>NC_140584.1:332548899-333086399 GCF_964204655.1 Triturus cristatus
TCCTTTACAGTCACTCACTCACTGCCCGTATTTCCTTAGTTTCTGGAACAGCTGAATCTAGCGCCAATTGACACCATGCTTTCAATATAGAGTGCTTAATAATAAGTTACAGTCTTTAGGATTACCCATGTGCCAGTCTAAGATGGCCTCCATAAATGATGCCCAATAACGGGAATAGGAATTAAACTCTGAAACCGTCAATAGAAGGCAATGAAGGAGAAAAAGTAGAAGATAGGGCTGGCATAGAAGAAGCTTTTGTAGACTTCTTTCAGTCACTGTACGAGGAAGACCTTTCGCCTTCAGCCTCTGCAGTGGACCTATACTTAAGAAGATCACAACTTCCTAAGCTGGATGTAGATTCTTGTGAATTATTAAATGCAGCTATCACAACGGAGGTGGTCATGGAGGCGATAAACAGTTTGAAAAGAGGAAAGGCTGCTGGTCCCGATATAATCCCAAATGAGCTTTACTAAGCCTTAAAGGAATCTCTAGCCTCTAAATTAGCAGACCTTTTCAACACTAATTATTTAGAAGGTTCCCCGATTCCAAAAACTTGGAATTTTAAAACCTGGCAAAGATCCCCTTAATTGCGAGTCGTACAGGCCCATATCGCTTCTAAATAACGACTATAAAATATTTACACAGCTTTTAGCAAAAAGACTTGGGTCTCTATCTAATAAACTTATCCATAATAACCAAAAGGGTTCATAAGGGGGAGACAGTTGTATGATCTCACTCACAAACTTGTTGGAGCAATCGATATTGCTGTTCAGGAAAAAGCCCCTCTTGCGGTTCTTACTTTTGATGCGGCCAAAGCTTTTGACCGTGTGAATTGGTCATTTCTGCAGGAGGCTATCCTTTACTACGGCCTAGGGGAAAACTTCAAGAGTAATAGCGAATATATATTCGGCTCCTGTGGCTAAAATACTTATTAATGGTAGCTTATCAAAAGGTTTTCAGATCAAAAGAGGCACCCGACAGGGATGCCGGCTCTCCCCCCATCTTTTTAATCTCTATATAGAACCTTTAGCTAACATGATAAGGCGATCTCATGAAATCATTCCTTTTAATTTCAAGGGATGGAATTTGAAAGTGGCATTATACGCCAATGACCTAATGATCTATACAAGAAGCCTGAATAAATCCCTCAACAGCATAACATGTTTATTAACAGAATTTGGGAGTATCTCTGGTTATCAAATCAACCACCAGAAGACCTAGGTCATGCATTGGAACAAGACCACGCCAGCGATAGAATCGAAAAACAAAATCAAATATTTGGGGATGGAAGTTTTAAAAAATATTGATGAAATTGCCCAAGTAAATTTGGACTTAAAAGCTAAAGAGATGAGGAAGCTATTAAAATCATGGAGCTGTTTATCCCTTACTTTCATGGGGAGAGCTAACGTTATCAAAATGGCTACTCTACCAAAGTTTACTTTTGTATTCAATGCTATTCCTTTGGAGTTTAAACCACACTGGATAAAAAAGATTCAGAGCGAAATAAACACCTTTATCTGGGCCTCTAGAGGAGTAAGGATAGCCTGGAAAAAGTTCTGCCAAAAGAAAAATTGAGGGGGGATAGCCAGCCCAGACCTCATGATGTACTATAAAGCCTTCCATTTAAAGAATATCAGGAATCTTTTTCAACAGCATGAACTTTACTCAGCCTATTGGAAACCAGTAACTGAACATGATCATTCTCTCTATAAATTTGGCCACCCTAAGTATTTTAAAAAAATTAGACTAAAGGTACTGGTACCTGACTCAGAGGAATGAGGTCAAATCTAACACACCAGACGTCATATGGAAGAATATGTTTCCGGCTCAAGACTTGCAACAACTTTGGTAAGTACCCTGCACTTTTCTATGGCATATTATAGTTTCTGCACCCCTTAGGAAAAAATATCTTTTTACTTTGCACAGGTCCTATTGGACGCCTGAAAGACTAACAAAAATGAACAAACAGGTGACGAAAAAGTGTCCTAAATGTGGCGAGCTAAAGGCAAACAACATCCACATGTTTTATTTATGTGCTCATCTCGATGCTTACTAGAATGGAATTGGTAAGGCTCTAAACACCAATATTAAGTTAAGCCCCTTTACTGTTATTTTGGGCATTTTGGACACTAATGAACCTAATATTGTTTTAAGTAAAAACCAGAAATATCTTTAATTTACTTTAATGTTATTAGCCAGATTTGAGGTGTGTATAAATTGGATCCTTCCATCTCCTTCTAAGGTGGAAGACTGGCTCTGTTCAGTTGATAAGTTTAGGAAATTGGATAAATCTAGAGGGGAAAGCAAACGTATGAAGTATTGGGAACTTTGGGACACGATCTAGGTGGTAGGGTAGGAAGGGCCATCCAATGATTCCAACTAACGCGATCAAACAAATTCAAGGGAATCATCATGGTGGCTCCGTGGTGGTAAACTTAAAGAATTTGTAGGTTATTAAGACATGGTCTTACCTCGTTATCCAAGGGTGGTCTCTTTTCCAATGAACACGAGGTGACCTTGCTCGCCACAACCATGAAGATCGCATAAATGAGGACAAAAAAAAAAAAAAAAAAAAAGAAACCGCCAATAGATGTAAACTAATTTGATATTTAAACATTTGCGGGCACTCACCCATTGACCGTATTTAATTTCTGATTACACATGTGCCAGTCCAAGATGGCCTCCATAAATGATGCTCAATAAAGGGAATAGACACTAAATTGTTAAACCGTTAATTTGAACTAATATGATATTAAAGAACAAGTTACTTACCTTCGGTAACAATATATCTGTAAGAGACAGATTAGTTATAGATTACTTACCTTAGAATTACCCACAGGCGTCAGACTGGATCCGGAGAAATTTTTTCTAAGCAGTACCCCTGCGCGTCGGTGGGTAGCGTCGGTCGACTCGGTCTGTCGTCGGCGCTGCGGTATCTACTTAAACCGCACATGCGCGCCAACGTCAGTTCTTTTTATACAACATTCCACACCAGAAGCACAGAGCCATGCAAAAGACTGACTACTGGTGCATAAACTAGGGCCCTGAAAGGGACTCCCTCACACTAGAAGTCAGTTTGCAGAACGGAGAGGATGGGCAGGGCGGTAACGAATCTATAACTTATCTATTTCTCTTACAGATATATCGTTATCGAAGGTAAGTAACTTGATCATCTGACAGACAGTTATAGATTCCTTACGTTAGAATAGAGACCCCAGCAATACCAACCCCGGAGGTGGGTCTGCGAACCAAGTTCACACCAGAAAGTCCTGGAGAACCGAACGGCCAACTAAGCGGTCTCTCCTGACTGGACTATCCAGGCAGTAGTGCTTCATAAAAGTGTGCAGTGATGCCCACGTGGCTCCTTGGACTCCACATCCCAAAGCGGTAGTGGCTGCCGTCGCCCTGGTGGAGTGGGCGCACAGGCCTACTGGAGGTTCCTTTTTCGCCAAGGCATAGCAAATTTTGACGCAAAGAACGACTCATCGAGAGATGGTGCGTTTTTTTGCACAGCCCGACCTTCTTTCGCAGCACCATAGCTCATGAAGAGTTGACTGTCCACCAGGAATTGGAGTGTGCGATCAAGATAAAACAATAACGCACGTTTTGGATCCAGACAGTGGAGTCTCTCCTCCTCCTTGGACGGATGAGGGGTCGGAAAAAAGGTGGGCAAAGTGATGGTCTGACCTATGTGGAAAGAGGTAACCACTTTGGGATGGAATGAAGGTCTTGTGCGGAGTACAACCTTGTCCAGATAGACTACAAGGTAAAGAGGCTTAGATGAAAGAGCTTGGAGCTCACTCACCCTGCGAGAAGAGGTGAGGGCAACCAGAAAGGCAGTTTTGAGAGTTAAGGGAGCGCACATAAGGTAGGTTAAGACCAGGTTCAAGCCCCACTGGGGCATCACGAAAAGAACAGGAGGAAAGAGATGGGTGATTGTTCTGCTTGGGTTTTCGGATCAGATAGAACCCGCTCATCAGAGCCTCACTAACCCAGCCAGAACGTTACCCCCTCCCTAGAACCTGTTTACCATAGTGCAACCACATATATCTACCACCTAATGACAGGGGATTCCTACTATACATACCAAGACCTCTTATAATCGGCGGCCTCGCGATCCCACACGGATCCAGACCTCTCTGCCCATACGACAGTATCACAAGTGGCGGCCTCGCGATTCCACACGAATCCAGACCTCTCTACCCAGACGGCAGTCTCAGCACAATCGGCGGCCTCGCGATCCCCTACGGATCCAGACCTCTCTGCCCATACGACAGTATCACAAGTGGCGGCCTCGCGATCCCACACGGATCCAGACCTCTCTACCCAGACGGCAGTCTCAGCACAATCGGCGGCCTCGCGATCCCATACGGATCCAGACCTCTCTGCCCATACGACAGTATCACAAGTGGCGGCCTCGCGATCCCACACGGATCCAGACCTCTCTACCCAGACGGCAGTCTCAGCATAATCGGCGGCCTCGCGATCCCATACGGATCCAGACCTCTCTACCCAGACGGCAGTCTCAGCACAATCGGCGGCCTCGCGATCCCATACGGATCCAGACCTCTCTGCCCATACGACAGTATCACAAGTGGCGGCCTCGCGATCCCCTACGAATCCAGACCTCTCTGCCCATACTACAGTATCACAAGTGGCGGCCTCGCGATCCCACACGGATCCAGACCTCTCTACCCAGACGGCAGTCTCAGCACAATCGGCGGCCTCGCGATCCCCTACGGATCCAGACCTCTCTGCCCATACGACAGTATCACAAGTGGCGGCCTCGCGATCCCACACGGATCCAGACCTCTCTACCCAGACGGCAGTCTCAGCACAATCGGCGGCCTCGCGATCCCATACGGATCCAGACCTCTCTGCCCATACGACAGTATCACAAGTGGCGGCCTCGCGATTCCACACAAATCCAGACCTCTCTACCCAGACGGCAGTCTCATGCGACAGTTCATCCTATGATCACCATATCATACAAAAAGGGGATCAGTCTCACTATTCATCAGATCACACAAGGATTGCCAGTTCGAGCATAGCCTGTTCTCAGGTTCGAGGGGCTCCTCTTTCCCCTATTCAGTTACCACTTACCTGATCAGGGTTAACATCTGTTCATGTAGCCGCAGCTGACTAGAAGAATAGGCTACCCTCTCATACAAGAACACACAGCACATGTTGGTTCACTACAAACTGGGTACTTTATTACTCATTACATACGCAATCACATAACATTACAATATAACACATAACCTGCAAAGGAAAGTGAAAGATTAAATTGTACACTCTAATAAGAAAGGGTCGACATCACCTTAGTAGTATGTAGCCTGCACTCAGTGGTCATCTAGGTTCCCTTCTCGTCTGTGCCTCAGCTCGCCTGGAATCACCCTTCTCCGAGTCACTGGGACCTCTTCCTTATCGGCTACTCTCTCCTCTCTGGCTATTCTGCTAGGAGAGCATCTGTCTCTCGGTTCTTCTCCGCCTTCAAGATGGCGTCCGTCTTCCCTGGAATAAGTAGTAGCTTTACTGCTAACGGCTAGATGCCGCCTACGGACTGAACATGTAACTGCCTCAGACTTTCACTAATATAGAGGTGCGTTTCCTCATGGAAAATTCCGGCCCGTAACCTGACGCCCACCAAATTCTTGTACCTCCCCGTACCAAGGACACGTTCCCAGCAGGCCGGCCTGATGTAGTGTCTTCGGCATGAAGAAAAATACAATCCTTCGATAAGGGCCGGCCTGAACCGGTTCTCTCCAAGCGAATAACACCTCATAACTAAAACATTACTTTTGACCTAGAAGCATCCCAAGCTGCCGGAGCAGAAAGAAAGATGGAGTCTCTCCCGTTTGAGGCCTACCAGGCCTGAATTCAGCACAGCTCCATGAAATACCCTCACTACAGGACAGGTTATCCCTAATGCTAACGAATCTATCCCCTAGGCTATGTGTGCAAGCCCTGATCTATGGGGAAGAGCACAGAATCATGTCGAAGTGCCTAGTAAATAGGCTCCATTCACTACTCTAACCCTTAGGCTTGAATGGTAAGAGACTGAAGTCACATTCAATCACTTGTTAACACAAGAAGGCCGGGAAAATCGAGCAGAACATTTCACCCTTGACTTCAGTCTATTATACATTCATTAAACAGAACTAACATCTGTGGAAGAATAATATGAAACAAGACTAACTGATCTATGTCTAGTACCAGGTGTGCAGAATTGAAGTAGTGAAGGAATACACTGAATAAAGCAACAGATAGAAATCAAAATGCCAATAGCAATCAGAATACCTCCTAATATTTGACGTAACAAATGCAAATCAGGTACCCAATTAAAGAGCCATTCAAACCAGCCCTGGTCAATGTGTTTTCTAACTTCTTCTGTCAAGTCATGTAATTTATCAATGTGAACCTGAATGGATTTTGTATGATCCGACAAGTTAAAACAACAAAGACCCTCAAAGTCAGAACAATCGTGTCCATGTTTAAGCAAAAGATAATCAATGGCCGCTCGATTTTGCAAGATAGCCCTTCGTTCACCCTGGGCGTCTAATAGCATGTCAGACAGGATTGTAGAAGTATGATTGATGGATTTTACCATCCAGCAGGCCATTTTCCCAATAGATTTGGCATTATAAACTGCTAAAGCAGGAACACCAACAATTGAAACAGCCAGACTAAGGTATTCAGACTTGGAATATAAATGCAAAGATGAGTCACAATCCTCCTGTAACCTCACTGTATCTCGGAGCACAAGGGCCTCCAGAAATATTTGCGGGGATATATGGCCAGGAAGTATTACCACATGAGAAAAGCCATCCGGCAGGTAGCAACATCGTGCGATAGTGACTGGGGGTAACTACCATACTCTTGCAAGTCATGTTATTCTGAACAGAAGTACATGTTTTCGGTGTCCTTTGAAAGCACAAAGTTCGTTCATGAGCGGTGAATGAAGTGGCACCTTTCAATTTTAAACGCATACATTCAGAAATCGCACTAGGATCACAAGTAAGGAAAAAACATAAATCACCTTGTGTGATATTATAGGTAACTATTTGGGACTGGACAGGCGGTATCGGGTCTGACAGTACAGTACACAAGGGGCAATACTCATGGGCAGCGAAATCGCCCAGAAGAACATTGGGGCGAGCATTTGTTATATTAAAAATATGAGTCAGAGTCTCCAATGAAGCAGGGACAGCAACCAAACAAGTTGCCAGTATATCCGTTACCGATCTCATCGGTGTCAAGCAGAAATGAGGGGTCTTCGTCACATGCTTGGCCAATGTAACCCAAAAGTTTGGCGACGAATCCCACGCAGCGAAGGAACGCGACACTCGGGTTCTCAACTCAGCCCGGGTTGATGGGATCCCTCCTCTCTCGTCGTACCATCCCAAAAGGAGTCCAACGCCGACACATCCTGCAGCAACAGTCCAAAGAATGATCTGAAAAAGAATCAAATACAGGCATTATTCATTCTCGTAAGTAACATTTGTCAGCCGGGACTGCTTCCCAGCTATCTTTCCCTGGTCTCATAACTAAAATGGTGTTGTCTTGACCGGTTGCAATCACTTCTGCTTGTTCAGGGGGATTCTTAGGCGACTGCACCCAAACTCTGGCCCCAGGATTATCTGTGGAGCCAAAACCTTTCTGGCCTCGTACAGTTAGCAACGTTGGGGCAGTGCCTTTTGTGATCTCACCACTGAAAACAGGCATTATTAGCAATTGAGCCACTCGGTCAGTTTTATGTATCAGTAAGTCAACCTCACTGCTATTCAGCAGGAGCACCTTAATCTCTCCCTGATAATCACTATCAATGATTCCTCCAAGCACCTGAATGCCTTTAACAGCCAGCCCCGATCTAGGGGCAATAAATCCGAAATTTCCAGGTGGTATCTGAACACCAACACCTGTTTCAATGATGACTCGATCTTTACTTTTTATAATGGTGTCATCCATGGCATGCAAGTCTAAACCTGCCGACTGTTACAATTGAAAGAAAGCTAGGTAGTCCATGAGATGTGGTCCAAGATCTTAGCTTTATTCCTTGGTTAGGATCCACAACAAGTTCATGCTAGGCCTTGATCAGTGTCCAGCAATGCCCCACCAGGAGCAGCCTCCCTGCTGCTCAGCCCATCTCTCCAACTGATCTTTGCTTCCACTCAAACAGACTCCAACATTCCGATGACATCACACAGACTGAGCAGCAAGGCAAGGACAGCAACAGAGGAGATGCATCATAAACTTCCTAGATCACAACACATCCCCCCCTCATCAAATTAGAGAAAATAGGAACATGCAAAAACAATGTACTTTTATGCAATTTGTGAAGCTAGGAAAATGCAATTACAATGTGCTTCCATGCAAAATGTGAAGATAGTAAAATGCAAAAACAAAGTACATTATGCAACAAGACCAAATAAATAAACTGTGCGAAGATGGAAAAACACACATACCCAAAAACCAATGAGCTTCAAGTAAAAACACTAAGCTACCAAATACAACCTTGAAAGGGTAATATTTAATCCCCTGACAGACAAATCAAGAAGATAAAAAGATAATAAGTTTCTACACGTGCGCTCCCATGACACACAGACCATCCATTCTCACCAGGTAACCTATTAAAGGGTACCACCAGACAAGCGTCTGAGAAGGCTCACATTAGGAGTCTTCTAACATGCATATTGATAACACGCAGACCAACACCTCACACGAGGTAACCACTAACCCAAAGGTAAAACCAGACAGTTAAGTCTGAGAAGCCTTGACAAAGGTCTTCTAATGTGCGCACCCACCACACACAGACCAACACTTCACACAAATAACCAACACTCATGGGTAAAACCAGACAGATAAGTCTGAGAAGCCTAAGTAAGGACCTTCTTACGTGTGCACCCATAACGCACAGACCAACACCTCAAACGAGGCAACTACCAACACATGAGTAAAACCAGACAAGTAAGTCTGAGAAGCCTAAAACAAAGGTCTTCTACATGCGCACCCATAACGCACAGACCGACACCTCAAACGAGGTAACCACCAAATCATGGGTAGAACCAGACAGGTAAGACCAAGAAGCTTCAAAAGAAGTCTTCTCACGTGCGCACCCATAACGCACAGACCAAACACCTCACATGAGGTAAGACTAATAAAAGACGTATACTAACAAGACCAGGGACACTGCCTATCTCTCCCTCACTATACAAACAAAAGCAAAACAAAGGCACTTCACTCACTCACCCCCTCTCACACTACTATCGGAATAGATAACGGTAGTTGGTACTTCATCGCATACAAAGCACACACGACGGAAAGACAGAATTAAGGCATTTGAGCACCAAGGACAACATAAGGAAAATGCACAGTCTCCAGAAAACAACAAACTAAAATAAGGAAGGTAGTCACCGTTGTCAGTAAGCAGCTTAAGTCTGGAACATGTGAGCTACAACCAGGAAAAAACAGTACCTAGTACAAGGATTAACCAACAGCAGTTCCTCAGAAAATCCAAACTGCCAGAACGTCTTCAATTTCTTCTCTAGAAATAACTGGATCACCAAATGTCCACGAGGAAAGGAGGTGGTCGGCGGACTTCACAAAACGCCTCAAGATGTAAACCAGAACCTCGAAGTGCTTGGTTGGCAAAAACGTGGTTGGCAAAACGGTAGCGTGCATCAGGGAATAGCCAAGGACAACATAGACGCCAACCACAAGATGGCGGCACGTACGGTGACGCCGCGCCGGATGGCTAGCGGTGCGTAGCTGCACACAAGCGTCACTGGGCAGCGGAGAAAGTCGAGGACAGCAAGACGTAATTTAGAATTCCCTATGCCAGCGCGCGGCAACAAACTGACGGTAAGGTGCGCGTGTACCATTTAAAATGTCAAAGATGTCCAGCAACCGTAAAAAATTGTAAACCACAGAATTTACCTAGAAAAGCCGAATTCTGATGTACTGTAGCAACTCTCCAGCAACAACTCTAATGGCCCGCACCGTGGAAATTCAGTAAAAACACACCTTGGTTCAGGCTCTGTTAAGTTCATAGTCTCCGCCTCTTTGCTTGGTCAACTTAAAAAAAAACACACGCTGGTTCGTTCGTTCATTGTATAAATGTGACACTTCTCTATCCAGTCACACGCCGGATCACTAGCAACTCAAAATTCCCTCCTTCAGTTGTCTGTAGGACAGCAACCCGAGCAGCATTCCAAACCTTGACGTGACACGAGCAACCATTACAATCCAATGTACTTCGAGGCAGCCCCTGTCAGCAGGTAGTTGAAAGTCGAGCAGAGCTCCTCAAAAATGCACTACAATAAAACCACTTTCAGAGAATTCATCATTCTCTGTGATACATCACAGCAGACCAATGTAGGAGGAAATAGACAGGCAAACAGAAACTGGCACCATTACGTCGTGGGCGACCGTTGACAGGGTCACTGGTGGGGCATTAGGGGTGCCAGGTTTCTTCAATTTAAAGAGTCCAATCTTCAATTTAAAGAGTCCATTAAAGTTGCACGCAGGTTCATAAAAATTGATTCCTTCACTTTTAAAAGTCCAATCAGCACGCAGGTTCTTATAACTCGTCGCCAGTGTTACAATTGAAAGAAAGCTAGGTAGTCCATGAGATGTGGTCCAAGATCTTAGCTTTATTCCTTGGTTAGGATCCACAACAAGTTCATGCTAGGCCTTGATCAGTGTCCAGCAATGCCCCACCAGGAGCAGCCTCCCTGCTGCTCAGCCCATCTCTCCAACTGATCTTTGCTTCCACTCAAACAGACTCCAACATTCCGATGACATCACACAGACTGAGCAGCAAGGCAAGGACAGCAACAGAGGAGATGCATCATAAACTTCCTAGATCACAACACCGACCCTGGGGTCGCTCTGCATGGAGCCAAAGCTCCGGGAGTAATCTCCCAGTACATCACAGTCTCTCTGATCTCATTGGGCTTAGCATCAACATTCGGAGGAAACAAACGCATAAGTGGGGATTCAGCATTTAGAAAAGGACGGTTATTCAAAATCAATAGCGCTTGAGGCAAAAAATCTCGCCAATTCTTATACTTGTCATCTGTTAATTTGCGCAATTGGTCTTTCAGCAGGCCATTCAACCTCTCCACAAGACCCGAGGCCTGTGGATAATATGGTATATGAAACACCCATTCAATATTCTTTTCCACACAGAATTCCTGTACCAATCTTCCACGAAAATGGGATGCATTATCAGATTGAATTTGGAATGGCACACCATAATACATCATAATCAATTCCAATGTTTTAATAGTATTCAATTGGGTAGCTTGCTTACAGGGAAGGGCCACCAACAGGCCACTGTATGTATCAACCATGGTGCAAACATATTGACAATTCCTACTCGTAGGAAGTGGACCGATGTAATCAATCTGCCAAATTTGAGCGGGCAATTTCCCGCGATGTAAATGACCTTTAACAATTTGGGGCACTTTGCGCTGCCTGATATGCTGACAAATGGGACAATGTAAAATAACATTTTTAATTAAATCTAGGGGAATATAAATCCCTCGATCAGCAGCCCACCTGCTAGTGGCTTTCTCTCCAAAGTGTCCTGCTTTCTGGTGGGCCCATTTCGCCAATCCCGCAATATCAGAATCTTGCCTGTCCACCACTGCCTCAGCAATTTTAGATTTCTCATCTGCAATGTTATGAAAAAATTTGTCAAGACAGTCTATCGGGGTATGAGCATCCACATGGAAGATTGTAACAGTACTCTGTGGGAGCATTTCCCAAATCTCCTGCCATAATTCTTTTCCCCACAGTTCTTTTGAATGGATTCTCCAACTATGGGAATGCCAAGTCGGTAACCAAACTGCCAACCCATTGGCAGTAGACCAAGAATCGGTGAAAATATGACATGTGCCAGGTAACTCTTGTTTCAGAACTTGATAAACAGCATAGAGTTCAGCAAATTGACTGCTCTTACCCTCACCAGTTGTACTCAGCAATTTTTGTGTGATCGGATTATAGGACACCGCCTTCCAATGCCGTTTCGTCCCTATGAACCTTGCTGAACCATCTGTAAACCAGACATGGTTTCTGTCCTCTGCGGACAAATCATCAAAAGGTCTACCCCACTTAACAGGAGACTCCTGTACTAAAGGTACGGAACATTCACTCTCAGTCTCAGTCGATGGCGCTCGTGCCACCTGCTCATGCAAAGATGCAACTCCTTTTTGTCCCACACGTGCCCTGTCTTGTATATACCATTTCCATTTAATCACACTCGCCTCTTGAGCGTGTCCAATTCGGTGAGTTTTCGGCGAACTCATAACCCACTGCATGATAGGAATTTCAGGTCGCAAAACTATATCATGTCCCAAAGTCAATTGCTCGGTATCCACCAGAGCCCAATAACATGCAAGTAACTGTTTCTCAAAAGGTGTATAACGCTCACCAGCATCAGGTAACTTTTTGGTCCAGAAACCTAACGGTACTCTACTCTTGCCTTGTTTCTGCCACAAACTCCAATTCGCATAAAGGCCTTGTACAGACACATTCAAATCCACATCACCATCACATACAGGCCATAAATCCAGAGCATGCTGAATTGCTTCTTTTGCCAGACTGAACGCATCTTGCTGTGGTTTATCCCATTCAAATGCATTCTTTTTACGAGTGACACGGTACAAAGGGGCCAATATTTGACTCAAATGAGGAATATGCTGGCGCCAAAAACCAAACAAAGCAATGAAGCTTTGGGCTTCTTTCCTGTTCCTCGGAACTGCAAAATCAAGAATTTTCTGTTTAACCTGAGGGATCACTTCTCGGTGCCCCTCATGCCAATTAATACCCAAAAATTTCACAGCCTGGGACGGACCTTGTAATTTATCCGGGTTGATTTCCCAACCTTTCTCACGCAGGCACTCAATGACTCTGTCCAATTGTGTCTGAACTTCCTCTTGTGTTTCACCTTGGATCAAAATATCATCAATATAGTGACATATCTGAATTCGTGGATGAACCGGTACCTCAGCCAAATGCTCTGCCACCAGTCGGTGACATATCGTAGGACTATGCACATAGCCCTGGGGAAGACTTCTAAACGTCATCTGACGCCCGTTCCACGTAAAACTGAATTGTTCCTGACACTCAGAGGCAATCGGAATCGAAAAGAAAGCATTAGCAATATCAATGGACGCATACCATGTACCTGGATGTTTTTGAATTCTTTCAATTAGGGTAATAACATCCGGTACTGCAACAGTCAAAGGGGGCGTGTGTCTATTCAATTCTCGATAATCAACAGTCATGCGCCAAGAATTATCACTCTTACGTACAGGCCAAACAGGATTATTCCAAGCAGAAGTAACTGGGGTGATAACACCTGCATCCACCAACTCCCGAATAGTGGTACTAATCACATCATGACCACCCGGAATACGATACTGCTTCTGACGAACCACTTTTGTCGCCTGAGGAACTTTTATGGGGGGCATTCTTAAACGACCAACCCGTACAGGCCTGGACGATATATAATGTTTAGTTCCAAATTGGTAACATCCATCATCTAAGTGCAAAGTCATTCCTTTCAAAATATCAATTCCAATTATGAATTATAAGAGTGGTACCACTAATACAGAGTATTCTTTTCTAGGAATTCTACCTATTCTCATTTCAAGTAAAGTTTGAACTGCGGGAGTTTCCTTTCCACCTAATCCGGTAATTGTAAAAGGCTGACCTTTAAACTTCTTTGATTTTCCATGAATAAGAGTGGCCTCCGCTCCTGTATCTACCAATGCTCGGGCCCTTTGGACATTACGATGTCTCCAATAAATATCAATATCTACATAGGGTCTATTATCTCTGTGAGCCCATCTGTGTACTGGAGCTTGACCTATTTCCTAGTCATCTTTACTGCGTTCTGTGTACCAGGATAAATCAGGATAAAGATTCTCACGTTTCCCAGGTATCGATACCTCCTGTTCATATCCATCTCCATTACGAAATGGATTCCTGTTCTCTGCATTGTACTGAGGGTTTCGATCGGCCAATCTGTGTCGATCCTCTCTCTTTCTCAACTCAGGGGATTGATCCCTATCATCTCTACGTCTGCTGTTAACATAATCATCTCTCCCCCTCTCTCTTTCCCCCTCTCTCTCCCTGTTTCTCTCATGACGGGGGGACAAATCACGTACATAATGGCGATCATCACGACGATCAGAGCGCCCACGGCGGCGTCATCACCGCTACCGTCAGAAAAACTACGATCACACTCAGTTGTCCGAACACACCGGGCACCCTCCTTTCGATCCAAGCCACGTTTGCGAAACATTTCCCACAAACGAGAAGTGGTCTCACCATCAATGTCCTCCTTCCGCACACCATCGGCCATAAGACCAAAAAACATATCACGTCTAGTAAGTTTGTCACCAGGAGTACGAGTGTCAGGCCGGGATTGCCGTTCAGGTTTAAACCACTCACCCAACTCACCGAGTTGGCGTACCGATTCCAGCACCACAGATAACATGTTACCAGTCTGATTAATCAATAAAGTCATCATAACCTGCTTATAAGCAACAGGGGAAGAACGAATAATACGATTCCGCACAGAAGATGTCAAGAAACCATCAAGCAACCTGTCAGCAGTATTCAGAAAAATTGCCGTTTTCATCACCTCCTCTTTGAGACGTTGTGTAGCATCGCGCAAAGTATACCACGGTTTGTCATTCACAGGCCAATCAGATTCAGTAGGATATTTTTGATTACAACCCTCAGTCGCCAATTGAAGCAAAGAAATTTGACCACCAACATTAAAGTTACGAAAATGATCCTGTACAGTAGAATCCGAACTCAAGGAACAAAACTTCAAACAATCGCCAGCATCCAACATAATGCCAGCAGCGCCCAGTTCATAAAGGCGCACCATCCATGTGAGTAAGGACTCACCAGCTCGCTGCCGAAATCTCTGTAAAATATCACTAATTTCTTGTTGAGTAAAATCCTCCAAAGAGTCTAAAGCAATACCATTCGGAGCACCGGGAGCCTGCTGCAACTTCCGCCGAAAAACCGGATGCACCGAGACCGCGGGACGAGCAGCACAAGGAGCTCGACCAGTACACGTAGAGGAACAATCAGTGTAAGAAGCATCGACCCCACTCGAAGGACGAACGCAATCATGGAGTGCACCATCAGAGGCGCAAGAAGCAGACTTACAATCACGGCCGGAGCGAGAGGACTCGCGCTTGGCAGACTCCTCACCCGAGGAAGGAGAATCACTCGAGTTCCAGATATTACCATCCCATTCATCAGGATTCCAATCCAGTCCGGCTTTCGCCACGACCAGACGCACCTTTCGCTTCGAAACCCGACCACGCCGATTTTTGTATTTATAACGAGCAATTCGCACAGCCGCCCTCTCGGCAATAGTTTGATACGTCTCAAGTTTGTCAGCAAGCAACTTATTTTGACACCGTAACAAAGTATGAGCATTCTGAATCTCAACAAAATTCGCTTCCACATCCTTATGCACATTCTGTAACTTCAACAACCTATCATGCAGGATCCTGTACGCGGACAGAACAATCCAACCCCTGCGCCCCAAAACGGGAAGTTCATCACCCTTAGATACCGGCGCCTTCTGTAAACAAGTAATCACATCAGCCGGCTCCGCCAGATCCAAAAAAGAATTCCAATTCTCACTCAAACCAGTAGAATCAGCCCACTCACGGGCTAAGGCTTCATAAGGCGTTGAATTCCAACCGGGAATATCAACGGGCAACTTAAAAGTAGATTTCGACTTTCTAGAAAACATCTCGGAAAAGAAAGAGAAGAAAAAGAGAAAGAGAAGAAGAAAAAAAACTACACTCACAATTATATAGAAATAATTTACAAACGAAACCACGCACGCACCGAAAGCAAACACGATACAACCACAACGCACACAGGTTTCGTAAACGGTTCGTGACGCCAAATGTTCTGCTTGGGTTTTCGGATCAGATAGAACCCGCTCATCAGAGCCTCACTAACCCAGCCAGAACGTTACCCCCTCCCTAGAACCTGTTTACCATAGTGCAACCACATATATCTACCACCTAATGACAGGGGATTCCTACTATACATACCAAGACCTCTTATAATCGGCGGCCTCGCGATCCCACACGGATCCAGACCTCTCTGCCCATACGACAGTATCACAAGTGGCGGCCTCGCGATCCCACACGGATCCAGACCTCTCTACCCAGACGGCAGTCTCAGCACAATCGGCGGCCTCGCGATCCCATACGGATCCAGACCTCTCTGCCCATACGACAGTATCACAAGTGGCGGCCTCGCGATCCCACACGGATCCAGACCTCTCTACCCAGACGGCAGTCTCAGCACAATCGGCGGCCTCGCGATCCCATACGGATCCAGACCTCTCTACCCAGACGGCAGTCTCAGCACAATCGGCGGCCTCGCGATCCCATACGGATCCAGACCTCTCTGCCCATACGACAGTATCACAAGTGACGGCCTCGCGATCCCCTACGAATCCAGACCTCGCTGCCCATACGACAGTATCACAAGTGGCGGCCTCGCGATCCCACACGGATCCAGACCTCTCTACCCAGACGGCAGTCTCAGCACAATCGGCGGCCTCGCGATCCCATACGGATCCAGACCTCTCTGCCCATACGACAGTATCACAAGTGGCGGCCTCGCGATTCCACACGAATCCAGACCTCTCTACCCAGACGGCAGTCTCATGCGACAGTTCATCCTATGATCACCATATCGTACAAAAAGGGGATCAGTCTCACTATTCATCAGATCACACAAGGATTGCCAGTTCGAGAATAGCCTGTTCTCAGGTTCGAGGGGCTCCTCTTTCCCCTATTCAGTTACCACTTACCTGATCAGGGTTAACATCTGTTCATGTAGCCGCAGCTGACTAGAAGAATAGGCTACCCTCTCATACAAGAACACACAGCACATGTTGGTTCACTACAAACTGGGTACTTTATTACTCATTACATACGCAATCACATAACATTATAATATAACACATAACCTGCAAAGGAAAGTGAAAGATTAAATTGTACACTCTAATAAGAAAGGGTCGACATCACATTTTTTTTTTTGAAAATTCTTTTTATTGGCATTTTATAATATGAGCATACATACATCACTCGTCGTGAAAATGGATACTTTACATTAGCGGGCAAATAGACCGACATCAATATAGAGAGTACGTACGTGTCTTGTTTCGTGTGGAAGTGGTCTGTATGATTACCGAGCATAGCCTGTATAGAAAAACTGGGGAGGAGAACCAAACTGGGGGATGCCATGGAGTTCTGAGTGACTAGTTCTAGGCTGTGTCCCAAGTCTGCCATTGCCCGTTCGGCTATATAGCTGCCAACCATCTAGGGGGGGGTGGGTGCGTGCAAAGTCCGGGAAGAGGAGCCGTGGGGTGTATCAGGTGAGTAGAGGGGGGGACTCAGTCGGCCTGGGGGTGCTGTGGGGGGGCGCTGGGGGGGGTCCCCCGCCGCGAAAACTCGGATCGCGGGAGGCGGTGCGGCGTTGGGGGTATTCATGTCGGCTACCAGTGTTGTTGGAGTCTGGGATTGTCGGAATTGGTGTAGTAGGAGCGCCCACTCTAAAGAGATTGGGGTTTTACGGGTACCCTTAGCCTCCTCCTCTCGTATTGCGTCCTCCTCCGCCGCAGCCCATTTAAGAACCGCCCCTACCCAAGCTGCAAGCGGGGGACCAGTAGGGGACCGCCAGTGCATTGCTATACAGCGTTTAGCCAATAGGTGGGCCAGGGAGACGAAGCGCATCGATAACTTGTGTCGTTTTCTCCGCCCTAGTATACCCAGCGCGCATCCCTCCCAGGTAGTCAAATGGGTCAGCCCAGTGAGGTCTCTGAGTGTTGAGTGGATAGAGGTCCAATAGTTCTGGATGCCCGGACAGGTCCAGAACATGTGGAAGAAGGCAGCATCCTGCGCCTGACAACGAGGGCATAGAAATGTAGTGTCGGGGTAAAAACGTTGAAGGCGCGCTGGCGTCAAATAGGCCCTAGGGAGAATGTGAAACTGTATATTTTTAAAGCGGGCATTCCTGGATACTTTTTTAGGGAATTCGATTGCTCTGTCCCATTCGCTGTCGTGAAATGGTCGTCCCGTCTCCTCCTCCCATAGGGCTCGGAGATGCACTAGCAGTGGGGGTGTTAGGTTCCCGATTGATTTATACAACCAGGTAATAAGGTGTCGACCCCTTCCCAGTTGTAAGAGTGTGTGTAGGACTGGGTGTGTGGGAGGTTCCCCTTGTGTGAGGTCAGCATATGGCCGAAAGTGGCTGAGGAGTTGGCGGTGAAGCAGGAACTGGCCTGGGGGTAAATCGTATTCCTCCATGAGCTGTCGGTATGGCCTGAGCTGTCCCTCGTCAAATAGCATTTCCGCTTCGACAATGTCCCTCGCCGTCCATTCCCGAAGCATGGCGGGCGTGAAGAATCCTTCATTTCTGGGCCAGCCGACCAGCGGAAACGATGGCGTGTATGGAGGGCAGCGCGGTGCCATGCGATGGATACGTTGCACGCATTTCCGGGCAACGTCCACCTGCAGGGGGTAGGTTCGTGTGGGACGGGAACCCGGCAGAAGCAGGCGTCGCAATTCGGGCAGAGGCACAAGTCCCGTGGTAATGCTTGTCTCAAGTAGGTATCGCTCCGCCGTCCAATATGAGAGCCATTGGAGCTGCGACGCCAGGAAGTAGGCTTCGAATGAGGGCGCCCCCAGCCCCCCCTGCGTCGTGGGCAGTCTTAGCTTGGCCAACGCGATTCTGTGCCGTCCTTGCCCCCATATCAGAGAGCTGAGGAGCGTATCTAAATCTTTGAAGAAGGAGCGGGGGGGAATCACTGGGAGATTGGTGAAGTAGTACAAAAGCCGCGGGACCAATATCATCTTTGCCAGGGCTACCCGGCCAATCGGGGCCAGCGGTAGACTCCGCCAGAACCCGATGGAGGATCGTATCCCTGCTAGTGCCCTCCGATGATTCCCCTCGAAAATGTCGATAGGGGAGTGATATAGTCGGATCCCAAGGTATCGGGGACCTTCCGTCGCCCAGTGCAGTTTCCGGTCACCGATCCAGACCTCCCGAGAGGGGGCGTCCGGGTGGAGGGGATAAACCATCGATTTGTCCCAGTTCACCTTCAACCCCGAGGCCTCCGCAAACTCCGACAGGGCGGTCGCAACGGCGGTGAGATCCGCCGTCACATCCCGTATATATATGAGAAGATCGTCCGCGTACATGGATACACAGTGTGTAATATCCGCTAGTGGAATGCCCCAGTTCTGCCCATCCCCACGGAGCCGGATGGCCAAGGGTTCTACCGCCAGTGCGAATAAGAGGGGCGAGAGGGGGCACCCCTGTCGCGTGCCCCGGTGTATCGCGAATTCCGGGGAGATATAGCGACCAAGGCGGATCCGGGACGTAAGATTGGTGTAGAGTAGGCGAGTATAGGCTATGAGTGTGGGGCCGAGACCCGCTCGTCCCAGAACTGAAAAAAGGAATTGCCATGTGAGGGTGTCGAACGCCTTTTCAAGGTCCAAGATCAGACACGCCGCGTGCGGGAAACGATCCCCGATCTGATCCTGAATGTGAAAGAGGCGCCGAATGTTATGAGAGGTATTCCTCCCTGGGACAAAACCACATTGGTCCGGGTGTACTAACGGGCATATGATTTGAGAGCATCTGTCCGCCAAGATTTTTCCCAGGATTTTACAATCAGCTGTGAGCAGCGTGATGGGGCGGTAGGAGGCGAGGAGTTGAGGGTCACGGTCGGGTTTCGGAAATGTCACGATCACCGACGCTCTCATAGAGCCGGGCAGCTCGCCAAGTCTAAGCGCCGAGTCTAATACTGCCGATAGACGAGAGGTCAACTGTGGGGCAAAAGTGGCGTAATATTCAAGTGGGAGCCCGTCAAGGCCAGGGGCTTTGCCGCGGGCCAATGCTCGTATCGCACTTGTAATCTCAGTTGTTTTTATCCGTGTGTCCAACCCCTTCCGGTCTGCAGAGGCAATTCGGGGAAGGGGAAGGGGGTCAAGGAAGTGGTCGATGGCCCTAGGATCGAGAGACGTGGGAGCGGTGTAAACTGCCGAGTAATGATGATAAAACGCCTGGAGGATCTCATCCTGAGATTGCACCAGAGTACCCTGGGGGTTTATGATTGCAGTGATAGGCCGAATTTCGGTATCTTGCTTAGCGAGCCATGCTAGGAGTGTGCCCGACCTATCACGTTCCCGATGCATTCGGTTTGCGTAGGCTCGAAAATTGTGACGACGCAAGTCCACGCACGCCACCTGGTATTCTGATTTGGCATGGGCGACCTGAGTTACTGTCGCCACCGATTGATCTGCGGCCTTAGTGGCCGCAGCCAGTTGCTGCTCCGCCCTCTCTAGGGCACGTTCCAGGGTGTGTCGCACCCCGGCTCTGTACCGGATGCATTCTCCCCTGGCCACTACCTTGAAACCATCCCACTCGATCAGGGTGGACGACGCGGTCCCCGCGTTATGTGTAAAGTAGTCTTGGATGCTACGTTGGTGGTCATGTGTAAAGGTCTGGTCTGTGAGACACTCCCGTGACAGCCGCCACGTTGGAACAGGGGGGTGCGGGGGTCGCCACTGAAGGCCGAGGAAGTGCGCATCATGGTCGGAAACGACCCTACCCAGATAATCCGAGTGACATATCTGCGGAAGAAGCGCTGCCGTGCATAAGAATCGGTCAAGCCGAACTCGTAAATTATGAGGGATGGAGTGAAATGTGTAAATGCGGGCCTGGGGATGGTGCAGCCTCCATGCGTCCGTGAGGGACCAGTGTGCGGCCCACGCTTTAAAGCGGTCTATTTGTCTATAGGTGGGAGAGTGTGGGAGTGGAGGGTGTGAGCGGTCCAGCACCGGGTCCAGGATACAGTTGTAGTCCCCTCCTAATAGCCAAGGCACCTGTGTAAATTGAGCCAACGCGATTGTGAGTCGGTCCCAGAATATATCCTGGTCGACATTTGGGGCGTATATACTGCCTAAGAGGACAGCCCTCCCGTCTAAGAGACCCTCTAGCAAGACGTATCTGCCTTCGTCGTCCACCACCCGCCTTAGTTCCCTAAAGGGGATTCCCGGGCGAATCCATATCAGTGCCCCTCTGGCAAACGAGGAGTAGGTCGTGGCGCAGATAAGTCCGCGCCATTTTACTCGCAGTTTGCCGACTTCGGTTGCATTAAGGTGGGTTTCTTGTAAGCAGAGGATAGATGCCTTCTGTCGTTTCGCGTAGGCATATATCGCGTAGCGCTTACGTGGGGTATGTAGACCTCG
Organism: Triturus cristatus; assembly: GCF_964204655.1. NCBI lineage: Eukaryota > Metazoa > Chordata > Amphibia > Caudata > Salamandridae > Triturus > Triturus cristatus. The sequence continues at coordinate 332,570,220 of NC_140584.1, forward strand.
TGTGTTGAGTGTGAGTATATTAATGTCTGCGCTAGTTGTCAATCGTGCCATAGATGGTCGGTTCTGTGTGGGGGCGGGGTGTGATGCCCCTTAGAGAGATCGCATAATAGACCCTCAGGGACGTGCTGCGTTGGAGGGGGGCAGGCGGACTGGAAGCCTGGGAAAGGGGTGTGTTGTGGTGTGAAACTCCATGGCGAAGTGGGACATAGGCAAACCGGGGTGTGAACAACATATGGGGATGCGGGAAACTGTCCCAATACTGGGGACTCATCGTGTGGGTGACGATGTGTCCAAACTACCTCCCGTAACACTATAGGGGGAGAACTGCTTTATGTGCTAGGGGGTGGCGATGTGCTAGTGCGAGGCCACACGCTGAGTGGGCATGTAGTAGGATCACAGTGTATCAGGAGCTGAGTGACTGTCTTTGTGGGTGCAATATCATGGGTGTTAGGTGTGCGTCACATAGAAGGATACCAAGAGTCCGTATGTCTGAGTTGCCTCAGGATTGAGGAGAGGAGGCCGATCCATCCAATAGTCCATCTGCTGTTTGCGGAGTGGCGCAGGGGGGTGCCGCTCGGTCCGCCCCTGAGATGGTGCTGTCGCTGTCGTTGTCGCCATCGGATGAGAACAGGTGTGGAGGATGATCTATAGAGTCTGAAGGTTGTGTGGTGCGTAGGTCAATCACCGCTTGTAGAACCTCTCGTCTCTCTCGCATAATCTGTTCGAGATCCGGCGAGTCGTGGGTGCCTTGCACCGATCGGGACTCGATGTTACGGAGCTTCTTGGGTCGCTTCCGGGCGTGGAAAGTTTTGAGAGGGGAGCTCCTCTGGGGGCGAGGATCGGATGCCCGCGAGCAGTGTTGGTCTGTCCAATCTTGCGCGGCCTCCGCAGATGCGAAGAAGAGGGAGGATCCTTTATAGATAATCTTGAGGCGGGCCGGGAAGATCAACGCGTATTGGATCTTATTGTCCCGTAGCCTCCGCTTTACGTCCAGAAAGGAAGATCTCTGTTGTTGCACCGCTCGAGCATAGTCCGGGAAGATCATAATGTGGTTGTTTTCCAGTCGCAACGGTGCAGCTAGTCGCGCCGCTCGAAGCACCGCATCTCTATCCCGGAAATGCAGGAACTTAGCGAGGAATGGTCGAGGAGACGTGCCCGGCGGGGGCTTTCGGGCCGGCACACGGTGAGCCCGTTCTATGGAAAAGAATGGGGAGCGGTCTGCAGGCGGGGTAAATGATTTCAGCCACGTGTCCATGTAGGCAATGGGGTCGGCGCCCTCGATTCCCTCTGGTAGCCCCAGCACTCGGATATTGCAGCGTCTCGAGCGGCCCTCCAAATCCTGCGCGTGTTCTTCCACCGCAGTTAGACGAGTAAGGACCCTCTGGAGCGTCTGTTGTTGCTCTTCTAATATGGGTTGTATTTCCGTAAGTGTCCGCTCCTCCGTACGTACCCGATCCGCCAGCTTCCGGTGGTCATCGCGAAGGAGATTTACATCCGTCGCCAGGGTACCAAGGCGTTCTTCCATGGACAGACGGGATAGTTCAATGGCGGCGAGGACCTTATCCAACTTGTCCGAGATCGATAAGTCTGTGGAGGCCACCGTGCTGGGGGACCACGTCGAGGTCCGAGGCATGTTCTCCGGGGCCGTCTCCGGGATCACCGGATGCTGCGCGGGTTTTGAACTCCCCATTGTGAGTCCACGTGGTCCGGGCGAGTCGGCAGCGTCCGCCGGGTCGTAGTAGCCCCAGCGACGCAAGGAATCCACGGAAGGGCGGAGGGCGCAGCCGCGTCGTCTCCCGGATGGAGTCGCTCAGGGATGCCGCTGCCCGAGCCGGTCCACCAAGGTCCTCTTCGTGAGCCGAGCACAGGAATCGTCCGCACCAGCCACCAGGCACCAGACTCAGGGTGCTCCTAATGCCTCCGCGGCCGCCCCAAGGTCAAGGGGCGGGAGCGGAAGCACCGACCCCGTGGCCCCCGCGCAAGCCCAAGTCCCTCCTAGGGCCTACCGTCGAGGCGAGGCCATCCACGTCTCGCGGCAGGCAGGTGGTCAGCAGGTCCGGCAAGGGTACCGCAGTTCCTGCGGGTTACGCCTAGAAGGCCGTCACCCTGGCAGGTCCAAGGAGCAAGGCCTCACCGGCTGTGTTGAGAGAGATGCGATGTCCCGCAGGCGGCCATGTTAGGGTCAGGCAAGCGCTGGTCGGGTCGATTGAGTGCCTCCAGGTCCTGCCATCCACATCCAGATCCAGCTCCTCTTAGCCTCCTGCAGCGCCAGTCATACGGAGTACCTTGGGTGCATAGGGACCGCCCAGGGGTCCGACTCCAGGTCTCGGCGGGCTCAGCAGTCACAAAATGGCGGGTGCGTCCGGGCCAGCAATGCCCCTCCGCTCTCCAGTGCTCCGCGTCCCCCTCCGGGGGTCTGCCTCCCGCCCACACCTTCCGAGTGTCAGCGCGATCAGAGCGAGATGCGTTGTCAGTTTCTCCGGCTCCTCTCACGGCAACTCCCGCATCTCACAGATGCGCTCCGCCACCATCTTGCGGCTCGGGGTGCGGCGCTGGCGGCAGTTGCCGGACCATGTCTCGTCCGGAGGGTTAAGGATGTGCCCAGGTGTCCGCCGTCTCTCCCGCTGTGATGCTGCCACTTTCCGATGCCTCGTGCATCGATCTGCTCCCACTGGTATACTCCGTAGAGCTGTCGAGAGGCGCCCAGACGCGGAGCCTCAGCAAAGCCTGACCGCCATCGTGGCTCGCTTAGCCACGCCCCCGTCGACATCACCTTAGTAGTATGTAGCCTGCACTCAGTGGTCATCTAGGTTCCCTTCTCGTCTGTGCCTCGGCTCGCCTGGAATCACCCTTCTCCGAGTCACTGGGACCTCTTCCTTATCGGCTACTCTCTCCTCTCTGGCTATTCTGCTAGGAGAGCATCTGTCTCTCGGTTCTTCTCCGCCTTCAAGATGGCGTCCGTCTTCCCTGGAATAAGTAGTAGCTTTACTGCTAACGGCTAGATGCCGCCTACGGACTGAACATGTAACTGCCTCAGACTTTCACTAATATAGAGGTGCGTTTCCTCATGGAAAATTCCGGCCCGTAACCTGCCGCCCACCAAATTCTTGTACCTCCCCGTACCAAGGACACGTTCCCAGCCGGCCGGCCTGATGTAGTGTCTTTGGCATGAAGAAAAATACAATCCTTCGATAAGGGCCGGCCTGAACCGGTTCTCTCCAAGCGAATAACACCTCATAACTAAAACATTACTTTTGACCTAGAAGCATCCCAAGCTGCCGGAGCAGAAAGAAAGATGGAGTCTCTCCCGTTTGAGGCCTACCAGGCCTGAATTCAGCACAGCTCCATGAAATACCCTCACTACAGGACAGGTTATCCCTAATGCTAACAAATCTATCCCCTAGGCTATGTGTGCAAGCCCTGATCTATGGGGAAGAGCACAGAATCATGTCGAAGTGCCTAGTAAATAGGCTCCATTCACTACTCTAACCCTTAGGCTTGAATGGTAAGAGACTGAAGTCACATTCAATCACTTGTTAACACAAGAAGGCCGGGAAAATCGAGCAGAACAGTGATGCCCTTAAGAAACCTATTTACAATTGGGGACTTGAAAAGAGAAGGCTGGTCAGGCAGCCAAAGAAAGGCCGAAATGTGCGAGAGATAGCCTTTCAGAGTGCCCAGAGCAGAGCCCTGCTGGGCCAAGGATAGGAGGAAGAGGAGAACCTCAAAAAGGGGGCAAAAAAGAGATCTACAGCTTTTGCTGCACACCATGCCACAAATTTGTTCCACCTACAGGCGTATACCATTTTAGTGGAGGGACGCCAGGCTGGCAAGATTACATTGCAGACTTTGGGAGGAAGGTCAAAAGCTGTCAACTGTCACCGCTCAATCTCCACACAGGGAGGTAGAGGCTGGACAGGTTCGAGCAGAGGACACTCCCCTGCTGCTGCAATAGAAGATCCTCCCAAAGAGGCAGTCAGATTGGAGGATCAATGACCATGTGTAATAGCTTGGGATACCAGACTCTCCGTGCCCAGTCCAGAGCCACAAGAATGACTTGCCCTGGTCGCGCTTGATCTTCTTCAGCACTCTGGGCAGAAGTGGTATAGGCGGAAAAGAGTATAGAAAACCGCAACTCCGCTCGCAACAAAAAGCGTGGCCGAGCAAGTGCCGCCTTGGAAATTCCAACGTGCAGAACTGCTGACATTGTGCGTTCTCTTTGGTGGCAAACAGATCTAACCAAGGCTCTCCCCACTGTCGAAAGAGACCTTGCACCACCTCCGAGTGAATAAGCCATTTGTGATCCATCACGCATCTGCGGCTGAGTTAGTTCCCCATGCGTTCAGAGAACCTGCCAGGTGTTGAACCACCAGGGACATGCCCTGATGTCCAGCCATGTCCAGAGGGGACGGTCCTCTTGACGTAGGGTCCACAACCTCACCCCGCCCAGTTTGTTGCAGTACCAAAATGCGGTAGTGTTGTCCGTGAACACCTGCACTATTCTTCCTCGGACCGAAGGAAGGAATGCTTTCAGTGCTAGACGCCAGTAGCTCCAGAAGGTTGAGGTGGAGCTGGGACACCGCCGGAGACCAGAGGCCTCTGATCTCCGCCTCTCCCTTGAGGCCGCCCCATCCCAGAAGTGATGCATCCATCACTACTGTGAAGTCTGGTAGGGGAAGGGAGAGGGATCGGCCGTCGACCCAATCCTGGTTCGAAAGCCACCACTACAGTTGGTGTGCAGTGCCCTCCGAGATATGGAAGCAATCGGAAAGATTGCCCTGATGCTGCACCCACTGAAACATCAGGTCCCACTGCAGAGCTAGCATATGACACCTGGCATGATCCACCAGCAGGATGCAGGAGGCCATGAGGCCCAGCAGCCTCAGGGTCATTCTCACCGAAACCCGGGAAAAGGGCTGAAACATCGGTATCATAGCCCGAATATCCCGGACTCGCTGCTCGGGAGGATAGACCCAAAACTGCGCTCTGTCCAGAACCACTCCAATGAAAAGGAGAACCAGGTGTGACTTGGACACATTGACTGAGAACCCCAGAGAGTGCAGGAGGTCCGCCGTAGTCTTGAGGTGGGAGACGACAGCCTGAGGCGAGCCTGCCCTCAACAGCCAGTCATCCAGATAGGGGAAGACTGGAACCCCTGACCTGTGCAGATGAGCTGCGACCACTGCTCTCACTTTTGTGAACACCCAAGGGGCGCTGATAAGGCCGAAGGGGAGCACAGCAAACTGAAAATGCTCCTGGCCTACCGTGAACCGCAGGTAGCGCCAGTGGACAGGCAATATGGGGATGTGAAAGTAAGCGTCCTGCAAGTCCAATGCTGCCATCCAGTCTCCACAGGGCAGACAGGACCTGAGCCAGAGTCAACATCTTGAACTTGTCCTCCTGGAGGAAGCAGTTGATGCCCTGAGGTCCAAGACAGGACACAGGCCTTTGTCTTTCTTGGGCACCAGAAAGTAGTGGGAGTAACAGCCACAACCTACTTCTGGCACAGAGGGAATCGCTTGATGGCTCCTTTGGCCTAGATAACTAACTTCCATTTTGAGAAGGGCCAAGTGGTCCTCCAACATATGCTGGTGGCACGGATGGAGGGGCAATCTCGAAGGGGAGGGATTAGCCCCTCCGGACAATTTGCAAAACCCACATGTCTGATGTGATGGTCGACCAGTGGGGGAGGTGATGGCGAACCCTGGCGCCCACTTGTCTTTGGTGGCCCTGAAGGGTTGGACTAGGAGGGTTGGGAGGCTGCTGCAAAGGGGGCGGTGTTGGACTGGCCCACCCTCTGTCCTGACCCACGTCGCTGGGTTCCACGTCCCCGGCAGCGCATTAGCTAGGTAGCATGTGCCGGCCTGTGGCTTTAATTGGCACCTGGTGGGGGCACCCCTTCCATAGCCACGAAAGGGGTGAAAAGCAGATTCGAAAGGGCGTGATGACACTGCGAGACCCAAGGACCTGGACGTAGCCTTAGAGTCCTTAAAGGGCTCGAGCGAGTATTCTGCCTTGTCGTCAAACAGGCTACGGCCATCGAAAAGCATGTCCAAAAGTGTTGATTGGACATCCCCCGAAAAGCCAGATGTCCTCAACCAGGCGTCTGAGTGCTACTGAAGTGGAAACCGTCCTGCCTAGTGAGTCGACGGTGTCCAGACCACACCTAATGGTGTACTTTGCTGCATCTCGACCCTCTGCAACGGCATAGGTGAGTACAGCCCGGGCCTCCTCGGTCATTGTGGCAGCACTTGCGCAACCATGTCCCACACCGAGTGCTGGTCCCGGCCCAAGAGCCATGCAGTGTTCACCGACCGCAGTCCTAAGCTGGTGGAAGAAACTATTTACTTTCCAAGGTGGTCCAGCTTCTTAGATTCCCTATACGGTGGAGCAGTAGGAAACGTTCTACCTTTGGATGAAGAGGCTTGGACAACCAAGCTCTCGGTGTAGGGTGGTGGGAGAAGAAAAGTGGGTCGCCTGGAGCCAGGCGGTCACCGGATGTCCCTATCCACAGGAGCCCCTGAGTTGGGCTTGGACCAAGAACCCAAAAGGACATCAGTGAGTGCTCCGAAGAGGATGACGCTGGTTCAAGCACCTCAGTCAGGAGGTTAGTCCTGACTGCCACCGTAGGAAGCTCAAGGCCCAAGACCTCAGCCGCCCTACGCAACACCACTGCGTATGACGCTCTCTCCTCCATAGCCACGGTAGGGGGGGGGGGGGGGGGTTAGCATGCCGAGGTCTGGTGATGTGCCCAGGCCACTGGCATCACCCAGTTCCTCTCTCCAGTCCGGTTCGTCCAACTGGTCAGTTAAAGGGTCTTCAGACCCCTCTCACTCCTCGTCATCATTCACTGCCCGCCAGTCAGGGCGAAAGGGAACGCCAGGGAAGAATGTGGGTACAAAATTACCCTACGGCTCCGGTACCGGCACAGATCGAAGTCTGTCCGGCTCCGCGTTCGGATCGAGTGGGAGGCCGGGGTCGATGCTGGATGGGGACACCACCGGTGTCGGCAGCATCAGAGTTGTCGGCAGTCGAACTGGTGTCAGGGAAGGGCCTGTAAGTTCGACCGGCGCCGATCCGGATCCAGGCCTGGATCCTAGGGGAACCTGCGGCACTGTGGCCAGAGCTGCTGGCATCAAAGGCCCAAGTCCCTCAAACGAGTCCACGGGGCACGAAGCCGTGCCGGCTGGTTCAGGCTTCCCAAAGAAGGCATGCATTGCTTCGTATAACTGACGAAGCTGGGCAGGGGTCACCCTGGCTCCCGGAAAAAAAGGGGAGCCCAGAGTCGACCCAGCAGGCTCCACAGGTGGAGCAGGACAGTGACGACCCTTCGCATCCACCGTCACATCAGCCGACGGACTGTGAGAAGGCGAAGAGCGACAATGCCTCTTCACCTTCTTCTTGTGCTTAGACTTACCCGACGAGTGCGAAGACTTCAAGGAAGACTGATGGTGGGGGCTCCGCGACCGGTCTTCCGACTTTCCTCTCGACCGGGATTTCGAGTGGCGCGGAGTCGACTGCCAGGCCTCCAAGAGCTTTCGGGACCGCTACCGCAATGGCTTCGGGGCAATGGCCCGACAGCCGGAGCACAACTTCAGGTCGTATCCAGGCACCAGAGGCACACGTGGTGTGGCTGGGTGACTGACATCAGTTTGTGACAGGAGTTACAACGCTTGAAACCTAGACGATGGGACATCCCTTGCGCACCAGGAGTCGATGGAAGACTCGAAAATAACTTGACAAAAAGTTAAATTTTTTTTGTCAAAAAGGGGCAGGCTTCTCTCCGGATAAGCGCTGGCTGGGGTGGAAAAAAAAAAGAACTTGTGTCAGCACGCATGTGCGGCGTCTAAGTAGATACCGCGACGTCATCCCGGCAACCACGACGCCAGACACGGAGTCGACTAACGCCACCCACCGACACTCAGGGGTACTGCTAAGAAAAAATTTTGCCGGATCCATTCTGACGCCTAGAGGTAATTCTAAGGTAAGGAATCTATAACTAATTATCTCTTTCAGATTTATAGTTATAGGATTTTAAAATGTACGGGGACATGCATAACAATATAATAAAGCGCAGAAGTACAAACTATAGTTCCCTTTATCAAGGCAAGTCTAAGATGGCTGCCGCCGTAATGCTCGATAAGTGCTTCAGCTGAAGCCCGAAACAGTTTCCCATATGCACACATTTCAATGAACCACCAACCATAGTATCAATATATTCAAAATATTATGAGACATGAGGGGAGTTTTATTTAGGCACCAGAGAACTGAACATCTATTCACATGATACTTTTATAGACATTTTAAAATGGCGGCGTGAAAATGCACCCTGTTAAGTCAGACATGACATGTTAAACTAGAGTTTGAAATCTCTTTCTATGGGCACAGATGTAGCATATTTAACCCTGAATTCGGGTTATCGGTGATTTTAAGATTATGAGGCCACCTGTGGGGTTTTGCCGAGGTTCCGCATAACTGAACACAGATATGTTTGATGCATTTTTAGACATTTCAAAATGGTGGCCATTATAACGTTGCTTAATGAGCACACTCCTCAATTCGACACAGGGGAGGAGGCCAGAGGGGGTAGTCAAATGTGGCTTATTCAATGCCACAGGTTGAACGAATTGCTGGTACCGTATTGGTTTGCACGCCGACGAAAACTCTAAGTAAGTACAGGGTATTGTGGGGGGGACTGTGGTTTAGGAGGAGGGACCCGCTTAATTACGGTGAATAGGAGCATCTCCACGTAATGGGTAATGCGGTGAAATTGCAACGGCAACATTGTTACTGGGGCTTGATACTTTTTTGGCAGCAAATTGCTACATTGCTGCCAGACACGATGAACTGTTTATGACAACGCTTGGTCCTGGGAACATCGGACGCTAATATAGAAGGGGCGTTACAGGATTGTATTGGTGACATCTTTTATCTAAGACATACTGGTTTTGATAAACAAGATGGTCATCACTGTAGTAATTTCTTTTTTCATAGTTGAACATTTTAACCAAATACATGATAGCCGCGATCACATTAAGAACAGAGCACTAATCCCCTGTTACATCGACAATCTAATGATGGTTAATTTTCCCACATTGCGGGGATCCGCCCAACTCTTTAACTATGTGTCTGCTCATACTATGCTACACAGTAGACGTATAAAACAGTCCCAAACCATTTTTGCATCTTGAAGGGACCCCAATAATCCCTGATTTATAAAAATATAATCTAATCTCGAGTACGTTTGGTGTACATGAGAGTAATAAAAGAGTAATCTTTGGTGTCCGGATGAACGTGCCGCCATGCATCCAGTAAATCTAAAGCTTGTATGGAGTGTTTAAACAGATTTAGGAAAACTACCTGTGGGTGCTCTGTGTGGATGGGTGTTGTCCCTGTCTGGATGCCACGTGAGGTTGAATTCCCACATCAGTATTTTCGAGCCCTCAGCAAATCCACCAAACATACTAAGCAAGGAAGACCGGAACGCTGGCTGCCCTGTATTGGGTGGATATGCAGATATGAACGTACACAGCCTTCCTTCCAGGAAATCCTTTACCATGATAATTCTCCCATCCTTATTGGACTTTATGGCTTCAGGTTGAAATCTAGTGGAGTTGTGACAGAGTAAAGCTACCCCCCTGTGTCTCATGGCCGCTGAAGATCTGTAAATTAGAGCGTGACTTTTGTGGCGCAACCGTAACTCCTCCTCCGGCTTTAAGTATGTTTCCTATAGGGCAACAACTTCAAAGGAGTGATCCGACAATTATTTCCAGACCTTATGACATTTGAGGGGTGAATTTAAGCCCTTTACGTTCCAGGAAGCTATTGCAACCAGCATAATTCCAATTTGACCCCCTTCTGCACACGCTGGACCGGAAGCCACAAAATCTTCATCCCTCTAGGTTCAACTACTAAGGGAAAAAACATGGTTCCTTCAAATTTTGAAAACTATTTTGAAGTCAGTGATGCTGCGTACCCATTGACTCTAAGCAACCAAATTTCATCCTCCAACTCCCCCCCCCCCCCCCCCCCACCCCAACAGATAACATAACTAAATAACCAGAACCTGTGCCGGGAATCCGGAGCTCCCTCAGCCGTAAAGTCTTCGGCATTAGGGTTTGTGCTGTAGGGCATCCGGTCCAGATCCAGGGCCCAGGCTGATCCTCGAAATCAAACATTGATCACCCAACACACCTTGTAGACTTGCAGAGTTCGATACTAGGTGATTACATAGACATTAAACTCAAAGCCTGACCCTTCAATAACCCCAGAAAGAGTACTCCACACTGTGGCTTCTTTTATACTTCCTGTCGAATTCCGCCCTCAGTTCAACATTACCAGGAAATCTAGATGGGATAGTTCTAGTCCTTGGAGTGGCGACCCTTCGAACTCACATGCCACTGCGAACACTTACTGCTCTCTTTTCCTTTGGAAGGACCTCCGGTAAGATCCTCGGACCCCGGTGGAAGCCCCACAAGTCTCAGACCTTCCTCTAGTTCCGTAACATGCTTAGTTTTACCGTTTAACAAAGGCCAGGCCAAAAGGGTAAGTCCATCTGTATTTAATTTTGTCTGCTCTAAATTTCGTGGTGAGGGGTCGAAATTGCTGCCGTCGAAGGAGAGTCGAGGGCACCAGATCCTGATAAAGGGCGCAGCAATAGCCTTGGGATGCTCTTTCTCCTTCAAGAAGAATAGGCTTTCTTTCTACCCAAATACTGGTGGACAGTACCTGCAGGGTCAATGGTGGGCATCCTTTTCTGCTGGCGTCGAAGGTCTCAAGTGCTCACTTGCCGTTAGTCAGTGACCCTAAACATTCCTGGGCACTCCTGTAGGTGGGCTTTGCAGTGGGGGTAGTAGCTTCACCCCTGCTTGCAGTTCCTCTACTATACGGAGGGTGCCATGTCAGGGTCAGGCATATCGCGTCTGGGCGCCATGTTGGAGTCAGGCAGGGCTCATCTGGCTATCTCCGCTGTCATCTTAGCCCCCAATGATTCAATTAAACATATTTTGCCCAACAGGCTAACCTCTTTCTTGCAGGGGGGGCCTACCGCACTGGCAGTCTGTATGCTTTGCTGGCTGCGGTCACAAGGATTCAGGCGGGCGCTGTCAGCTGCGCATTTGCACCGCTTCTCGCTTGTGCAGAGCACTCACTGCATCCCCGCTTCTCTCTGCTGCTTTTCTCGCCCTGCAGAGGGGATCCGCACTGCTGTTCATGAGGAGTGGGGGCTGCCCCGGCAGATTCCCAGAGTGTCCTGGGCGTCGCCGCCATTTTGTGGACTCCACCGCTCGGCACCATGCGCTCCAATTACAGAGAAGGCCTCACTTTCAACACCGCTTGGCCTTTTTACCCGGAGCCGCTGTCACTGCATGAGCTCCCTCGAACTCCACTCCCGTTTGGTAGTGATTGCGATTGACTTAAGCCTCAGAATCCGCGCTGGACCGCCGGAGCCTAGGCGATTCACGTCTCCTCGGCCATCTTGCCTGGCCACGCCCCCCACTGTAGTAGTTTTTAAAATACGTTGGGTTTAGAGCACGGGTTAAGGGATTCCTTTAGAAACTAAACCGCATTAAACCTTGTGAACATGTGGAGTTTGAAGCACTTGTAGAGGAGTTTTATTAGACCAACAAACAGGTTACCAAATGCTAGACTGACCATTCTTTGGACTGCCTGGCAACACTGAAGAGGCATAAAGTTATATGTTGATTCACCTTAACTTACAAAGATTTTATATGGGAAACTGTTCATCAAACACGATTGTGAGCCTATGATATTTGGAATACCTAGTCTTCAGTAACCGTTTAATAAGGGTGTATTCTTGAAATCATTTTTTGGGTTGGGTCAAAAGTCAAAATAGAAGACTGGTGTTTGCAACAATATTTGAAATATTTGATGTACTGGTTCAGGAACAGATTTACTTCACGAGGTAGGAATTTATCAAAACCCTGTGTGATCGTGTAACTGCCCTACCCCATGGGGTTCTATTGGATTACGACTCATTCCCACTCCGAATCCTGTGTAATAGGTCACCACCATATTTTTACACTAAGGAACGGATAAACCGGCACACACAGCACTCAAAATAGAAGGCCAACACCTTATGATAAGGACTGCTTACATACAGGCTTAGAACCTTGGGCATCTTTCAGGGGGAAGATAAATAGATAACACAATGAAACAAATTCAAAACAGTATGGGTGCTCCATCCCACCTGAAGCTTCGTGCTGTGTAGCGTTTTTGAGGAATGACCTGTACCTTTATCACCATTATGATGTTTGAATTCAGCAGCATTTAATTATGAGATTACTATTTCTGTTGTGCATTGAACTGTGGCACTTTCTCTCACATGCGATTTGAACTTTTTATTGCCAATGTACAAAACATTGATGTAGTAAATTGGGCAATGTATGGTTAGATGTCAATGTATTTGTAAAAATGTTTTAAAAAAAATCATTTTTGTAAATATTGTAAATGTAATGTGTATTTATGTATATTATTTGTAGCCCTGAAGAAGTCCGAGAGGACGAAACGCGTTGGCTGCGGTTTTAATCAATTGTGAAGGAGAAGTCATGAATAAAGAAACAAACACACCCGATTTTTATTTTTTAACACACTTTATTATTTATTGTTGTCTGTGTATCAACCATATCAACATTACAGGTATACATCTGCTAATGATCGCAAAAAAAAAACCCCAAAAAAAAAAACCAAAAAAAAAAACCATTGTACTCAGTATGTAAAAGCATGGTATTGGAAGCGTACATATACAAGTAAAACCTAGTCTTGTCTCGCTATCCATTTATAAGTATGTACTGCCATTCGTAGGGTTCTTACAAACCTAAACCATTCGGATATCCACCAGGAGTATAAGGCAATCTAACATTTAACTTAATAAACCCCCCCCTCCCCCTACCCCACTCCCTGGTCTCTAGATCTTCCTATGGAATCAGTGTATAAGGTCCTCGGTCATACGTACTATCATGTCTTTAGTGTCGTGTGTTAGATCGTTGCGGCCCTCTCGATCGCCGTAGGGCAAGCACAGCTAGGGTTACCTGTCTAGTATGCGTTTGGGTCAGGGGCCGTGCCACTTACTGTGTGTGCCCTGGTCCTGTGGGGTGTAAATCCACGTTTTTTAGGGCTAAGAGCATTACGTCCCAGTCCATCGCTATGGGGTGCTTACGCATTCCTTTCTCCTCTTCCCGCCTCAATGCGGCACTCTCGTTCCTCCCCACATAGTATCACCTCATCTTGCCAAGCCGTTAGAGTGGGGCACCTAGGGGCCTTCCACTGTCTAGTGATTGTACGTATCGCAAGGTTTAAAGAGAGGTCGAGGAAGCGCATTTGTGCTCGTTGAGTCTTGGTGCGTTTACGTAGTCCTAAGAGACAGTCCAGGATGTTGTCTTTTACTTCTATGTGTGTGACTCCGTGTAGTGTCTGTCGAATGCGTTGCCAGTACGTTTGTAAGCGTGGGCAGTTCCATACCATATGGGCGAATCCCGCCCCGTCTGTCCGGCATCTAGGGCAGTTATCTTGTACCGTCGGGAACATAAGGTGTAGCCTCTTAGGAGTGAGGTAGGCTCTATGTAGTATCATCGTTTGGATGAACCCAAGTTTGGCGTTGCGTGACACTTTCTTTGGGTGTTATGTAACTCCCTTATCTTAATTGTGGGGAATTTTACTAAGAACAAATCCGCTAACCCCCCTTTCGCTTGCCCCGCTGGTGAAGAAACCGCGGCGGAACAGTTCATGTGGAAATCAAAGATAAAAGGGGGATATCATCCACATTTCCGGTAAGAAAACGACATCATATGCTCCAATTAGAGTTAACCAATCTGGGTTGTAAAATTTGCCCTGCCTGCACTCCTGTCGTGTTCCAGGAGAGTATACTAATAGAAGAAAGCACACTGGTGTGCTTTCTATCAGCTAATTTATTACCCGAGCCTCTAAGTTTAACAAAAGCTGTTATACCCTTCTCATCTATCAGGTTAATCAATAAGGACTCTGGGCGACCCCTTTACCCAATTTCTCACATAGCACTTGATCAGTCTAAATCCCCCAAATCTGTGAGTGCTGCAAGATGATTGCACGTATTGATGTTAATTGAGCCCGAATATCCCCCGGGTCTAACCCAGTTATGTACCAAGGGCCTGGGAACCGTTCTCAGCACTTTTTAGATGAAGCCCAAGGGAAGGGCCTGTGGATACCCTTGTTACATGCGTATGTGTGGGTGAAGCGATTCAAAAGTACCGCCACATGCTTTGATACCTTGAGAATTACTAAAACACAATCGTCTGGGGGTTATTTGGAGCGTACGAAAATAATCTCATGTAGATCGACGGCCAACCCAAATTTTTCATAAGCCAATGTACCACTTTAGATTTTAGTTCAAACACATTTTCAGATTTCCCAAAAAAACAACGACGGAACATTCCTTAGAATTATCACAAACAGAGTGCAAGCGGGGTGGGGCAAATGTGGATCAAGGTTAGAGTCAAGTAATATTTATCTCGGATCAGAATTCTGGGGCCCTAACAATATCTTCATAACTTTGTCGGGAGCGATCTGAAATTGCTCTTGGTTGGATAGATGTGGGCTGTACCACAATAGGCTGGGGACTTTCTATCGAAATATTGTGTCAAGTTGGTGCCATATTACCCGCCTGGGTATTTGTAGGGGAGAGCTTTCCCTCTATTGATTTCAAACGGTCACATATCGCATTACAAAATTCCTGCAATTTGGTGTCCAGATTCTTGAAAAACGTGGTAAAAAGCTTATTAAAGTTAGCACAGGCCAAGTGCTCTCCCTGTTACACGTGCCAGTCACCACCCAGGGTATCATGGGTCCTATCGGGCCGGCAGCAGATGGCTTCTTCTAATGGAGGTCGAGATCAAGGTGGGGTCCCCTTGTGATCAATATTGCTTCTTTTGAGACTCCTTTAGTGTTCTTTTAGAAGGAGGAGGGGTTTACAGGCCCTGGACACAAGTTAGTAGTTATCAGCTGTGGGTTAGAGCCAATACAGGATTTGAATCTACACAGTGCTTATCATCAAAGCCAGACATAACAGTGGTAACTTTTTTTGGGAATAGCCCCAGTGTCACTTTCATGAACTGTGTTTACTAAGAATGCCGGGGATGGGTATGATGACTGGCGTTGCACTTGGTCTATACGCTCTTAAACTAGTTCTAATTCAAAGTTAATTACCCCCATTACGGTAGTGAGATCTGATGTAATAGACTGAGTCACTTGGCGAGGCTTTGCACGCACATCTTTCGCAGATTCAACTTTCCTTCTTCCCATACTTGCTCAAAAGCTAACCCAGGCATTGGATCCCTGTATGGCAGGGCCAAGAAGAGTGACGCAGCCCAGCCTCCTAGGGCTCTGACGGGCACAGAAGGACCAGCCATAGGCCTGAGCTATGCCCAGAGGCAGCTCACGCTGTGGGGAACAACGATGAGCTTTCTAGTGCTAACTGACCACAGGTGGACACGCAAGCCAGAGACCGCCTCCTGGAGTCCTGGGAATGATGGTTGTGCCGTCTCCGACCAACCAGCCGCTGAGATTCCCGCGTTGCGGGGAACAATGATGCACTTTATAGCGCTAAAGAGCACAGGTGGACACGCGAGACAGGGACCGCCTCCTGGGGCCCTGGGAATAAAGTTCTTGGAAGTTTGTCTCCCACCAAACAGTCGCCGAGTCTGACATATAAAAGATAAGAGGAAAGGCTCTGGACAAGCATAAAATGAGAAAATGCTTATGTGTGGTCAGGAAATTTGAAAGAGCCAATCCTTGTAGGAGGGAAGAAATGCAGGAATATTCTCATAAAAAACTACAAAATAGTTATAAAAAGGAAGACAGCCTTATCCATGGGTCTTTGACAGCTTGCTCTTCTTTGAAAAGTGGGCCGTTAGCAGCCTATACTGAAATCTGTTGTTCTTCTACAGGCACACCCTTGGCCCACATACTGTGGGCAAGGAGGCTCTTCTAAACGTCCACTGGAATTTAACCTCACAATAGGCAAACTTAACAAAAGCTCCCGAGCACATAAAGGATAAGTTACTTACCTGTAATCCTAGTTCTCCTCCAGGGGTACCTCATCAAAGTCATACGCACATGAAAATTCCCGCCCATGCGCTGGGACCCCAGAAACAACAAATGCAGCCCTCCATACAGTAAGCTGGGTAATGCTACAAGAATTCTCTTTGCACATATACACATTAAAAAAGCAGGGAAGAAAAAGTGCATTTGAACTACTTTAATGTACAGTAGAAACCATAATCCTGCAAAGAGGCAGGAAAGCATTGCCAGCTTACAGGCTGCATTGCAGAAAATCAGTGTAGAAAGCTGAAAAGCCAACTCATAGAAACACATAGGAAAAAACTGGCACCGTGCCTTTACGGCAGCCATGAAACCTAGCTTCCCATCATGCCTCAGGGGTGTTAGTTGTTCTTTGCAGAGACCCGAAGGCCAGGGCACAAAGAAATGACATTTACCTTGATCATTTGCACGGGGTGACGGGTATGTTGCTTATGACTTTGATGAGTTAGGAAGAGTTCCGGCACTACTGTTTGCTGACTATACCCTCTAATCTCAAAATCTCCACAAGGGTTGCAGCAACTTTTAAATGATTTTTTAAAGTTTTGTAAAGAAAGAGGGCTCAGCCTAAATGAAACAGACTAAATTCATGATTTTTAACAAGGGTAGAAGTGCAGCAAGGACTAGGCCAATGTGGGCCGGTAGTACCAAATTGGAGCAGGTCGAAGCTTTTGACTACTTGGGTATCCGACTCACTCCATCTATTAACTGGTGCCCACAAGTGGAAAAATCAAAACTACAATTAATACAACAATGTGCACACATAAGTAAAATTCATAGGAGGACTGTATCTAGGCAAATCTCTCCCGCCCTCGAAATTTACAACACTAAGGTTTTTTTTTGTGTGGGGGGGGGGGGTACTGTATGGTGCTGAGCTCTGGGGCTCGAGTACCCACGTTTTCTTAAATACAGTAGAAAATCGTTTTCTTAGATCATTGGTTGACCTTCCTGTCAGATTCCCTTCAAGCATGAAGTAAATTATAAAATGTTATCATTGTGGTTTAGGCTATGGACGATAGAAGAGTTGGATCCCTACTGTGATGCCCTGAAGGATCTCTTAAGACTCCCCCAGGCTGAATCAATTAGGTGGTTTTCTTGCCTGAGTGATCTATTGAAGAGACTAGGCATGGAAAGCTTCTAGTCTAGCCCAGAAACTATGAGTAGCATATCGAGGGAGAAGTTGAAAAAAATATACTGGGGAAAAAATACTCCAAATGGAATTGGCAGAACATTTCTCAGGTCTAACAAAAGATTTTCTATCCTTCAAAAGTGTTCCACGGTTTGAAACATCAATAGAGGAAATTACCCCTCTGCTGGCACGCAAGCTTTTTCTACAGTTTAGATACAAGACCCTACCCACTAATCTTTTCTGCTCTAGTTGGTGCATGTGTCCCCCAGTAGCTGATCTATGCCCTGCGTGTAAAGCTTGCGTAGAATCTATTGTTCATTTACTCTTTTTCTGTCCCTATTATACCCTACTGAGAAAGAAATGGATAATACCCTTATGCAGAGCTGTTGGTCCGGGTCATTACCTTGAAAGTTTGAGGCTATTGTCTACAGATACCCCCTGATTAATAGTCTTTGGTATTTCTCGCTTTTTCTATGCTCTGTGGATCAGGCGGGGAAAGTTAATGAAATTAACTTTTTAGATATTTTTTATGTAGGACTCTGTATCAATAGGAAAATGAATTGTGGTATCTTGCGTAGTGTAACATTTTTATGAAATGGACTTTAAGGATTTTATGTATTTCTTATGGAACCTGTGCTGCGATGTACTTTTTAAAATCTTTGAGATTGTAATAAAGTCAATAATGATACCTCTGGAAGAGAACTAGGATTACAGGTAAGTAACTTATCCTTCTCTTCCAGGGGATCTTCATCAATAGTCATAAGCACATGAATAGACTGATTGATTGAATAGACTAGCAAGCCCATTTCCTCATCCTGCGGGCAAACGATAATCATAAAATCAAACAGACATCGAAAAAATATCATGACTCCAATGAAGATAGCACCAGAACAAATTCCTCAAGGAGGCTTGGCCAACTTGGGTATCTGCTCTGGAGTCAGAATCAAGACAGTAGTGTCTAGTAAACGTGTGTACCAATACTTTAAAAACATACTTTAAAAACAATTGGTCAGACTTCCTAATGGATTTTGTTCCCACCAAATAGAATTTGAGAACCCTCTTGAGGTCTAGTGAGTGAAGAGACCTTTCTGCTGGTGTAGCAGGATTGGGGAAAAAAAGAGGGAAAAGAAATTGTCTGGTTAACATGGAAGTCAGACACCACTTTTGGTAGGAAAGAAGGGCGAGTCCTCAGAATCACCCTATTGTGATGGAAAACTGTGTACGGTTCCTTTGAGCAGAGTGCCTGGATTTCACTTACTCTGCGTGCTGACGTAATAGCTACTAGAAAAGCAACTTACCACATTAGGTGCTGCAAAGTGGTCTTATGAATGGGCTCGAAAGGAGGGCCCATTAATTTGGACAGAACAAGGGGGGGCGTGGCTAGCCGAGCAGCGAGATGGCCGCTCTCTGAGTGAGCTCCGCCGGCTACTCCGATTAATCCTTTCACAATCCTGTTCCTGGCGACTGCGGAACCCCACACCTCCCAGGTCCTGCTGCCTACACCCTGGTGATCCTTCGAACCGAGCCGGGAGCGCGGGGACGGTTCCCCCTTGCAGCGGAGACGGACGACTTTTTTTGCCGGCTGGCGGGCTGGTCCTGGCCCGCGCCGGAAGTGCTCCTCGCCGGAAGCCGAGAGTCACGGTGAGCCGCGGCTTCAGAGGCCCCAGCAGACTGAGTGGCACTTGCTGTGGGCGCCTCGCAACGAAATCCCCATCGCTGCCGACGGAGGGTTCCCCCGCCGGAAGGCTGCGGGGAGATAGAGGAGACCGGTGCACCCCGGCGGAACAGCCGCGCTGCGGTGCGGGGATCCTGCAGCCACCGAGGGCGGTGCTGGCCGGTGTCGAGCCCGGTGGAGATCGTGGAGGTGGGCCTGCGCCAGCAACATAGAAGCGACGACCGAGGAGGAGGTGAGAGGGTGCCGTGGAGGGGTGAGGGGCACAGCCGAACCTGCCGCTTCATAGCAGCGCCGGGGCCTCCCGCTGGTCTTCAGCTCGGCGGGTCACACAGTGGAGCACCCGGAGCAGACCCTCGCAGCCCTGAACCCCCTGAGCCCCGTTGCGGCGAACTACTAGTGGAGTGAGCGGACACCTCGTGGCACCGCGGTGGCCCGCCGCTTTGGACCCGGGGGAGGCCCTAGTTGATCGCTGAAACTTGCTGAGTTCACTGGGCACCTAAGGAGCTAACTAACGCGGCTGGCCTGCTTTCCACGTGTTAAGAGTCACGCCTGGTGCGCGCTGGCGCCGCCTGGTCAGTCGAGCACATACGGGGCAATCGCTAGCGGTGGCACAGAGGGGTGCTGCCCCATTGCTTGGCCGGTGGATTACCCTTGACTGCTGCGATGGGGAAAACTGACGCCAAACAACCTAAGCTGACATTCGACGGTAAAAGACCCCCGAAGACCGCGACAATGGAGCCGGATGCTGGTACATCGACGTCGCAGGGTGCTGCCCCAGACATAGACTTTGGGGCCCTAATCATGGAGGTGAGGACCAGCCTTAAGAGCATAGATGCTAAACTCGACACCATGACGGCGCAACTCGAAACCGTGAAGGCTAAGGTGGACACCCACGAGAAGAGGCTGGACTGTCTCGAAAATGGGCAAACTGAGTGTTGCGAATTCCAGCAACAGGCTAAGCGGCACATCACGACGCTGGAGCGAGAACTCGACACTCTGCGCGCCAAGTCTGACGATTTGGAAGCGCGCTCCAGAAGATCCAACATCCGCATTACGGGCGTTCCAGAGACTACAAACACGGGAAAGATGGAATCGTTTGTGTCGAAACTCCTGCATGAACTGTTTGACCCGGACTTGTCCCCGGTGTTCACGGTGGAGAGGGCACACAGATCACTGGGGAAGAAGCCCCCGGTGGGGGCCCCACCGCGTCCAATCCTGGCTAAACTACTTAACTACCAAGATAGGGACATCATTCTCAAATTGGCTAGAGAGAAGGGCAAGATCACGCATCAGGGTAATCACATATCCTTCTACCCAGATTTCACCCCTCTGGTGCAAACAGCTCGGAAGGAATTTTTACCAGCGAAGAAAGTTCTATTACAAGCCGGCGTGCCCTACTCTCTCTTATACCCGGCAAAGCTGAAAGTACTCCACGACAACACCTCACACTTCTTCACTGACGCCAAATCAGCCCTCAAATTTGCTAAACACATCTGTGCTGGGGTCAGGAGGAAATCGCCAAGACTCGAGGAAGCTTCGGAACACCTGAGTGACAATGACTGAGGTCTCTGACATGCTCACCATGCCAGGCTGCAACTTTACTCTTTGCGACACGGTTGAAAGCTGGATTGAACTCTTGCTCAGATTTGCTCCTCCCGAACTGACTTATTGGGGGCGGGTTGCTGAGCCGCCATTGTACACCGGCTTGTGCTGCCGTCTCCGCGTTCCCACTGGGACACAGGCTGGCTGCGGCCCTTGGGGATTACGGGGTGGGGACACTGCCAGAACCCAGGACCGCTAAAGTTTGAGGGTAGCCACCCCGCATATACGGGGGTGTTAGCCGAGCGCACCACGCCCCATGGGGTGCCTCCCTTTGTTGTTGATGTTGGGGTATTTCAACGTATTGTGTACATGTTATTGGGATATGTCACGACCTGATTGGGGGGTTGCTGAGGGTAGGGGGTGGAGGGGGGGTTTTATTATGTTGCGAGTTTTGGTTCGTATTGGGTGCATTGTACTATTACACATGCCTATATTTCGGTGCGCTAGGTCTCCGGATGTGGGGTCTCGGTGCCAGGACGGCTTCCGGGGGCGGGGTTGGGTGATGGGGGTCCGGGACTGTCATATACTTTAATGGGAGGTATCAAACTCTGGACCTGGAACATTAGAGGCCTTGGGGATTTCAAGAAAGCCCGCTTACTGCACGGCATGTTGTCAAGACACAATGTAGATATTTGCTTCCTACAAGAAACACATCTGAATGTCACCCCCTCAGCTAGATTGAAGAATTCCAGATGGGTGCACGTTTACTCTTCCATTTACTCAAATTATGCGAGGGGCGTAGCTATACTCATTCGCAGGGGGTTGGATTGGCGGGAGTACTCCCAGGTGAGGGATGCGGAGGGTCGATATGTCCTGCTCCATGGGGCTTTACAGGGGCGACCCATTGTCCTAGCTGCAATCTATGGCCCGAATGTGGACGATCCTGACTTTTTTAGAAATGTTTGGGCGAAAATTGTATTGCTAGATTGTCATGCGGTCGTGTTGGGGGGGGGGATTTCAATGTTGCGTTGAACGATGATGCGGATCGCACAGGTGTGAGCAGACCACAGCACACTAGAGCGCGCCAAGCGATCTTTGATATCATGAGGGAGGGTCCACTGTCAGATGTGTGGCGAGTTAGAAATCCGGGTGCAAAAGTAGGGACCTGCTACACCTCTCATAAGGCTGCTTGGTCGCGGCTTGATTTCTGGTTGGTGTCTCCTGAAGTTGCGACATGGGTGTCAAATGTTGATATTATGGCTAGATCATTATCAGATCATGCTCCGTGTATGTTGGTATTGCATCCCCCAGACGCTGTACACAGGGCGTTCCAATGGCGCCTTCCCCCACACGCACTCACAGACCCGGTGTTTGTAGAGGAGATAAGGGAGGATATCACTAATTATTTTACGGAGAATGCTGGGTCAGCCACTTCGGAAGCCATTGTGTGGGATGCATTTAAAGCTGTTATAAGGGGTCAATGTATTGCACGTAAAGCAGGGGTCCTACGCACCATAAGAGACACGCTAGCTAAACTTGAGGGGGAACTTAAAGACCTAGATGTTGCTTTTAGCTCTGACCCAGCGTTGGCGACTGCTGGCGCTCTGAAGACTAAACTGTTGGCATTTAATGAAGAGGCGGAGCGAGAGGTGCGGTTTCTAGGGCGGCAGGCAGAGGCGCGCAGATATGGGGAGGGAGATAGGCCAAGCAGGACTCTTGCCAGACTGATTGCTCCTCGCACACAGTCGAACTACATACACACTATCTATGATAACACTGGACGTCTAGTGGTAGGCCAAGAGGCGGTGTTGGGCGCCTTCGCAGACTTCTATGCAGCTCTGTACACCTCGAGACAGCCCACAACACCGGCGTCACTACGGGACTTCCTTGACTCCATAGCACTCGTGTGGTTCAATAACAATCACAGACAATACATGGACCTCACCGTTACAGCACAAGATATCGCCCAGGTGATTAAGAGCATGCCGGCCAATAAAGCCCCTGGCCCAGATGGCCTGACCACCTCCTTTTATAAAACCTACGTGGCTGAGCTAGCGCCGAGACTACACTCTGTGTTTGTCGAGGCTCTCGAGTCAAATTCCCTCCCAGACTCCATGCGGGAGGCTCTCATTGTCACGCTCCTCAAGCCAGACAAGGACGATCAACAGCTGGACTCTTACAGGCCCCTGTCCCTCATAAACGTAGACGCCAAAATCTACGCAAAAGTTATTGCCGATAGATTGCAACCGTTGTTGCCGATGATAGCGCTCCCAGATCAATCGGGATTCATCCCTGGCCGAGCAACATCCCATAATCTCAGAACGATCTTTTCGGTCCTTCACTATTTACACCCGTCAGTACAGGCAGCGGTGGTGTTTTTGGACGCCACCAAAGCCTTTGACTCCCTAGAATGGCCCTACCTCTTCGGTGTGCTGAGGCGGATGGGATTCAGCCAAAACTTTCTGACCCTTATTAAGCTCCTCTACACGAAACCCAGGGCCCGAGTAAGTGTTAATGGTCTTGTCTCCAAACCGTTCGATGTCTCGAGGGGTACTAGGCAGGGCTGCCCTCTATCCCCGCTCCTCTTTGCGATTGCGATGGAGCCGCTAGCGGCTCGAGTTCGGCAGCACCATACTGCCAGGGGCATCGGATTCAGTGCTAGAAGCTTACTGATCTCGCTGTACGCGGACGATGTCACCTTGTACGTCCTTAACCCTAAAGACAACCTGAGCCCACTACTTCGTGAATTTGTGAGGTTTGAGGGCTTGGCGGGGATATCCATTAATTGGTCGAAGTCAGTGGCCTTCCCCCTGACGGAGAGCACTGTTAGACCTGCCCCTGACTACCCCCTCAGGTGGGAGACGGAAGCTGTCAAGTATTTGGGCATCTGGATCAGCCGAGATGTACAGGAGTTGTGGTCGCTGAATTTTGGTAGGGCGGTGGACTGGTTGGAAGGAAAGGTCGAAGTCTGGAATAAGCTACCGCTGTCCCTGGTCGCTAGAATTGCACTGGCCAAAATGGTGGTCCTTCCCAAATTCTTGTACCTGTTCGTCAACGTGCCACTACCTATGACAACGCACTTCCACACCCGGGTCCGCTCACTACTGCTGAAACTGGTGTGGGCCGGCGGCCAGGCCAGAGTCTCCTGGGACCTACTCACGCTTCCGCTCCGACAGGGAGGCCTGGGGGCCCCGGACTTGAAGCTCTATTCACTCTGTGCACAAGCTCAGTTCCTGCATTTCTGGGCCTTCCCGACCCCCTACCAGCCGCATGTGGCGGTGGAACTGGCAGTAGTCGCCCCCTTGCCACTACGAGTGGCGTTATATGGAGAGGTGACGTGCCCGTCGCGCGATGTAGACACAGTGGAAATGGTCCGCTGGTCCTGGCGCGAACTTCGAAAGCGAGCCGGTCTCTCCCTGCTTTATGCGCCGGCTGTTCCTCTGAGGGGCAACCCGATGCTGCCTTGTTTGACGGCAAGAGGTGACGTCCTCACTATCCGTGGGAGTCGACTCCTCACCTTTGCTGACATATATCCAGATGGCTCATTTTTCGAGATGCCTGCGGATGGGGAGGCCCAGCCTTGCACGTTTGCTGACAAATTACTATATCATTCCCTTAGGGAATCCTGCAAGAAGATAGGACCGTGCTTCCCGGAAGAGCCTTGTGCACTAGACGCCCTGCAAAACTTGCTCTCACGGCCCTCCCCTAAAAAACTGGTGTCCAGATTATATAACTGCATGCAGGAACAAGCCCCGGTGACAGTAGCCACGGCCGAGGCCGCTTGGGCTGAGGACCTGGGGGACCAGATGCCGGATGACGCATGGGAGTATTGCTGCGCTCAACTCACAGCTCTATCACCGAGTTACCGACTGCGGCTTATCCACTTCAAATTCCTACACAGATACTACCGCACTCCGACGCTACTACGCCGCATGGGTATACGTGAGGACGCCTCTTGCTGGAAATGTGGGGGTGACGATTCCACCTTTCTTCATGTGGCTTGGAGCTGCCCCAAGCTGGGGGCATACTGGTCAGGGATCTTCAATGCCATCAATCAAATCACACAGAGGAGTGACTCACCGTCTCCACTGCTGGGATTGCTAGGGTATGTTAAGCACACTGAGCCATGCGACAGGAAACTACATGCACTACTCCTGTTATACGCCAAACGACAGATCGCGATACACTGGGGCAGGCCGGCACTCCCCACGCTTGAGAGCTGGATCAGAGATGTGACTTACGGCCACACTCAACTGACACACTATTGGGAGACCATGCCCACCGCTTCCAGACCCACTGACATATGGGGCCCGTTTATACAGTGGACTACAGAACGCACGGCCCCTGACTTCGCCGGTACCTCACGTGCTACTAGTATTTCAGATGACATGGGCTAAAGGTGCGCGCTGCGCAGGTTAAAGACAGAGGTCCCGCTGCCCCGCGCTAACACGGACAGGCACTGCCCAGACGTAAGCTTTGCGTTTACTGCCTCCACTGACCCGGATAGAGTCCCCTGCTCCCCCCCCCTCCCACCCTTCTGGTCCTACTGTGGATGACTCGCTGCCCCTCCCCCCCTCCCCCCCCACCCCGCCCGTCCGTCGCTAATTCGTGCACAGCCAAGATACCTTTCCGAGCCTGCCCTTAACATGGCTGGCCATCCCTCGGGGAAACCAGTGGCGGGCCCGCGCGACCACTTGGTGAACTGGAATGTGGTAAAAATGCTGTTTCCAAGTACTTGCACCCATGTTTGACGTTTTTTGGTTTAGCTTGTTGGGGGGTCCTGTTGGGAGAAACATGGTGCTGACTGACGCATCCTTTTACTAAGCTGCTGTAGCGGGTAGTTGACTGCTGCTTATTCGGGGGCGGCTTCATTGATTTTCGCTCTCTTTCAATTGTCAGCAGCACTGAGACAAAAGTAAGATCGTTTATTCGCTAGAGATGCACAGTACACACTGCAGATTTTATTGTATCTTAGGTTTACCTCTGAATGATCCACCGGCCGGATGAGGGCCTTCAAGGGATTTATATGTAATCTTTGTATAATCTACCAGATAGCGGCCTGCCTCCGGGTTGTTGGCGTGACGCAGTGTACAACATCTGTTTTATTTGTTCATAATAAATATCTTACAACCAAAAAAAAAAAAAAAAAAAATTTGGACAGAACAAGATTCACCTCCCAAGGAGGAGAAGGATGTCGGACAGGAGGAAAAACTTTCTTCAACCCCTGAAGGAAATCCTTGACCACCTGGAGCTGAAAAAAGGAAGGTTGGTTAGGCGATTTTCTGTAGGCTGTAATGGCCGCCAAGTGAACTTTTAAAGAAGTGTACTTCAAACCTGACTTGGCTAAATAAAGAAGATAAGGCAACCATTACGAATACACCACAAGAAAAACCTCTTCCATTTAAAAGAATAAGAGCTCCTTGTGGACGGTCTCCTTGACTCCCTCAAAATGTTTATGTAGTCCTGAGGGAGATTCAGGTGTCCATATTGCAGGACCTCAGGAGCCAGGCTGCCAAGCTCAGCGAGGGAAGGCTGGGGTGCAGAATCTTCCAGCCCATTTTGGTCAGAAGGTCCGGTCTGCATGGAAGCCTCCTGTGTGGACATATTGAGAGTTGTAATAGGTCCGGATACCACCATTGGCGAGGCCAGTCCGGTGCTATCAGGATCATCTTCATCATGGATTGGATGAGCTTGGTCACCACCATCTGGATGAGAGGAAGGGGCGGAAAGGCGTACGCAAATGTTCTGGACCAGTCTATCAAAAGAGCATTCCCTCTCGTTCCTGGCCGGTAAAATATGGACGTGAAGGAGTGGCATTTTTTGTTTAGATCGCTTGCAAAGAGGTCGATGGATGGATGACCCCATTGATGGAAGATGTCTGCTACTACCTCGTCATTGAGCACCAAGTCTTCTTGTTCTTCCAAGTGCCGACTGAGAGCGTCTGCCTGCACGTTCTGTTGTCCTGGTAGATGCTCCGCAGTGATCGAGAGATTCCTGGCCAGGAGCCAGTGCCAGATCGCTTGGGATTCCAGTGACAGCGGGTGAGAATGTGTTACACCTTGTTTGTTCAAGTAATACATGGTGGTTGTATTGTTCGTTTGAATCAGTATCGACTGAATCGATGGATGGAATGCCATGAGGGCTAGATGAACTGCCCGCAGCTCTAACACGTTTATGTGGTAGGTCTGCTCCTTGCTCGACCATCTGCCTTGAGTTTGTAGACAACCCAAGTGCGCCCCCCATTCCTGAAGAGATGAACCTGTAATCAGGGATTGCTTTGGGTGAGGTTGATGGAAAGGAACTCCCACTAGTAGATTTTTCGGTTGAGTCCACCAGATCATGGATGACTTCGCAGTGTGGGAAAGGAGAATCCGATCCTCCCAATGTCCTGAGGATTGGCCCCATTTGTCTTCCAGATCCTGCTGCAACGGTCTCATTCTCGAGTTGGGGATGAGAAAAATGCAAGAGGCCATCGACCCTAAAAGAGATGCCACTTGTCGTACTGATGGCTGGTGTGCATGAAGCAGAGAGTTGCACTTGTTTCATTGATAACAGTCACTCCTCCGAAGGAAACACTTTTCCTACGCCGGAGTCTATGGTGGCGCCCAGATAATGGACAGTTTGAGTAGGCTGTTGGGACAGATTTTTCCATGTTCACATGAAGGCCTAAGCGGTGAAGTAGATTTAGGCAAATTCGATCGTGTTCCTTCACCAGCTGTGGGGACGAACCCTTCAACAGCCAATCGTCCAGATACGGATACACAAACAGTCCTTTACGATGTAAAGCTGCGGCCACCACTGCCATTCACTTTGTGAATACCCTCGGTGCGGATTTTAGGCCGAACCGTAAGACTCTAAACTGGTAATGCTTGGCACCCACCATGAATCTCAGGAACTTCCGATGACATGGAGCAATCATGATGTGGAAGTACGCATCTTGGAGATCTATCAAAACACATCCAATCCCCCTTCTGCAGGTGCTGATATATTTGATGTAGCGCCAACATGCAAAACTTCTCCTTCTGAATGACCTTGTTCAGAGTTCGAAGATCCAGGTTAGATCTGGATTTGTGCGCTTGGTCTTACTTTGGCACCAGAAAGTACCTAGAATAGACTCCTTTTCCTCTTTGAGCAGGGGCAACTTCTTCTATGGCCAACTTGGAGGAGGATAGACACTGCCTGACGTAGCAATTTTAGTTGGTGGGGGGTGATTTTACTGGAAGAATGTTCTTTAGGGGTGCGCTGAAACAAAGTTCATATTCATTGTTCAGTATATTTAGCGCCCACTGATCTTTGGTTATTTTGCGCCACTCTGCCACATAATTCGAAATACTTCCTCCCAATGGAGTGGGCAACGGCGCTAGAGGAAGCAGAAAATCATTGCTTCTTTGAAGTCTTTGCTGCGCTGGAGGATTGTTGATGTTGTCCTCCTCTGCCTTTGGCGGCTCTACGGCCTTGGAACTGAGACCTAGATGGTGGTTTTGCCTCTGCTGCCATTGAGGGGTTTGAACCCCTGATGGTAGTTCTTGCGGTTGCAAGGCCTGTATCTACACCTGAATTCTTTTTCTTTTCCAGGCCTACCGCCTTCAGCATGTCCAGCTCATCCTTCATCCTGGCCATTTCCTCATCGGAGTGGGAACCAAAAAGAGAGGTGCCGGAGAATGTGAGATTTAAAATTCGATGCCGAGACTCTGGCTTTAAAGCTGTTAAGCGTAGCCATGAAGACCTCCGTGCACAAATTCTGTGTACATACGAATGAGCAGCCAGAGAAGCCCCATCTGCTGCAGTGCTCATCACCCGATTAGAAACCAGTGCCCCTTCCTGAAGAATCTCCGCAAAATCCTGGCGGTCCTCTTTTGGCAGTTTTTCCTCAAAACGCTCCAAAGAGTCCCATAAAGACCTGTCATAACGATCCAACAGGGCTGCATCGCTAGATACTTTCAAGGGGGATGCTGCGGAGCTGCATACCTTTCTCCCCCAAGAATCCTGAGCCCTACTCTCCTTGTCTGGAGGGACAGAGGACGAAGAAGCGACAGCATGAGTTTTCTTTGCTGACGCGATAATCACAGAGTCCGGTGGAGGATCTGGTTAAAAAAAACGAAAGGATCCGTTTCTGCCAGCTTGCATTTCTTCTGAATCCTTGCTGGGGCTGCTTTAATCGAGGATGGGGTGAGAAAAATATCTATTACTGGTTGGAGAAGACCAGGAACCAGTGGGGGCGAAGGTCTAGACACAGACCGTTGATGGAGTCTCAGATGATTGAGGCAGAAGCTTGAGGCGCTCACATATCCATGTTCAGCTTCTGCGCTCCTCTAGTGAGGACATCGTGAATTGTATGGATGTCATCGATAGGTGACTCTCTGGAGGGTGGGCTATCCATAAGGGTAGGAGAATAGTCCCTTTTTGAGGAGTGAGTTGAAGAGGAAGACCAAGATGGTGTTCTTGTTCTTTTCCGATGAGCATGAGCTGGTCTATGCTCCGGAGATTTGTCTTGGCGATCCCTGGTCCGAGTAACAAGTGATCTGTCCACCTCCTGCACCAGCCGTTCCAACGGGGATCTATGCAGTGAACTGGAATAGTCCATAGGCTGCCGCGCTTGGCCAGAAGGATCTTTCTGCCAGTGGATGATGGGAAGAAGCCATCTTGGTGACAGATGATCTGAAGGCGACCTTTCCCTTCGTGGAGAGGTTGACCTAGGGGATTTTCGTGCCTCCGGAGATAGAGAAGAAGAGCTTCTCATTTAAATTACTTGAGGAGAGCTCGTAACTGAAGCCGATGACTCCATGCAGTCTTTGGAGGCTGAAAGGCATCCGGAGGAACAATGCGACGTCGATGGGAGTGCCTCGACGTCGAACGACTATATGTTACAAGCACCGGTGAGTCTTTAGAGAGGGATCTTCTTCTCAACGTCGACCTCTCTTTGTGCTTCGACGTTGAATGTCCTGACGTTGAAGCCATCAAACTCACCGACCTCGCACTCGAAGCGGAGCGTCTAGTAGAACCCAAAGGAGTGTGAACCGACGGAAAACACCTCGACATCGTGCTCTTCCTCGACGTTGACGGAGACCGCCGCCTCGACGTCGAACGTCGTTTTGAATACTTCACTTTGGGTCCTGACAACGAATCCTTCACCGACGATGGAGATTTGGTCCTCAACGTCGAACGTCATCTGGTCGAAAACAACGGAGGTGTCCGCTTGGAAGTCCAATGTCTCACACCTGGCGACAACAAAGCCGGTCTCGACATGGACCGCCACATGGTTGACGGCAACGGGGATGCCTGCTTTGACGTCGATCGCCGCTCTACTGGCGATGGCGGAGCATGTCTTAACGTCGAATGCCGTACTGACGGCGGTGACGGAGATCCAACTCTCCATGTTGTGCAAGCCCGCACCAACGGAGAACGACTCCTCGTCGCTGATCGTCACCGGGTTGATGACGGCGGAGGATGTGACATACCTGCAGTCTTCTTCGACGACTGGTGTTCTCTCGGCCTCAAGTCCGCCGTCGATGGTCTTGTCGCCGACGTTTACGCTGCCGGTGAAGGTATTTTCAGCGCCGATCCGGACGCTGAAGGAGAGCAGACTGTCACCTTACTTCTGGATGAAGATCTGGCTCTCTCCTTTCTCTTCTTAACCGGAGACCTGCCTCTAGAAGAAGCTTTTCCCTTCTCAGCCAGCCCATAAAGGTGAATCCTCTCTCTATCTTTCAGAGTACGCCTGGACAGGGACTGACAATGCTGGCAAGTCTTAGGATCAGGATCTTCAGGAAGGCAAAGGATACAGACAGAATGGGAGTCTGATCTAGCCTTGCCACAGGAAGGGCAAGAGTCAACGAGAGATGGCATTTCTGAGAGAAAAAATATGCTCAACTCTCTCAAAAAAGTAGGAACCTACTTTAAAAGCCAAAAGACGTCGAAGTAAGTAGGTTTTGACAAAAAAACAGGAGATATTTTCTGACAGAAATCAGAAAAACAGAGAGCTGAAGTAACCAGGGTCCTGACTGAAGGAGCCAGAAAAGACAACTGACCCGTCACCCCCGAGGCATGATGGGAAGCTAGGAGTCATGGCTGCCTTAAAGGCACGGTGCCAGTTCTTTCCTATGTGTTTCTATGAGTTAGCTTTTCAGCTTTCTACACTAAGTTTCTGCAATGCAGCCTGTGAGCTGGCAATGCTTTCATTCCTCTTTGCAGGATTATGGTGTCTACTGTACATTAAAGCAGTTCAAATGCACTTTGTTTTCTTCACTGCTTTTTTTTTTAATGTGTATATGTGCAAAGAGAATTCCTGTAGCATTACCCAGCTTACTGTATGGAGGGCTGCATTTGAGATATATATATATATATATATATATATATAAAGATTCCGCCGCCAAACAGCTGAATGGACGAAATAGCAGACCCAGATACAGTGCATAAGTGTAAATTTATTCAGACAAACGCCCGCACCTCCGCCATGACGCGTTTCTGCCTCCCACAAGGCCTTGATCACATGACGCAAAACTGAGCCATTTTTTCATTTTTAAAGTGCTAGTGCCTAGTTGAAACACACGTGATTATCATCATCATGGATATAGAAGAAACATTTTTTTGTAGTTCTCCATTGGCTATCACAGTATTACACGCATATATTCACATAAAGTACATATGTGTAAAGCTTGAAGGGAATAAATACATAAATAAATCTATAAATATACAAATAAATATGTAAATATTTTCAGAGCCATATAAGAATTGGTGATATATAATGCAAAGTTAAAATCAGGTAAAATCCATTATAAATAGATAAAAATATCCTGTTCAACATATCAGTGTGCTACTTTTACTAATATTGGGTTTAAAGCTTATTAACCTACATGATAATGTGCTAAGTCAAAGTTTGTGCATACTTTAATGACTTCATAATTTTGCACATCCTCCCCAATATTTTTCCAATTTCTTGGCTGACACAGGTCAAACATAATAATGACCATATTGTGGCTCTTATTGATCCCTTCTTCAAGCAATCGCATAATTGTTGGTGTTCTACCTTCTGTGTTAAGTTCAGTCCTGCCCTAGTGGGCATAATTCCATGATATATTTGATTTTTTATAGAATAAAAGGGTTAAAGTGCTTATGTGTCTGAAACCTTAACAAGTGACATCACCTACTAAATTGCCGCCGCAATAATGTTTATAAAATTGTGTAAAAAATGGTTAGAATTTTCATCTTAGCCATAATATTTCTAAAATAGAACAAATTCTCTAAGATCTTCAGCTACTCAGGAATTCTAAATGGATAGTGCATGTTATGAACATTCTTACAGGCAGGTGAAGAAATCCTCACTTGCATTAAGACCCTGTGGTGCTTTGCTATCTAGTTCTAAAATATATTGGGTCTCCAGTTTGCGCAAAATATATTCTCGATTGCCACCCCTTCTGAGTGGCAGCACTGAATCTATGGCAAAATATTTCAGGTGTTGTACATCACTGCCATGGTGTTCCCTGAAGTGTCTAGACACAGGATACGTTGCATCATTGTTCATTATTGCTCGCATGTGCTGGAGTATCCGCTTGTGAACCTGCAGCTTAGTGCTCCCCACATAGCGCAGGCCACACGGACACTCCAGCACATACACCGCAAACTCAGTTTTGCAATTAAGAAATTTTGATATTGCAACTGGTTTCTGTGTGAAAGGGGTGGTATAGGTCAGTGTTGCTACCTTGCTTGCATGCTCTACAGCTGGAGCATTTGAAGAACCCTGTTCTACTGCGGAGCCAATTTTTGGTATAGCTATCTCAGGGCTGCTCCTAACCAAAGCATTGCTCATGGAACGCGCTTTTCTGTATGTTATACTTGGGGTTGCGGATATGCGTTCCCCCAGTATTGCATCATTCAAGACTAA
Organism: Triturus cristatus; assembly: GCF_964204655.1. NCBI lineage: Eukaryota > Metazoa > Chordata > Amphibia > Caudata > Salamandridae > Triturus > Triturus cristatus. The sequence continues at coordinate 332,602,536 of NC_140584.1, forward strand.
CGGCCAGTTCTTATTAATAATCTTTCTCAGTGTCTTGTGCTGTCGATTGAGTGTCAGCACCAACCTGGTAAGTTGATCAGTAGGTTGGAGTAGATTTACTTCTTTCTTGGGGCGGTTAGCCAGTATTTCTGCACGCTGTTTATTCGCTTTAGCGATTGCTGACTTTATCACATTCTCTGCATATCCTCTAGCAAGAAATCTATCTTTGCTGGCTTGTTGGGGTTGTATACAGTCCACTTCTGTGTTGCATATTCTTCTAATCCGCAGCATTTCCCCATAGGGAATGCTATTAATTAAATGAGGCGGATGATGACTAGTGGCATGCAGCACAGTATTGCTAGCTGTAGATTTCCTGTGAAGGCGTGTTTCTAGTTTATTACTAGAGGTAAAGACCTCCACGTCCTAAAAGATTATGCTTTCCTTACTTATTTGTGTTGTAAATTGCAAGTTTAAGCTATTGTTGTTCAATTCTGATATGAATTTTTGCGCATCCATTTCATTACCCTTCCATATTAAGTTGTCAATAAATCTGTACCAACATATAACATTCCTGGAGATAACATCACTGAGTTGCCATGAGGACCCGCTCCTCCCACATGCCCACATGAAGACAGGCATAACTGGGAGAAAAGCAGGCCCCCATGGCAACTCCCCTGATCTGTTGGAAAATTTGATTATTGAATAGAAAGAAATTGTTTTCCACACACATGGAAATCATAGACAACATTTTGTTTTGCATAGAAAATTGTCTAGGTCTAGTGTTCAGGTAATGTTCAGTTGCCATCAAGCCGTCTCGATTATGTATGCTAGTATACAATGATACTACATCGAGCGAGATCAACATCAAATGGTCAGACTTCCGTCGGTATGAAAAGGACGCTTCCCTGAGGGATCTTATGAAAGTCAAGTCTGGTTGCCCCTCTGATCCCTGCCCGGCTAGAATTCTCAAACTCCTAGCCCCCGTAGTGAACAACACGTTGAACAATGTTTGGAACACCTCACTGGACACAGGAATTTTCCCTACTGAATGGAAGAAAGCCTTTGTCCGTCCTATTCTTAAAAAAGAAGACGCTGATCCTACGGAGCTGAAGAATTTTAGACCTCTCTCTCTGCTCCCCGCCCCAGCTACGATTCTGGAAAAGGAGGTCCAGAGGCAGCTGTCGGATTTTCTTGAATCCAATAGCTGCCTACATGACTCACAATCGTGTTTTAGGGCGGGCTATAGCACTGAGACTGCACTGCTGGAGGTGGCAGAGTCAATTCGTGAGACGATGGATACAGGAAGCTGTGCCATGCTTGTGCTGCTTGATTTGTCGGCAGCCTTCGACACGGTCTCCCATAAGATTCTGCTTAATAGGCTCCACTCACTAGGAGTTACAGGGACCGTGTTACGTTGGTTCCAGTCGTTTTTGGAAGACAGATCTCAACAAGTCTTCCTTCACCCATATGTTTCCAGTTCCAGGACACTATTACAGGGGGTCCCCCAGGGATCCGCCCTGAGTCCATCCTTGTTTAACGTATATCTGGATCCACTGGCATCTATCGTGGAAGGTTTGGGTGTGCGTGTTGTTTCTTATGCTGACGACACCCAACTTATTTTCTCCTTCAAAGAGCAAAATGAGAATGCTTTTACTAACTTCAGGCAGGGTCTTCTTAATATCTCTTCTTGGATGACTGATAACTGCCTGAAATTAAATACTGACAAGACCGAGATATTGTTTTTTAATCAGCCGCTCCCTCCTCAATCTGAGCTCTGGTGGCCAGTAGAACTAAACCCCCCACCAATTCCGGTCAACTCAGCCAGGAACCTGGGTTTTAGAATTGATACCCAATTAACAGGCAAGGCCCAAATATCCTACATATCCTCACAATGCTTCTGGAAATTGAAGGCACTGCGCAGGTGTCTTCACTTCCTTCCTATGGAATGCAGAAAGACGGTGGTTCATGCGCTCATCACCTCTCAGTTAGACTATGCCAACAGCCTTTTCATTGGTCTCCCTGACTATCTTATGAGGAGACTTCAAAGAATCCAAAATGCTGCTACTAGACTGATCAGAAATGTGCCACTACGGTATCACATTACACCCCATCTGCAAAGCTTACACTGGCTGCCGGTTAAAAAAAGAGTGATGTTTAAGGCTCTGGTCCTAGCCCACAAAGCGCTCAGAGAGGTTGGCCCTCTCTATCTGAGACGTAGGCTCCAAAAATATCAGAATGCCAGAACTCTACGATCCAGCAACTTGAACCTCCTAGCCATTCCACGCTTTAGAAAAGCAAGGCTAGGAGGAAGAGCCTTCGCAGTAAAACTGCCACGCTGTGGAATATGATGCCTAACCCCCTGCGTCAGATAAAAGAGGAACTGCCATTTAGGAAGGCCCTCAAAACATGGCTGTTTGGCCTATCCTCTACCCTTTAACTACTCGACCTCTCTCCCGGTATCTCCCCCTCTCTCTATGGATGCTAGCGCCGGGACACCTCCGCTGGAGGTAGCTGTTGCGCTTTACAAAGGCTTAATAATAATAATAATCAACAGACAGTCATCATCCCATTTTACCCTCTCGATCTTACGAATGAAATCCCCTGTGTCCTGAATGTATGACAGGAGTTTCTTCACTAAATCTTGTAGGATGAAATCCACATATTTAGATGCATTTTCCAATTTGCTGCCTATAGCTGATATAATGGGCCTCCCTGGCGGTTTTTGGATATCCTTGTGGACCTTTGGGGATAAAATATATTGATGGTATAATGGGATAGTCTACTTTTAAGAACTTACATTCCTCCGTGCTAAGTAGGCGAGCAGATTTCCATGCCAACAACTTACTTTTAAAATCATCCCATGCACATTTCACTGTTAAAATAATGCTTTTTAATAAGTTTCTGTCATTCAATTGGTGTTTGGTCTCCTCTATATACAACTCTTTTGGCCACAGGACCACATTACCCCCCTTGTCTGATTGACGTACGATGATTTTGTCGTCATCTTGCAAATTTTTTTATCAACTGGGAGTACATGTAATCCTGTCTCTTTAGTTTTATGGGAGATTTTGTAGTTGCACAATAAAGTTTCTTTAGTTCAAAAGTGACTTTGTCATGAAAGACATCCACATTGTTGCGTATTATTATCGGGCAAAACGTTGATTTAGGTTTAAACATAGTTCGAACTGTCGCTCCCAGATATTGGTCATCCTGATTAGACTGCTCATTAGTGTGTTTTCCTCAAAAAGATGTTCCATATCTCTCAAAAGGTCTGAGTCTCTTGCTGTCAAAGTTGGACTAGTATTCATATTATCCTGCGTTGTTATAGCGGTATTCCGATTTTGGGTTCCTTGGACTATATGGTATTTGCGCAATTTTATTTTGCGTACAAATTTATACAAATCAACTTGCGTCTCGGCATAGTTGAAGTTTTTGACAGGACTGTAGGTCAGACCTAAAGACAAGATCTTCTTTTCCTCATCATTCAAGTCAAGTGTTGTTAAATTTATGACTGTATTCTCATTCATTATTGACGTCTGTTCCATCTCGTTTGTTACTTTTTTGCTCTTTGGCTTGCTTTCGCTTTCTACATGGACGTCTTGCCCGTTTTTTTTGGTTGAGTCTTTTGTTCCTCCTTTGCTGGCATTCCGGTTTTGTACACGCGGGCGTAATGATTGTATTCTGTCTACTCGCAAATAATCCAATTCCTGACCTAGAGATGGTTTGATAAACCCCAGCCCTCTGGATGTTTAAGCCTGTTCCGTGTCAGAGCTACTGTCGATGGCCGAGCTCAAGTCTGAGATGGATGTAGATGATTGGATATTACTGCCTGCATTAATATTCAATGTAGGGGGATATATTAGCCTTTTTTGCAGCATCATATTTTCGTACAAAGGTGAACACACGCCCCTGCTCATAGTCCACCTTGTCCCTTTGGAATTTATAGGCTTTGCACATTTTTATCACATCCTCATCTATTTGCAAGCGATTAATCATATCTTCTCTGTATTTTTGGATGACATCCATATTGCCATGTTTATTGATTTCCTCATTGAGCTCATCGATTTTAAGTTGCAGTGCTGCTCTGTCGCTATCCGCATATTTCGCTAGGATAACCACAAGTTTTCTTGATGATTCTAAATTACAGTCTGCCCACTCTGACAACAACCTGGGATCTGGGTTTTCATAACTTGGGGCTAACATAATTCTTAACCCTCGCGGGATTCTCTCCACCTCAAAGTATCTGGAAAGGGACTTGCTCTCCCACCACTTTGCCTGTTCCGTTCTCATGCATTTCTCCAGTTTTTTAAAAAGTTCCCTTACGCTGTTAGTAGCTGGTTGCGCATTATTCACAGGTGCCTGATTAACTGTTACTCTGCTAGGTGAGTCATTAAACAGGTCATCAGCTGCCGCTTCCCTGCTCCGGATTGCATCGGCAGACATGGTGCTTTGTTATGGGTCGTTCTCCTTACTGTGGAATGTGATATCTGTGTATATATGTGTCTCTTCATATATATTTTTCACATATATGTGTATATATTGTTTCTGGAGTCCCGGGGCATGTGCTTAAGACTATTGAGGAGGATCCCCTGAAAGAGACCCCTTGGTTAAAAACTCAAATATCATGTTCTGAAATTTTAGAGGTGCATAGGAAACTGATTGGAAGGCTCCTACATATCATGTACAGATTTGTCTACAAAAAGATCTGAAGCTGGACGCATTTGAAGGAGGGAAGGTGCCCTTTAAAACATGGTAGTCTACCAGTTATGGAATTAGCCGACTTCAAGTGGTTGTCACTTCTTACACTTTTGTTAATTACAGTAACTGTGTGTGTGCGCAAACACATCTTTATGTAATATGCAATGTAATATCAAAACACAAAAAAAAATGTTTTTTTTTTTTTAAAAAGATCAGACCTTTATCCAAAAACATACATTTATTTTGATGTGGTTGGTATCTAAAGAATCTATACGAAAATAACCTGGTTAAACAGAACACTTTATAGTCATAACTTATATTAAGCGGGTATTATGTACAAGTTAAAATGGTGTAAACATGCCGTTTCGTTTAACCAGGTGTGGACACTATTAAAATGAAGAATGTGTGGAATAGTTGTTCACAGCTCACTTAATTAGGAGATTTATTCACCTTTTTTCACATTGTGGGGCTTAGACGTTTGATAGATGACACCATCATTTACACATTATAATTTTCTCACCACTTCACACAAGCCTAAGAGTTAGGTCACAAGTCTTTGTCTGTCAAGAAAGTTGCAGATGATGACAGAAGGAGCAAACTGGTGAGCACAACCAGTAGCTCCTTGGATGGTGCTTACGTGAGGCACTTTCTGACTTCTCTCACATGTTTTTTTTCATGGGTGTGAGATTAGCTGTAGATGGTTGATAATTGTTAAATGAGGAATACTTAGAGGTAGGCATGACTAGATAATTCAGCATAGCAATACCTAGGAGTACATAATACCCGCTTAATAGGTTACAATGACTACAAAGTGTTCTGTTTAACCAGTTTATTTTTGTATGAATTCCGTGAGCGGAGGGCCACCTGGTTAGATTCCCTCTCTTGCTACTTATGTTTTTTGCTCATCATAAGAATCTAACCAAGTTGTGGGAGTCAATTAGATCAGCCAATAAATGAAGACATTTGTTAAGATGAACTCTGTCTAGAACTACATACACCATACAAACGTTTGACAGATATATCCGTTTTTTTAATGCTAAATAAAGACAAAAGTGTATAAACAAAGGGTCAGATTAACAGCACATAATGAAGAATACCACACTGTCATCATATTCAGAGTCTATTAACAAAAAAGTGACAAGTCAGTGAAGTTCCACTTGCGTCAAGAAAGTATCCAAAGAGTATCTAATTTCATCTGAAGGTGGCATTTAAAAACCTCCAACCCAATAAGGAATGAATGTTGAAGTTTTAGTCTTGTTTGTCATCAGTGTTTGAGACAGCAAGATATGAATTAGGGAAGTACTACTGAAAGTTATATATGTATATATGTAAAAAAAAAAAAGTACAAGGCCATGTCAGAGTTAGGCAAGTTTTAGAATTGCGTATCAAAGGAAATCAAAGTAACCTGAATGACTAAACTCACCCCGGTGTAAAGGAATCCATAACTGTTTTGTGTAGATTGCAATTAAGGTTGTGTAGTGTGGAAAGCAGAAACCCTTGGTAATGTAAAACGATTTCCAAAAATAAAAATCCTTTGACTGAACTTATTGAGAAATACAATTTTGTGGCAATTTTTATGAAAACAACCTAAATATGGTTATAAAAGGCATTAGTAGTATTTTATTTTCTTATAGACAGAGCTTTGACATTCACCCTAAAAATTATTTGGCGTTTTAGAAAAAGAATACTACTAAAGAGACTGGCTTACAACTGATTGGGGTGCCAAAACTGTATATGCTCAACCTCTCTTCCAAAACCTTGGTGAATTTGGGTAGGACACAAACCCTCTGAAGATTAATAAATGTTTACAGAAGGAATATGTCTAGATTTTCTGTTCAATATGGGAGGCTGAGCGGTATAGAAGTGCTGCTTCATACAGGTTTAAAACGAATCCTTTTGATGATAGGAAGCCGATGAAAACCTGATTTTCAACAGTATCATACTGTTAACTAAAAGAGTCCAACTGGGTCCCAGCATCAGCATTCTGGATACGCGGTCTAGGAAGCGGACTTTTTATGTAGTGTACCAATTGTAGGGATACACCTTAACTATAGTCTAGACGATCTTTATTGGTTTACAGGGCTATCTTTAATAATCCTAAGTGCTCTTCTAGTGGCAGTGTGGATGATCTGCTTAGGCTTATCAGAGGGGAATGTTGAGCATTTATTGTACACAGCGTCAATAAATGAGACCTGCTCAAAAAGAAATAAGAGGCACATTTAGAAAAATAACAGATTTTTATATAATTTTAGACACCAAAATCATCGGAATTAGGTAGGTACTTTTGGAGATTGGCACTTTGTAGAAATATAAAATCCAGTCGAAGAACAAGTTATTTACCTTTTGTAACCTGATCTAGTAGAGACACAGTCTAGCCGCAGATTCCTTAACTTTGAATTCTCCCCAGGCGTCAAACTGGATCTGGAATTATTTCAGCATTACCTCTGCTAGCTGGAGTACGGCGCAGTACGGCTCAGTGATGACGTCGACTCCGGTCATAACGTCACTGGAGCCACATAAGTCCCCTCATAAGTTTTTTCTGTGAAATCTTCCGAGCTAGAACACAGAGCCACTATAGAAACTGGTTGCAGAAACAGTGTGCCAAAAAGATCAAACATTTTTGAAACATTATTGAAGAAATAACATCAAATGGTATGTTAATACCAGACACAAAATGTGAAAGAAAACCACAAAAGAATCAATTGAAGTACAGGGCTATGTGAGCCCCTGCACCGTGGTGTATAACCAGCTTGCAAAGGAAAACATCTTACACTCCACAGACCATTCACCAATTGTAATGAATGACATGGGAATACTAAAGCAAAACCTATAAAAACACCACCAAGCTGTTTGCTGAATCACACATTATAGTGACATAGGCAATAAAAGGTATGATAATACTAGACAAAGACTTTCAAAGAAATAACCGAATTAATCAACAATGCTCAACGGTGTTTTACAGTGTAAAAGTGAAAACACCCCCACTCTATAGATCATTCACCACTGGAAATGGCTGCTTTGGCAGCATCTAAACAATTCTCATGGGGAAAGACCAAGTGGACTGTTGAGTACCAACATTACTTGAGACAGTGGACACGGTATATAAAACCAGTACTGAAAAAGGGTCAAACCCTTACCTCGTAGGTCGTTCGCAGAGTGATATGGTAATACAAGTCAAGATCTATGAGAGAAGACCAAATGGTTTGCTGAATGACAACTAAGTAATTGATGTATAAAACCAGTGCTGAAAGAGGGTATAACCCTTACACCACAGGTCGTTTGCTAAGTGTGGAGGATGGGCAGGGCGTTAAGGAATCTACGGCTAGACTGTTTCTACCAGATAGTACATTACCAAAAGTAAGTAACTTGTTCATCTGATAGAGACATCTAGCTGCAGATTCCTTAACCTTGAATTAAATACTATAGCTATAACCACCCGAGGAGGGATCTGCAATCTAATCTCACAAAAGCTCTCAAAGTGAACCAGTCAGTCCTAACCAATAACCGACTAAACATAAGAGAAGAAAAAGAGCCTGGGCTCTTAATAATAACCGTGGCAATGACTACAGGCAATATAAATAAGAAACAACCTCACTGGCACTAAAGAACAGCCTTAAGGGGAAACAGGATGAACGCCTGAGCAAGAACATCTGACAACAGTCAGATATAAGTACATAACCCCACAAAGGGAAGGAAAACTCCTGGATCAGAACGGCCAAGGACAAAACAAATGCCATGCAACCACATTCTCTACATCAATAAGGAGATATTTGAAAAACATCTGTCCCAATAACTTAAAGAATGACTTCCCGAACTCACTCCCAGTAAAACCAAGATGAATAAGCCATTATTGGAAGGTCTTGAGACTCATTCCATGTACCAAGAAAAATTAACAATAGTCTATCCCTGGAACGACCACCAGAAGGTTTACATAATGATAGTAAAGACGTAAAGATGACATCCAAACAGATTTTAATCTGCTACAGATATTGATGAATTATGCCAGAACTAGATCACCTTGCTTCACACATACATGTAGAACTAAATTAATAATGCATATCCATACACACAAATGTGTATATACATAAACATATATATCAGGTAACCAAACCATGAAATTAACAGCGAAAAGTGAAGCAATTGCATCCCACAATAAAATCTCGCCCCCAGGAAAAAATATATACACTATATATATATATATATATATATATATAAATATATATATAAATATAAATATATATAATGGAACTTCGGCGAAGGATCACAGCACCACAACCGGCAGGTATTCCAAAAATGTGTGCTTTATTGAGACCAAAGTGCAAACATGAACTGTAGAGGACGGTCTACGCGTTTCGGCTTTCAGCCTTCTACTGGACCGTAGAGTCCCATAGCGTCTTTCTAAAGTGCTAGTGCAATTACCTATATTAAAAGTGAAGACAGACTAGACAAATAATCAATCCTGTTTTTAAAAGAAAGATTTGATAAAAAAAATAATCCATCTTTTATGTTTCGAGGCAACCTATAAATTCATTTAGTTTACTTTAAAGTGCGAGTGATTTCTGGAAATAGTGCATTCGAGTTATGGGTGGAATCTACTGGGTTCTAATTTTATGCTACGATTTTCTCAGTATGCAACATGAGGTCTCAGACATTAACCAAAAGGTATTTTGATTTTAGTAATCACATGTTCTTGTAATGTAAGGCGATATGGCAATTTCTATTGTATGAACCTGTAACTGTAAAGTACTTTTCAGTTAGTTTTAATAAACCCAACAGTCATTGAATAATCATTCCGTTCTAATTCTGTTCTTCTATTGTAACGTGACTAGTGCATTTATGATCTCGATATTAGGTGAGAACTAAATAGCTGTAAAGTACATATCTAGTCAATAAAAAATTCAATAATAGTAGGATTGTGAATCGTAGTTGAAGGTTCTAAAATCATCAAACACTGTGCCTAAAAATTTCAGTTCATATGTTTGCAACCTCAATAAAAACTATGATTTTTGCATGCTGATCATACTGAGAAAGCAATGTTCCAGTTATTTCGACTCCCATCTATACCTAGTTTTCCAAAAAACAGTTCTAGCAGCACATGATATTGTTTTGAGTTGTATCCAGAGTTCTCATGTTACTTTTGTGTCTTAGTTTTCTGCCATATTAAAACTCATAATTTTTTACTTTTTTCTTTACTTTTTCTACATTACAGGTGGACATGTAGTTCAGCATCCAAGTTATGTCCTGACGGGTTCTCAGTACCAATAGCTAAGATTAGTCTAGACTCAGTTCTACGTAGATTGAGGGTTCAGTCTCCACCGTTTTCTTTTTGTTTTACGATCTTAATTCCTGAGTATTTCAATTGTTTGCAGTCTCTAGAGTGGAATTCGTGAAAATGCTTGGCCATTGGTTACGTGAAGTCATTTTTTATGGCTCTCAAATGTTGTAAAATTCTAATTTTGAATTTATTGATGGTACTCTCAAAGTATAATTTTCTGCATAGGCATTCCAATAGATCTACAACAAACTTTGATTCACTCATAATGTGATCTTCAATTTTCTCGGTTTGGCCATTTTAGAGTGGATATGTGATCATGTTTTGACCATGATCACATGCTTTACACTTGGAGCATTTCCAGAATCCTGGAGTGTTGAGCGATGATGGTATAACTTCTTTTTTTGACTCAAAAGTGAATGAGTGTGAGTATGTCTCCCAAGGAGGAAGTTTTCCTGTACGTGATGTTAGGTTTGGGAGACAATACTCTTTGAACTGTTTCGTCTAACATTAAAATGCTCCAGTGCTTTCGGATGATCTTTTTTAGTTCATTGCTTTGGTTGTTGAAATCAATGAGGAGTCTAGTTGTAGTCACATCTTTTTTTACTTTTGCATCGCCTCCGGATTTTCTTTGTTTGTTTGTAATAGATCTGCTCTTGTTGTTGAGGTGACTGTTTCTTGCAGTAGTAATCATGTTGAGGGGGTATCCTCGTTCTTGAAAGCGCTTGCTCATTTCTTTTAATTGTGAATTCAGGTCTGATGTCTCGGAGCAATTCCTTTTTGCTCGTAGCATTTCCCCATAGGGAAAGCTCCATTTAAGATTTTTTGGGTGCCCACTATTTGCATGCAAAATGCTGTGGCATGAGGTGGGTTTCCGGTGCATTTTTGTGCATATTTTCTGACTTTGAATAAAAACTTCCACATCCAAAAAGATGATGTTGGTTGAACTTGCTGTGGATGTGAACGTTAGGTTGTATTTATTTGTGTTGAGGGAGTTCAAGAAGATTGCCTTCCCAAATGATGAAAAGGTCATCTAAGAATCTGGACCAAAATTTTATGTTCCCAGATTTTTCACTCCTTAGTACTTCTGTCTCCCATACAGCCATCAGTAGGTTGGTGTAGGTCGGCGTATAAGATGTCCCCATAGCAGTTCCCTGCTTTTGCAGTAAAAGATCACCTTTAAACAAAAAGATGTTGTGTATTAGACAGTATGTGAGCATTTCTAATAACATTTCAGAGTGTGTAAGATGACTTATGGACCTTGTTTGTAGAAACTGTCTCACTGCTGCTATCCCATCAGAGTGGAGGATCGAGGTGTAAAGTGGCGAAACATCGATTGAGGCCAAGATGTAGCCTTCTTTCCATGAGATCTCCTTGATTTTATTCAGGAAGTCCATCGTATCCCTCCGGTAGGATGGGAGTGCTGTTACATAGTTCATGAGAAAGAGGTCTATTAAATCGAGAAGTTGATTCTAATAGAGATCCGATGGAACTCACTATCGGTCTTCCTGGTGGATTTTCGGTGGATTTATGTACTTTCGTGAGAAAGTAGATTGTGGCGCGTTTTTAAGATCTTCCAGATCAATCAGATTCTTATCTTTCCATTTGCGTAGTTTGATGATATTCCTCCGTCCAGGTTGTCATTGGATTCAAATTTTTCATAGTGGTCTTTGTTGCCTAGTTGTCGATTGGCTTTTATGTAGCTCTCTTGGTTTTGAATAACGATGTTTCCACCTTTATCCAAGGCTTTAATTATTATGTCATGATCATCGCAAGTTTTTTTAGTGCTTTCTGTTCCTCGGTTATTAAATTCCATGATTTCTTTTTAGTTTTGGTTTTCTTCTTATATTTGTTGCCGGGGTTATTGAATGACATTTTACTGATTTCTTCCACCATAATCTCATGAAATAGGTCAATCCTATTGCCTGGTGGGAGTTGTGGGCAAAAGGTCGATTGTATTTTTAAGCCACTGTTGCCACCTTTATTTGGTTCAAACCCCATCGCTTGGCAAAATTCCTGGTTGGTTTCTTGAGAGGATTATTGATGTTCTATAGTTGTTTCTGACCCAATTTGTAGGGATGCTACAGCTCTCAGGGTGGGAATGTCTTCAGCTCAGGGGCGAGATCTCCTGGCTCAAATTCGTTTGTTGTCTTGTTGCAAACAATTTTTCTTCAAAATATTTTTTGAATTTTACTTTTTGACAAAATTTAGAGAGGTCAATAGGTAAATTTGGTGTGTTGATGTCTTTGTTGGGGCAAAATGTCAATCCTTTATTGAGCAATGATATTTGTTCTTTGTTCAAGGTTTTGTTTGAGATGTTGATGCACAAGTTACTACTTGTGTAACGATATATCTGTAAGAGACATTAGTTAGTGATAGATTCCTTACCATAGATTCCTTACCTTAGAATTTCTTGCTACCATGGACCGCCTCTTTGGGCTCCTGCCGGCGCACCTTCGGGACCTGCGGTCCCGTGTCCGGATCCTGTTGGGCGGCCGGCAATGCCGGTTGATCCAGCTTCAGCACTACAGGATCCTGCGCCGTTGGCTCCGGCCCTGGTGCCACAAGGTCCAGCGCTGCCGGCTCCATGCCACCCTCGGCTCTGCCTCCGGCGCCGCAGTGGGTGCCATTGGTCCCGCCCTTGCCCAGGGTCCAGGACCATTTTGTTCCTACCTGGGATCCGCATTGGGACGCGGCTCCGGCTTGGCCCAGGCCGGTGCCGTTCCGGGGCCGTTTGTTCCTTCTCTGGCTCCAGCTCTGCTGCCGCGGTCTATTCCCTAAGCGGCAGAGGTGGATGACGACTGGGAGGGGTCCGAGGACCCTCTTGCCCGTCAGTGTGACTCCGAGCAGGACTGGGTGGACGACTTGGAGGATGCCGGCGACTTCAACGTCTCCTCTGACCCGGGGTTTGCCTCTCCCCCGTCTACCATGGAGGACGCCTCCTACACGATGGTACTCCGTCAGGCAGCTGAGGTCCTCAACTTTGATCTCCCTACGGTGACCCTCAAAACTAATCTCCTCACTGAGGTGCTCCAGACGGCGTCCACTTAGTCAGAGCCCCTGCTCCCATTTAACGACGCCCTCACTGACGTCTTGTTGGGCACTTGGTCGCGGCCAGCCACAGGGGCCCTTGTGGATAAGAATGTCGCCAAGCGTCACCACCCAGCGCCTGGTGACCCCGCTTTTCTGACCACTCATCCTATGCCTGAGAGCCTGGTTATCCAAGCTTCGACGTCACAGAGTGCCTTTCCCACGGCTCCGCCGGATAAGGACTCTAAGAAGCTGGAACAGTTCGGTAAGGGGTTGGTCTCTTCGGCCAGCTTGGGGCTGCGGTCGGTGAACACTGCCTGCCTATTGGGCCGCTATTCCCACGCTGTGTGGGATACAGTTGCACAGGTGTTGCCTCAGTGTCCTGAAGAGACCCACGCTGTGCTGTCCCAAGCTGTTGCCGAGGGTAAGGATGCGGCTAAGTTCACCATTCGGTGTGATGAGGATACCACAGACTCACTGGGAAGGGCGATTTCTAGTTTGGCTTTGTCCTTCCTCTTCCTTTTTTGGTTTTTGCCCCCTCTTTGTCTTCGAACTGGGGATTTGATTGTCCCCTCCCCCACGTCAATCCTCGTCCTCTTCCTCTTTGTCGTGTCGTCCTCTGCATCAAACGCATTTCCCCGGAAAAATCCAGGTTCGATGTACTTGGCTCATCATCTACCGAGCTTAAGTCCGAGCTGTCTATTGTTCCAGTTGTTTCGTACCCGGCACATTTGTCCATCACTACACGATTCCTGTACATATCATAATTCCTGGCGAAAGTGTGTATACGACCATTTGTGTAGTCCAATCTATCTTTATTGAATTTGCTGGCTTTGCGTTTCTCAACGTCAGCTTCATGTTTGTTAATTATCTTTTCCATTGTTTCAATGAGTTCTTTATTCTCGTCATTCAAAGTGTATTGATTTAAATAATCCTCCAGTTCTTTGATGGTAACGACTAGTTTCTTTAACTTCCTTTAGGCATGCACGATCAAAGTATTCATCAACCTGAATATGTAATCATTCGTATCCACTTTCCACTGTTTGATCAGGTCTGCATCCAAGTCGTTAAGGGTGGGCATAATCAAAATGCGTAGTCCCCTGGGGATTCTTTTGAACTCAATGTACTTTTCTAGAGTTGCCTTTTGCCATCATTTGTTAACTTCCAGGATGCGGTTTTGTTGCAATTCCCTAATGACACATGATATTGTTCTCTTTTTTCTTTCTCCAGTGGCTTCTCGAGTTTAGGTGCTTGCTAGTGACGTCATCATTTAACCATTCACTCGCTCTTGCCGCTCTGTTTTTGCCTCTCTAAGCCATGATGGATTTTTGCTTTGTGGATTGATATTATTACTTTCTATCCGTTCGTGTTTCTTTGGTCGTCTCTTGCTTTGTTTATTTAAATTGGTGCCGGTGTTACTTGACCAAAGAGTCGCTTTGGTCGGAGTTGATTTTGTTGGCGTCGGGCTGGACACACAAGCCTTGGTGCTTGCAAGAGCTCCAGTACCCCTGTGTAGGTGCTGGCTTAGTATATGGTGCAGATTCATTTAAGTGAAGCACCTTGCCCTAATCCAGACAACACTTATGGTGATTTTAGTGGTCTTAGACAACAATAGAAAGGTCTCTCAGTGGTAGCTGTGGAAAGCATCTTTCAGGCTTATCCAGGAGTGTCAAGCAGCTTGTTTCACCAAATCTAATCATACAGTGTAGGTTAAACTAAAAAGAACCACACAGTGCATATATAAAAATATGTTAGTTTATTACACAACACTTACTAACACATTGGTATATCTCCTATCCGGATATATCAACACAAATGCAAAAGAATACTTCAAATGCAAGAGGTAAGAAAGTCCAATACACAGTGGTTTCCAGGGAGAGGCCACACCATATACTAAAAAAGAGGAATGTGAACTGCGACCAAAATCAGGACTTGAACCAGGAGACTCAGAAGAGCTGGGGACACATGGAACCACCCAAAGTAATTACCCTGGAACCCCACGGAGACTGTGTGCAGAGTGGAAACATCACAGCATACTCAATAGAAGTCAACGGGAAAGTTGCGGTTGCGGTTGCGGTTGCAGTTATGAAGAAGGACCCTTCCCAGTTGACCCTAAAGAAACCTTGTGAAAAACCGAAGATTGGAGAGCTACCCCACCCGTGGATACCCCACAAACCAGGACACCTACACCAGGGAAGCCAGGTGCATAGGTGTGAAGTGACGTCAGAAACTGCCGTAGACCACAATGGAGGACTTCAGTAAAGATGTCGCTGGCGAAGACAGTGCAAGAGTCCGGTGGAATCAAAGTGTGGATTCTTGAAGAGAAGAACCTACAAGCAGAGAAGACAGAGTCTATGCTACTCGGAGGTGACCAGGAGGCACTGAAGAGCAATGCCCACCAATGTCGTTAGATACAGGAGTATAATGCACCCTGCCTTAGGGTTCTAAGGCCTGCAGTAGGTGTGACTTACATACAAGTATATGCAGTGTGCATGGGCATGGCACACGCATCTGGCAATGGCAGGCTGCATGCAGATGTGTGGGTACCTTTGGGTGGCACAATATATGCTTCAGCCCATAGGGACCCTCTTCAATACCCATGCCGTGGGTACCAGAGGTACCATTTATTAGGGACTTAAAAGAGCTTCAAAGTCCTTGCCAATTGGGTTACAATTAGACATTTGCCTGTTTTAAGAGAAAGAGCACTGGCACTAGGGGCCTGGTTAGCAGGGACCCAATGCCCTTTCAGTAAAAAAGCATCAGTACTAAAAAAGTGGGGCTGACCGTGTCAAAAAGGTCACTTTCCTACCCGCTGGAATTATCTTATGGATTGAGCAGGATGGCCTAAACATGACATTACAAATTTCAATGCGTTAATCTACACTCAGATTTTTAGCAGGCTCAGTGGAAGCGGGACATGGGACCTACATTTTGAGGCCACTGGTTTGTCTATGAAATTAGGAGTTTTGTGCTAAAAAACAAACCTTTTCTTTGTGAGATTTAGCTTAAAGCAGTTTGGATCATCCGCCACTAAACTGCCTACAGAGCTCAAGGGAATTATTGCGCAGGGACTCCCTCCTAACTCTTCCACATGACCACTGCGACATCTAAATGCATAGGGAAAGAAAAACTCACACAGAACAGCAGTGATTTGGGCAGGGTGTTAAATTAGAGGTCAGGCCCCAATGGGACACCCCACAGAATTGGTTTGATCAAGGAGGCTTATGAGTGGATGAGATCAACGTCATCCTATCTTAAAGGAATGACTAAATTAACTTCCATACAAGTCCTCCTATATAGGCTTCAGCCAAGGGTTGTCAGAGTATGTGCTGGCAGATGTTGAAGGCTGAAGACAGACTTATAGAGCCATGGCAGCACTATCATGAGAAATCATTCGAAAAATTATCAATCACTGAGACAATGCTCGCTTAATGCTTAGGAAAGCCTGAAAGGTATCCAGAATTGTAAATTTCGCAAACCTGTAATTTGGTCTTGCCACAATTCCAACGGTTTATAGTTTAAACAAAAGTGAGATAGGCAGAAAATTCCCAGGATCTTTGATATTGATCAGCTCAATAACCATTTACTTCACAACCTCCTTAACCCTAAGCAGAATTCTGAAAGGCACAGATGTCTGGGAGACTGTGTTGCCTTACATGTAACAATTAGCATTCCTTGATCAATGGAGAAAGAGGCTGGAAACAATTAAGCCCTTGGCATGCCTCACTGTTGTGCACTAGCTTTGGAAGGTGAGCAGGTTTACCAATCACCATTGACTAAATTGTCTTACTAATATCCTTTAATTAAGACATTTTTCTTGTTTTAATGCTGCAGTAAACAACCTGCATTTAAGGTACAGCTTTACCAGCTTTGTTTCCCTAGGTATCAGTTATTTCAAAAATTGAGTAACCATGCTACTACAATCGTTTAAACCAGGGGTCTCCAACCAGTTCTGTAGTGAGAGCTACTTCTGATCAGTGAAAATGATTGTGAGCTACTGAAGGCAAAGCCACTAACGCAATGTTACCAGAAATCCCCTCGCCCAGTTTCATCTAATCTAAGCCTAATGTCCGTAGAGCCTAAGACTACGGTTTGAACAAAATACTTTGACTTGGGGCACTATGACAGGGCTGCCATGTGTGTCGATAAGAGTGTGGACTTTGGGACATGTGTTCATGTGAATAGGCTATGTGTGTATGGGAGCGCTAGAGTCTTTTGTGTTGGATGTATTTGTGGGACAGGACATAACTTTCACCATAAGAGGCTCGGTTACATGTATAACAGAAACAACCATTTTTTTTAAATGAGAGGAATTTAAAAACACAGAAAAGTGTTCTGCAAAAAATGTTCATAATACAGTAAGTTTTTCATCAATTTAAATTTTTCCCACGTAGTTTTTTTTTCCTCCGTTATAAAAATGACATTGTGTCTACCAGCCAATGGGAGCAAGATACCTGCTGTGTGCAAATGCGTCACTTTGAAATAGGGGAATATTAAACTGGAGTAAACTTTGTTTATATGGATTCCATAAAACTCATCATTTACATTCTCTACCATGGCAAAAGTGCTACATTTACAAACAGTTGGCATCTAACAACCAGTGGCCTGTAGACACAATGTCATATTTATAACAGAAAAATACAGCCATTTCTTTAAATAGGGGGAATTTAAAGTTAAGAAACGTGCTTCATAAAGTATTAAGCCGCAATTGGCTTCATTGAAAGTGGAGAAAAACATTGATTCAATGTTTCATAGAAGGAATATGCTACTTTCCAGTATGCATCTCTTCTTGGCATGTAGAGCTGCAGAGTCACACACTGAGGATAAGATCGCCATCTGGTGTTGGGCTCGGATGATTGCAGGTTGTTGTTGTCTTCGGAAGAAGCCTTTGGTCACGAGGTTGGTGACTCCTCCCCTGGACAACAGTGCGCATGGGCATCCACTCCATCGTCAGATTGTTTTTCGCCATGATGGGAAAAGATGGAGTGTATAGAAATGAAAGAAAGGATGTCCATGTGTAATGTCTAAGTAAGACGGATGCTGGAACAGATACAGGTCCCGGGGAGGCGGGCGGGCGTGTGTGACTCTGCAGCTCTACATGCCAAGAACAGATGCATACTGGTAAGTAGCATATTCCGTTCGAGGCATATGAGCTGCAGATCACACACTGAGGATAGATTATACAGCAGTGCTTCCCCTTAGCGGTGGTCGCCTGTATCCGTTGCAGCAGCTTGAAATAAAGTTTTTAGGACAGCCTGGCCCACGGAGGCCTGTTGTTTGGCTTGCACATCAACACAATAGTGTTTAGTGAAGGTATGCGTGGTAGACCACGTGGCTGCCTTGCAAATGTCTTCTAAGGGAATGTTACCTAAGAAGGCCATAGAAGCCCCTATTTTACGGGTGGAGTGCGGCCTTGGGGGAACTGTAAGTGTACGTTTAGCCTTGAGGTAGCATATTTGGATGCATTTAACTATCCACCGGGCTATACCTGATTTGGAGATTGGGTTGCCTTTATGTGGTGGTGCGAAAGCAACAAAGAGTTGTTTTGTCTTTCGAAAGGGTTTTGTCCTGTCGATGTAATAAAGCAAGGCTCTTTTGACATCTAAGGTATGTAGGGCCCTTTCAGCTACGGAGTCTGGGTTTGGGAAAAAGACCGGTAGCTCTACTGATTGGTTAAGGTGGAAAGGGGAAATCACTTTTGGAAGAAATTTAGGGTTTGTCCTAAGAACCACTTTGTTACGGTGTAGTTGTAAGAAAGGTTCCTCTAGTGTAAGGGCTTGTATTTCACTTACTCTGCGTAGGGAAGTGATTGCGATAAGGAAAGCTACCTTCCATGTTAGGAATTGTAATTCACATTTGTGCATAGGTTCAAATGGGGGACCCATGAGTCTTGTTAGAACCACATTGAGATTCCACACTGGTGCAGGTGGCAATCTTGGGGGAAGGATTCTTTTGAGACCTTCCATAAACGCTTTGATGGCTGGTACCTTAAAAAGGGACAGGTGTTGCCTATTTTGCAAGTAGGCTGCCAAGGCTGCTAGGTGTAAACGTATAGAGGAATACGCTAGATTGCATCTTTGCAAGTGTAGTAGATAGCAAATGATGTTTTGGATGGAAGCGTCCAATGGATGTATGTCATTATTAGCGCAGTAGATGACAAATCGTTTCCATTTAGCGGCATAACACGCTCTAGTAGTAGGGCGTCTGGCTTCCTTTATGATATTCATACAGTCTGGAGGGAGATTGAGGTAACCGAACTCTAAGACCTCAGGAGCCAGATCGCTAGGTTCAGTGTTTGAGGATCTGGGTGTCTGATTTCTCCATGGTTCTGGGTTAATAGATCCGGGGAGAGGCGTAGCCTTTGATGTGGAACTAAGGATAGTTCTAGAAGCGTGGTGAACCACGGTTGACGTGCCCAAGTGGGAGCCACTAGTATTAGTGTTAGTGACTGTTGTTTCAGTTTGCGTACCACAAATGGAACTAGTGGGAGAGGCGGAAAGGCGTACGCAAATCTGCCTGACCAGTTCATCCATAGGGCATTGCCCTTGGACTGTGGGTGTGGAAACCTGGCGGCGAAGGTTGGGCATTTTGTGTTTTCGGGAGTGGCGAACAGGTCTATGTCTGGTTGTCCCCACTTTTGGAAGAAGGGGAGTAGAACCTTGGGGTGTAGTTCCCATTCGTGGATCTGCTGTGTGTGGCGACTTAGGAGGTCGGCCACTTGATTGTGGATCCCTGGGAGATGTTCTGCTAACAGATAGATGTTTTGGGGAATTGCCCATCTCCAGATTTGCTGTGCCAGTTGGGACAGTTGGGGAGAGTGTGTCCCTCCCTGTTTCTGTATGTAATACATTGTCGTCATGTTGTCTGTGCGTATGAGGACAGTTTTGTTCTTTAGGTGAACTTGAAAGGATTTTAGTGCTAGGAACACTGCTAAGAGTTCCAGGTGGTTGATGTGGAGCAGTTTTTGTTGACTGGTCCATCTGCCCTGAGTGGTATGGTGAAGGAGGTGGGCTCCCCACCCCGTGAGAGATGCGTCGGTAGTTAGCACAACTTGTGGAAGAGGCTCTAAGAACGGTCGCCCTTTGGACAGGTTGATGGTGTTCCACCATTTCAGTGAGCGAAGTGAGCGACTGTCCACCAACACCAGATCGGTAAGTTGTCCGTGAGCTTGGTTCCACTGTTGTGCTAAACATTCCTGTAAGGGACGCATTTGAAGTCGTGCGTGTGGGACTATGGAGATGCATGACGCCATCATGCCTAGGAGCTGCATGAACACTCTTGCTGGAAGAGATGGATGAGTTTGAAACTGAGAGATGAGATTTTGTATACTGGCTATCCTGGCAGTGCTGGAATAAGCAATGGCCTTGGATGTATCTATGGTTGCTCCTAGATACTGATGTAAGTGGGAAGGTTGTAGGTGGGATTTGGGGTAGTTGATAGTGAATCCCAAATCGTGGAGAGTTTGAATCGTGCGATGAGTGTGGAGAACGCATTTTTGGTATGTATTGGCTTTTATGAGCCAATCGTCCAGATAGGGGAAGACATGGATCTGTTGTCTTCTGAGGTGCGCTGCCACGACTGCTAAGCACTTGGTGAACACTCTGGGTGCTGTTGTAACTCCGAATGGGAGAACTGTAAATTGATAGTGTTGCCCATCTACCACAAATCGTAGATATTTTCTGTGAGCGGGATGCATAGGGATGTGAAAGTATGCGTCCTTGAGGTCTAATGTGGCAAGGAAGTCTCCCTGTTGTAGGAGTGGGAGGACTTGTTGGAGAGTGGTCATATGAAAATGATCCGAATGTATATACTGGTTTAGTAGTCTGAGGTCCAGTATGGGCCTTAGTGTTTTGTCCTTTTTGGGAATGAGGAAGTATAGAGAATATACCCCTTTTCCCTGATGTTGAAGGGGGACTGGTTCTATCGCATGTTTTTGTAACAGGGATTGAACTTCTTGTTTGAGGAGAGAGAGATGATGTGAGGACATTGGGCGTTGTTTGGGTGGTATGTTTGGGGGGGATTGTATGAGTTCGAGGCAGTAGCCAGACTGGATAATTTGTCTTACCCATCTGTCTGTGGTGATGGAAGTCCAGACAGGTAGGAATTGTTGGAGTCGCCCCCCGACCGGAGTGGAATGGTCTGGGGGGAGTGGTGGCAAGTCACTGTTTGGTGGCTGGGGAGGTGCGGGTGTTGTTGTTATTGCCCCGCCCTCGGCCTTTGTTATTGTTTCCCCTATAACCTCCCCGGAAATAACCTCTGTTAGGGGATGTTTGTCCAGAATTTTTAAAGGTGGACGTGGTCTCAGTTGATGTGTTTTTGGAGCCTCCTCTATAAAAGGAGCGACGAAAGGAACCCCGGTTTTGAGGAGACTGCAGTGCTCCCATAGACTTGGCAGTTTCATTATCCTTCTTCATTTTTTCTAATGCAGTATCCACTGCAGGGCCAAATAACTGCTCTTGGTTGAAAGGTTGAGCCAGAATTGCGGTTTGAACCTCCGGTTTAAAACCGGAAATACGGAGCCAGGCATGTCGTCTGAGTAAGACGCTAGTATTGACCGCCCTAGAAGCAGTGTCTGCCGCATCTAAGGCGCATTTAATGGAGGCATTAGATATTAATTTGCCTTCTTGAATGAGGTCAGTGGCCTGGGACTTAAAGGGTTCAGGCAGATGTTGCATAAGGTCCTCAAGTTGGTCATAATGTGCCCTGTCATACCGAGCTAACAGGGCCTGGGTATTGGCAATACGCCAGTGGTTCGCCGCCTGTGCGGCGACTCGTTTGCCTGAGGCCTCTAAAAGCTTAGACTCCTTGTCTGGGGGGGGCGTTTCTCCAGTTGTCTGTGAGTTAACGCGCTTCCTGGCATTTGATACGACCAAGGAGTCTAAAGGGAGCTGGGCTTTAATGTATGCAGGGTCCTGCGGGGCTGGTCGGTACTTTTTTTCGATGCGGGGGTTGAGAACCCTCGCTCGAACAGGGTCTTTAAAGACGTCAGTGGCATGCTTTATAACCCCTTTAATCATGGGA
This sequence comes from Triturus cristatus, assembly GCF_964204655.1. Lineage (NCBI taxonomy): Eukaryota > Metazoa > Chordata > Amphibia > Caudata > Salamandridae > Triturus > Triturus cristatus. The sequence continues at coordinate 332,624,536 of NC_140584.1, forward strand.
AGTATATGAACAGTTTTTTGTGACTGCTCAAAGGTATCGAGGAGAAAATCCTCCTCAAGGGGGTCCGTGTGCATAGTGACACCATGGAACGTTGCAGCCCTATTTATTAGTTGGCCAAACCCTAGGTGGTCATCAGGAGGGGAGGGCTTGGAGGGGTAGGTAGTGGGGTCAGGCATGTCAGGCATTGGATAAGACCAGTCATCTACCGGTGCTGTGTCTGGAAAAGTAAACGGGTCGGTTGGATCAACAGGATCATTAAATAAATCAGGGTCCGCCCCTCCCCCTAAGTCATCTTTATCATCCTGTGGAGGAGGTGAATGATAGGGAGGTGGTAAAGGTAAAGGTAAAGGAGAAACAGGAGGAGGAGGGGGGGACGGGTTAGAAGGTAAAACAGGAGAAGAAGGACGAAGTGGTGAAGTGGCACAGTCCTTTTTCCGTATGGGAGCTGGGGGAGGTGTAGTGTCCAGCTTCCGTTTTTTATATGGGATGGCAGTCACATGTCCAGTGTTAGGATTGATGTAGATCCGCTTTTGAGTAGGATCTGGTCGAAAAAGTTCATCTGGCTCCGAAGGTGGTGGCGGCGACGCCCGCTTCGGGTCTTTATGAGCTGTTTTTGGTGTGGACGTAGTTTTCGGTGCCGATGATGTTTTCGGTGCCGAAGGATGTTTCAGTTCCGATGGATTTTTCGGAGCCGATGGAGTTTTCGGTGCCGATGTATGTTTCGGTGCCGATGTATGTTTCGGTGCCGAGGGACTTTTAGGCATCGATGTCGAAGAACGTTTCGGCGCCGGTGGAGACTTCGGTGCCGAAGAACGTTTCAGTGCCGAAGGAGATTTCGGTCTCGAAGCCTGTTTCGGTGCCAATAGTGGTTTTTTCGGTGCCGAGGGTGTTAAAGGCACAATCACATGAGGTTTGCTCGAGCCCGAGCCACCTACAGGCTTAGATGTCTTCGGAGCCGGGCCCGAGGGCGGGGCTTCTGAAGAGGATTTCCGGTCGCGACTGGGCCCAGCTGGCGGAGTCTTGACCACTGTCTTTTTGGATGGGGCAGGGGCAGGGGGGGTGGTACTCACACGCTGCCCTGGAGTGATGAGGTCATCGGAATCGTCTGCCTCGGACACGATCTAGAGATCTTCGGTGTCGTCTTCGGGAACATCTTGAGCAAAGATGTCCTCCGGTTCTGGAGCTGGTTTGGCCATAATATGGCGTCGAGCTCTTCGGTCCCGGAGGGTCTTCTTCGAACGGAAAGCGGCACAAGCAGGACAGGTGGACTCGTTGTGTTCCGGCGACAGGCAGAGGTTACAAACCTCGTGGTGGTCACTGTGGGGGAACTTCGCTCCACACTGGGGGCATTTTTTGAAGGGTGTCCTGTCCATCAGCCGCTTCCGGAACCGGTCCGAGTTGATTTCGAAGTCGATGGAATGAAGATTAAGGAGTTAAATTGATTGCTAGAAGTTTTCTGCTGGAGCGGAAAAAAGTTCATCCGAACCCAATGGCGGAAAAAAACAATCTGACGATGGAGTGGATGCCCATGCGCACTGTTGTCCAGGGGAGGAGTCACCAACCTCGTGACCAAAGGCTTCTTCCGAAGACAACAACAACCTGCAATCATCCGAGCCCAACACCAGATGGCGATCTTATCCTCAGTGTGTGATCTGCAGCTCATATGCCTCGAACATATGTTTATCCACTTTATATTTCTCCCATTTGAAGAAACGGACAGTATTTTTCACCTATAAATATGGCACAGTGTCTACTGGCTACTAGGAGCCACAGACCTGCTGTTTGTGAATTCAACACTTAATAAAATACATTAAAATGAAAAGTTAACTTGATCTTCAAGTTAACTCTTCATTTCAATTTTCTCACATTTACAAAATTCAGAAACAATTTTGTTCTCATGCTCCAATATTGAGTTGTCAAGGACTTTTATTTCAGACTTAAATAATCTTAGTGCTTCAGTTCTTCACACCTCTGTGCCCCGTGTCATAAATCTGACTCCAGCACTCATCATTATGAGTGCCTGATATCTGCAGCCCGAAAATAATTGAAAATAAACACAGCTTTACTTGACTTTAAAAGGAAATTGTGACCCTGTGCTTATTTGAAAATTAACTCAAGGCTGTGAGATACTCTGAAGGTGTCAACAAGCTACTGGAAGCTCGTGATCAACAGGTTGGAGACTGTTTGCAGTCTATCTCGCAAAACTATCTAGATTAAAGTGAGCAAAGGTTTGAGCAGCAAATGCTGTAAAAGATATGTTTGTGTCCTTGTAGTTTGTCTGAAAGATGATGTGTTCTTATGGTAACCTGAGCACCAAGGACTGTAACAATAACCAGGAAAGGAGTGAGACAAAGAACAGAACTAGAGGAAGCTGTAGTGTGACCCTCAGTGAACTACAAATCAAATCAATGGTGAGCCCTGCCGTATGTATGGGTCGAAAAATAACTCACAAATTGAAATCTAAGACTAGAATTTTGTTAAAAATAGAGGTATTATAAGTCAGCATGTCATCGAATCAATGAAAAAATAGAATGACATTAATGGGTCTACAGAAAGATAAATCCGACAGAAGAGGACTTAAAAAGCTTTAAGGCTAATACGCTTTTCACTCATTCCTTGGCTTAAAAACCTGCAGTACAATTGAAAACTTAGTGTGGTACATTAAGGCCACTGCACATACTTTTGTCTTGTATAGATCTGATCCTAAACATTCAAAATGTGGTAATACTAGAACATATTCCATGAAATGGCAGTGCATGTCTGTTTCAATAACCTTGTGCGAGGATAATCGAGGCATACTAAATAAATAAAAATCAAAGGAAATGATGGACGGAGTGTTGAACATTGCAAGCACTCACCCCCAGTCAACTGATCTGGGTTTAATCCATCACCTTCCTTTAGCCCACTCTGCCACCCCAGTTCAGACATGGCCATATGCAAATCAGTCTGACCCTGTGCCTCATGGGAACAGTCCAGCCGAACTGCCAAGCCATGTCTTCCCTGGACCGGAAACAAGCTTCCCAGGACCGGTTTCTGGCATTTCAGCCGTCTTCAGCCAGGCTTGCTTGAATCCAGTGGCAAAGTGAGCAAGGGACTCACGTCTGAGCATACCCTGCCAACTTATGGCATTTCAGCTCACTTTGCCACTGGATTCAAGCAATCCTGGCTGAAGACGGCTGAAATGCCAGAAACCGGTCCTAGGAAGCTTGTTTCCGGTCCAGGGAAGACATAGCTTGGCAGTTCGGGCTGGACTGTTCCCATGGGGCACAGGGTCAGACTGATTTGCATATGGCCATGTCTAAACTGGGGTGGCAGAGTGGGCTAAATTACGGTGATGGATTAAACCCAGATCAGTTGACTGGGGGTGAGTGCTTGCAATGTTCAACACTCCGTCCATCATTTCCTTTGGTTAATACTAAATAAACAAACAAGCATTGGTATAGCCAATAGGTCTCGCCTTTGGGACCTTATAAGTGTTTAGTTACCCAGCACAATATCCTTGGTGCAACAACATCAACTGTTGCATGGCTAAACACTTATAAGGTCCCAGAGGTGAGACCTACTGGCTATACCAATGTTTGTTTCTCTTTAGGCACGGGGAGACTAAGTGATTTGCACAGAATCACAAGATGTTTGAGTTCCCGTCAGACTCGAACACCTGGGTCCCCAGCTTCCAGGTCGGCAGCTCTCGCAGTTAAGCCACATCCTCTGCCTTCAGCATCGATCAACTAAGCGAGCACTTCCTCTCTTGCGAGGACAGGCTGCGTTGTCATCTTTAGAATGCACGTTGCCATTTACAATACTGGCACAGTTCGCAAATTCAACTGAATAAAATCTTGTAACTTTTTATTATATTTGAATGAGCAATGGGTGCCACGGTATTAGTCAAAAGTTTAGAAAGGAAAATACAATGATGTCGGACTATGCTTACGAGGGAGCACAGACTGATATGAAGAATTCACAACGGCCCTTGGAGTTGGTAGGGGGCCATGGAGGGCTGGCAGAGTCACAGGGGGGCAGTGATGAGTCCAGTGTGACAACAGGAGAGATGACATCAGTGCTTGCTGTGTCCAGCTGTTCTGTTTACCAGCCAGATTTCAACAAACGATGTAAAGATGTTATTGTCATGCACATTTTTTATTTTTTGCCAATTGATGTTTGATTTGAGAATACATATGTTCTGACAATGCGCTCTCAAACACCTGGCTTCCATGGACTCTGGTCGGGTGTCGTGGTTGGTACCTTGCCCTTGGGGGGGCACTAGGCTCAGAGGCCCCCCTCCTACAAATAGGTGCTTTAGACCACAGGACGAGTGAAGCGTGGATACAATCTGCGCTGGTTTTAAAACCTGCGCCCATGGGGACCCAAGTGCCATGTGTGCTGGGTGTGGTTGTAGCCAAGATGTTTCTCACCAGGTTTAATTAGCGGTGCTGACCCAAGCTACACTGAAAAGCAGAGCACAGTGTTTGCCAAACATCCTCGAAAACCTGTGTGTGTCTTAGGTGTCCTAACGCTTTTTCGCCTCGCCACCCACTGTTTTTCCCTCACTCCTCTTTTAACGCCCACCCTCCCAAAAAAGGAAAATTTGCTCTTTGCTTTGCTCCACTTCCTGTACATTGTACATGTATCTCTCAATATTCATCCCCTCCGTATAATCTGCTTTTTTTTGCACCCCCTCTATGCATATATCTACAATCACTGTTTGTATACATCAGATCTTACTTTTAATGCTGTTTCACCCTCTTTACATTTTACCCCCGATTTGACCACTAGATTTATTTTCATTTTTTTTCTGCACGTTGGTATGATACTAGTATGTAAAGCGCTTGGCGCCGCCTGGCCTTGTGTAGGCACTATATTACAATATCTGACAAACATAAAAGATAATTCACGACAGAGGAATCAATTTGGTGAAACGCTCCGACCTACATCTGACGTAAATGTCATTTGCGCCAGTTTTTTTTGTCCGTGTCAATATCTCGCGTGTCTGAATTACGAAGTTTGTGGTAAAAACAAAACTCCAAGTCAAAAACAATGGTAACGTTGGAGCTCAAATGCAACTCTACGAGTGGAAAGCAAAAAATCCAAACAAACATACATGCAACAGGAAGGTAAAGAAAAGAACAGAAAAGGAACAAAGAAAACTCAAGCCAAAGGCATTGATTACACGGCTGCGCCATCGAATACAGGCAGTAATTATATTTTTTAAAGCATAATGAATATTATCCAATGAAAATATAAAAGTTTTAAAAGTTAATGGCCCCTTGAACTGAACTCTCCAAATCTTTGACAAAGTAAACAAGCAGAAGGGTGCAAGAGGCGACGGGCGGAAAGCAATTAACAAGCGCACCCACGCTGATGAAAACCAGATTGCCTCTGCACGCTGCTGCTGGCCCCCGAGAGCAAAACGCTCTGGGAGTAAACCTTTTAAAAGAAGCTGGGACATCCACACGCCTTTGGCCAATTGCGTATAAAGCAAGACACAAAGGCCAACGGTGTGTGAGCCCCATATGCATGAGCTTTTACGAAAGCTGAAGTTATTACAAGAGGTTGTTTTCCTAGTGCAGCGCATGCGGTACGCCAGGCTCGACCTCAAAATAGTAACCATGTTACCATCTGTTCATTACGTGTAGTGCTATAGATTCACATGCTCTGCATTGTCCCTCCATCTGGCGTTGGGCGTGGGCATTTGCATGTTGTTTTTCTTTGACATTTTTTAATCGGGCCACAAGGTCTGTCGTGACTCTACCATTAGTCCAATATACACCAGGAAAAAGGCTCCACTTCTGATTTCCACTCAGCGTTTGAGTAGTGGAATTGGAGTGTAGTGTCAAAGACAAAGTACCAGGTACTGTCTATTGTGGTACATAACTATGGTGAAGACATCTATGATCATCGCTCATGTCCTGGGAGAGGACAGTGGCGAAACTACAGCACTACACGTTACGAACAGATGGTTAGAGTAAGTAATGTTTTCCATTCATAGCATGTGTGGGTTTAGATCACAGTTATAACAAATCAAGAGGGGGGGAGAAAGAAGGAACTGCGATCCATTCAGCTTCCATATTCATATAACAGAAAAATCAAAGGGGGAATGGATCACTTGTCCTGAGTAACCAGGGTTTTTCAATTTTCGTATAATATACCGATAAAAAACCTCATTCACGTACAGAGGTTGGGGTGGCGGTATATCTTGAATCTCCGCCTGACTCTTAAAAACGTGACCGCATCATCATAGGATTAGTTCTTATGCTTCCTCCACCCGGAGGTGTACCCCTAGTTAATGCAGTAGTGATCAGTGATAGAGGGGTTTTAGTGCAGTGAATTTCAAAAGGGAAGAAAAAAGGAAAAAAGGGTTAAGAGACTCGTATAGCCAGATTAAAATTTTTAATGAGTCTAGATTCGAGATATTCTAAAAGTGGTTCAGTGCGTAGGGAGACTTGTTAGGGATCTCTCGCACCTAGCATGTCCGTAAAAAGGTCGACATGTTTCAGCCCTCGTGTTTACCCGTGCGGGTCAAGTGGGCTTTCTTCAGGACCTAGAGTGAAAAGATAGCGATGGAGACCGTGTGTGTGTCTGGATTTAGACCGTGTTTTGTCAGGGTCTTAGTGAACACAGGTATATTAACCTGATTCTGGTGAGGTCAGAGAGTACCTTATGTGCTTTCCAGAGGAAGAGTCAGCACAAGTCGTGCTGCATCAGCACAGCAGCAGGTAACAAACCCACTGGCCACCCGTTGATGTCCAGAAAATAGGACATTATGTACTATCTGACCTCACCAGAATCAGGTTAATATACCTGTATTCACTAAGACCCTGACAAAACACGGTCTAAAATTCACTTCAGTAAAACCCCTCTATCACTGAATTAACCAGGGGTACACCTCCGGGTGGAGGAAGCATAAGAACTAACCCTATGATGATGCTGTCACGTTTTTAAGAGTCAGGCGGAGAATCAAGATATACCGCCACCCCAACCTTAGTACGTGAATGAGGGTTTTTATCGGTATTTTATACGAAAATTTAAAAACCCTGGTTACTCAGGACAAGTGATCCATTCCACACTTGATTTTTCTATAGATCACAGTTGCCAACATTTGGAAAAAAAATAATCCCAGGATACTTTAAAAGTTATTCTTTGTGTACCTGTGTGTAATAAAGAGGAACAGTTTGTGCAACAATTTTACCTGGGACAGTTTCCAACTTGCCGGGACTGTCCCTGCAAAAACAGCACAGTTGGCAACAATGCACAGATACACATGCTCTGCACAGAATGTAAAGCAATTCCTTCCATAAGTGGTGGCTAGCAAGCAGATGTTTGAAACAAGGTCCTCAACACTATCTGGACAACTATGATCTACAGGGGATCCTTAAAGTACAAACAGTACTGTTTAGCGAATGGGTGTGGTGTTGACTAGGTAGCTAGCTGCCTTACAAATGTCTGCTGAAGGAATATTTCTGAAGGTAGGCAAAGTTGCTCTATCTTTGTTTATATGTGTTAGAGTTAAACCATGTAATGTGTGCTTGGCCTTAGCATAGAATGTTTGAATGCATTTAATAATGCACCTAACAATGCGTGCCCTGTGAACGGGATTAACCATGTGGGGTTTTACAAAAGTGACGGCTGCTTTGTCTTACAGATGAATTTGGTTTTGTCTACGTAGTACTGAAGTGTCCCTCTAGACATCTAAGCTGTGTAACACTTTTTCTGCCACAGAATCTGGGTGTAGATAAAAGATGGGCAACTCAATAGTCTGGCAGAGGTGAAAAGGGGAAATCAATTTGGGCAATAATTTTATGTCTGTTTTCTATAATAAATTAATACATCACATGGAGGATCCTCTCTCGGCTTTGAGGCAGAAGTGGGTAGCAGATGGGATAGAAATGGACAATGAAGATTGGCAGGAGGCGATTTCCTCTCCTTGAGTGGTGGCCATACCAGCACGACTACGACTAGTCCAGCTTAAAATCCTACATAGGATATATATGGCCGGCCCCCGGCTAGTACTGATGGGCAGAGCCGAAACGGGATATTGTCGTAGGAAATGTGGCCTAACCGGTACGTTTAAGCACATTATGTGGGAATGCACACTAATCCAAAAGTATTGGAGGGAGGTACACGAAGTAATGAGGGCTGTCCTCACGGTTCCTATTTACCCTGAAGCACGTAGATGCCTACTAAACATATAGGAGCCGACTGATCTTAACACCTACCAAACACAATGGGCCACTTTGGGTTTCATGCTGGCGAAAAGAAACATTGCTCAGGCCTGGGGAGCGGCAGTCCCTCCTACGCTGGAAGCTTGGGAGAATAATATGGACTGGTGCATGTTCAGAGAAAAGACAGTGTATACAGCCAGAGGCTGTCAAAAAAGTGGGCCTGTGTCTGGTCACAATGGAACTCCTATCGTGGAGACATTTGCGTTCCCCCGCAGAGTATTGAACTTGATGATTTGCTTCCTCCTTGAAAAGACTTCACTGCATGCAATTCGTTGTAGTACCGCCTCGATCTGTCATGCATGTATTTATATTGTACTGATTTTAAATGTCGATATGCCGATGTTTGTTTAATAAAAAGTTATATTGAAAAAAAAAACATGTATGTCTGCTTTCAAGACCGCCCTACCATAATTAACCTTGGTTAATAAATCCTCTTTAGTCAGGGCCTGCAATTAACTGATTCTTCTCAAAGACAGGAAGGACCATATGTCTGGGGAGAACTACAATAAGGTTCTGTGTGAGAAGGCCCGGTTTGAGCTGAAGCTTCTTGTGTGGAACTAGGGATAGGTCAGTGTTGAAAACCATGCTTGGCGAGCACCTATTAGACCTATAAGTATCATTGTAAGGGATGTTTGTCTGAGTTTCCTGGCCACTAATGGAAGTAGTGGAAGAGGAGGAAAAGTGTATGCAAATATTCCTGACCAGTTCATCCATAGAGCATTGCCCTTGGATTGTTGGTGTAGATATCTGCTTGCGAAGTCTGAGCATTTTGTTTTGTGTTCTGTTGTGAACATATCACTTTGTGGGAACCCCCATTTTTTAAAAGTATGATAGAAGGACCATGGGGTGGAGTTCCCATTCGTGGACTTGTGACTGCATCCTGCTAAGAAAGTCTGCAATTAGATTGCTTGTCCATGTTTACTACAATGTCCTCCAATTTAGTTGGAGCTGTAGTCGGATCCAAAAATGTATGTTCTTATTTTGGTGCCGAGACATGTTCTGCTAGGAGATGAATGTTGTGATGTATTGCTAATCTCTAGATTTTCTGTGCTGAGACAATTGGAGAGAGTACGTCCACCACTGTTTTCGTATACAATACATAATTGTTTTATTGTCGGTTCAAATTAGGACAACTTTGTGTTGTATGTGAAGTAGAAGGGCTTTCACTGTTAAGTGAACGGCTTGCAGCTCTAGGGGATTGATATGGAGATTCCAGTGCTTGGAACCCGATATCGCTTGAATTGTGAGGCTTTGGAGATGTACGCCCCAACCAGTCAGAGAGACATCTGCTGTGAGAATGATTTGTGGAACTGTGTCTTGAAACGGCTGCCCCTTGGATAAATTCAGTGGATTCCACCATTGCAGAGAGTGATGTGTGCAGCTGTCTACCAATACTAGATTGTGAAGCTGACCCAATAACTATGTCCGCTGATGAGAGAGACATTCTTGGAGAGGTCTCATGTAGTCTGGCATGTGGAACTATTGAAATTACATCATGCCTAGAAGTTGAAGAAATGTTCTGGCTGAGATTTGACTTCCTGTTTGAAATTGTTTAATCAATGTTACTATGCTGTGTATTCTGTCTGCATTTGGGTATACCAATGCGGAGTGTGGGTTGAGCATGGCTCCTAGGTGTGGCAGTAGGCGTCCTTCAAGTCTAAGGCAGCCATGAAATCTCCTTTCTGTAGCAAAGTATTGATCTCCTGAAGTGTGACCTTATGGAAGTGTTCTGGTATGATGCAATGATTAAGGGTTCTGAGATCGAGAATGGGTCGTCGTGACCCATCATTTTTTGGGAATAAGGAAACATGGCGAGTATACTCCTGCTCCCTGAAACTGTTTTTGAACTGGTTCTATTGCTTCTTTTTGTAGTAGAGCTATTATTTCTTGCTGTAAGATTTTGATGTTGATTGGACAGTTTGTGTTTGTGAGGTGAGATATTTGGAGGAGCTGCAATGAGCTCCAGACAGTATCCATGTTAGATAATATCAAACACCCATTAATCTGCTGTGACTGATTTCCAAATAGGGAGAACGTTTTGAAGACGACCCCTGACAGGTGTTATGTGGTCTGGGGGAATGGTAAGGAAGTCATTGCTTGGTGTGGTTATTTGAGGAATGGGTATTGTTCCCGTGACCTCTTCCTTGAAAATTGTTTCCCCTGTAGGAACCTCTGTAAAATGTTTTTGGAGTGGAGGTTTGTCCCTGGTTTTTGTATGTTGATCCAGTGTTATCTGAGGTTGTAGATCTTGCACCTTGTTTAGAATTTGGCCTAGGAAAAGAACCATGGTATCTGCTTGTTTGTACAGCTCTCATTGAAGTTTGCGACTTGTCTCTTTTTTTCATTTTCTCAAGTGCTGTGTCCACTTGTGTGCCAAAAAGATGTCCCTTATCAAAACGTAGGTTTAAAATTGCTTGTTGTACCTGAGGTTCAAATTCTGAAACACGGAGCCATGCATGCCTATGTAACAGGACACTAGTATTTATAACTCTAGCAACGGTGTCAGCTGCATCTAATGCACATTTAATGGAATTGTTGGTAATGTGATTTCCCTCATTAACAATTTCCTGCCCCCTTTTCCTCTGTTCCTCTGGGAGGTGTTGAAGAAGCTCCTCCATTTTGTCCCAGTAGGCTCTGCTATAGCTAGCTAATAGAGCCTGGCTGTTGGCTATGAGCCAATGGTTAGCAGCTTGTGCAGCTACACGTTTTCCAGGAAGCATCTATTAGTTTAGACTCTTTCTCTGGGGGTGGGACATCTCCTGATGTTTGGGAGTCAGCCCTCTTTCTTGCATTAGAGACTACCAGAGAGACTGAGGTTAATTGACCTCTAAAATACATAGGATCTGATGGTGCAGCCTTGTATTTCTTGTCAATGTGTGATGGCATAACTCAAGCTTTGACAGGGTATTTAAAAAATGTCCTCTGCATGACATATCATACCCTTAAGGAGTGGTAGGTATTATGCCCCCTTTTGAGCATTAGATAAGGTTTAGAAAAAGAAAGCCTCCGCTATTGTATCTTTATATAAGGGGAACTGATGGAAAGCTGCTGTCCTTGAAATGAAATTCCGAAATGCAGAAGCATCATCAGGTGGTGTTGGACGTGTGGAATAAAGATCAGGGTTGTATCCCCTTGTGGTTCAACATCATAGTCATCCCAAACATCCCCAGTCTGTATGTTTAGTGGTATATCCTCATCATCCTCTATAATGGATGAGTGAGGAGACAAGCCACCTGCTTCAGATAATTGTGGTGAGTGAGGTGGTGGAGTAGATGATGGGGTTGGTGTTTGTGGGTTAGGTGAGGTTGGAATAGGGATGTGTAATGGGCTAGTGGCATCCTCCTTCTGCTTCTTTGGAGGCTGTGGAGGAATGTCCAAAGCCTCTTTGAAAGATAAGTTTTTTTTTTTTAGAACAGTGATGTTTTGCTGGTTGAAGCACTATTTGTGGTTCCAGGCTGAATCTGGAGTATTTTTTTGCTTTGGGTCGAGCCTTTCCTGCATTAGATAGAGGATCAGCTCAGGTGGAGAGTGTGGTCCAAAAATGAAGCAGTTTGGTGGAGCAAGCTTCAATTTAGTTGGAGCTGTAGTCGGATCCAAAAATGTATGTTCTTATTTTGGTGCCGAGACCAATGATTGAGGGGCTGTAGACCCAGAGACCAAGGAGGTAGAGGCCCCTGCTGCAGGTTGAACGTTCGGAGCCAAGATGAAGTGCGGGGCTCCAGAGTCCGTTTTTTGGGGCACGCCATGCCCTTTTGGCAGCGGCGCACCATGAGCAGTTTTTTCGGTCAGAGACTATGCTTTGGGCTTTGGATAAGAGGTAAAAGTACTCACTGTCCGATGCTTTGGTGCCAGCTGAAAGGTGGCAGAGTCCTGATCAAATTGGGACTCTGAATAGGCAATAGGGAATCATGGATTGATCTAAAGATTTGCAGGTCTCACAGCTGTCCTCTCGATCAGGTGAGAGGCATAGGTTACAAACGGAGTATTGGTCCGTAAGGGGACACTTAGAGCGACATTGCAGACAAAAACAAAACAAGAGTTCGTTCCGTTAGCAGGTCATTTTAATGACGTCGAAGTGAAGAAAAGGAGGCCCGTGAGCTGAGGAAGCGAGCCAAAGACCTTTGTGATTATTCTTCTCAAGGAGTTCTTTCCGTGGGTAGAAATGAAGGTATTGACTGAAGATATACATAGGGTACATGGGGACCCATTTGGAAAAGGCAAACAGAGTTAGAACCCAAGGAACATATTAATCAACTTCAGAATATATACCCTAAAGGAGAGAATTCAAGTTGAAGCCACACGAAAAGCAACTGGATCCTTTAGAATAAGATTGGATATTTTAAAAGCAACACAGGACAGGCAGTGGGAATTAGGACAGCACATGCAGGAGTTGGGATCTTTGGGGGCGTCAGTACAGATGTGTTTCCCTGCGTCCCTGAGAATAATGTGGGGAAATCAGATGCACAACCTGAGGGAGTCCAAAGAAGTAGAATCCCTAATAAGTAAGATTAAGGCGCAACAAGTGTAAGGAATGCCGATGGAGCAGGGGTCTCAAACCGTTGAGCCCGTCTCAAAGAGAGGGGAGGGTTCTCCATGGGTGGTCAAGAACTAGGGGGAGGTTGAGGAAAGGGGTGTGCAAGAGTAAGTTTGCATAGAGTGTGGGAGCATATGGGTCAATAAAAAAAAAAGCTGGTCTGACTTGTGCAAAAATAGGAGATACAGGTATAAACGTTACTATAGGACATAGCAGTTAACATATTAACAAGGAATGTAAATGGTTTGAGAGTCAGAGGCAGAAGAAAAAAAATACTAAAATGCATAAAATGTGATAATAATTCTTCAAGAAAAGCACATCCTAAAAGCAGAATGAAATTTTTTTGGAATAAGCAAGGATGGGTGGACATCTGTATATGCACAGACCAGGCTTGTTGTATTAAGGGAGTGAGTATTCTGTTCAAGAGATCAGCAAATGGCAACAATAGAGTCTTCCAGCAGTGGTTCGAAAGGGAAATGGGACGTAGCAAACGTTTGCATGTATGGGAGAATGTGTGCATTAGCAGGGTACTATGGCCCCAATATGGGTGATCCAGTCGCAATGCAGGACTTGTATACACATCTTTTAGATATCCCAGCTCAAGGTATAATTGGCGGTGATTTTAACTTGGTAATAGATCCTAGAAAAGATAGATGACCAATAAGGAACATCTCTACTCTGCCCAGAATGAGGAGCTGGCTAAAGCTTTACTTGGAAGATCTAGAATTGGTAGATATCTGGTGAGAAAAGGGAGTAAAATCTCAAAAATTAGACGTTTACTATGTATTGCGATTCCTGTGACACGTTTCTCCTGCTATGTCAATTTGAATGTGATGTTGATCTGAAGTCTGTATTTATGTTCAATAAAAAGATAGTTTAAAAAATCTCAAAAATGTACCTTTAAGAATAACAAACTAGGTCATTCGTCGAGAATCAATTACTTTTTAGTAGATAAGACATTATGTAACAATGTAAAAAGGGTGGAACATCTCCCAGCACACCTTTCTGACCACTCAGCGGTTCAGATGGAGGTATGCCTCCAGAAGCCGCTGCACGCAACAAGATAGACCTTGGACAGAACCCTGCTTCTTGACCCTAAAATTGCTGAAAGTCTGAGAAAAGAAACTAATTCTTTTTTCTTAGGAAACACAAACGAGACCTCAGGGCAGGCTCGATGGGATGCTTAAAAGGTCATAATGAGGGGGAAACTAACTAGTGCAACTGCATTTAGGCATAAGACTTCCAAGAACAAGATCAGTAATTTGTAAAAGGGAATTCAAGCACTAGAATGAAAGTCGGAAGAGGAGAGTATGGAACAGAAAAAGGGATCAATTAAAACTGGAAATGAATGAGATGAAGGAAGAACTCTCTAGCACACTAGAAGTTTTAATCAAGGAAAAGTGGGAGGCAAGTAAACTCACGACCTATCAATATGGGGAGGGATGCAGTAAACTATTAGCATGGAAGACTAAGACAGAGCAAAGGCCCAAAAAGATCTTTTGTATTCAGGAGGAAAACCAAGCAGAACCCAGTTTGGAAGAAACTGCGATTGGGAGGGCATTTAACAGTTTTTTAAAGAACCTGTATACGGAGGATACACGGGCCAGTGAACAACAAATAGTAGAATATCTTAAGACCTGGATAAAGCAGACCCTATCAGGAAAACAGAGAGGAAATAAACTCCAAATTTACAGATGAAGAAGTAATGGGGGTGGTAAAGTAGGAGCTAAAAAAAATAAATTAAGCATTTTGGTGGAGCAAGCTTCGATTTAGTTGGAGCTGTCGTCGGATCAAAAATGTATGTTCTTATTTCGGTGCCGAGACCAATGATTGAAGGGCTGTAGACCCTGAGGTCGAGGAGGTGGAGGACCCTGCTGCAGGCTGAACTTTCGGACCTGAGCTGGAGTGCGGGCTCCAGAGTCAGTTTTTTGGTGCACGCCATGCCTTTTGTCAGTGGCGGACCATGAGCAGTTTTTTCGGTCGGAGCCGATGCTTTGGGCTTTGGATCAGGGTAAAAGCACTCACCGTCCGATACTTCTGCGCCAGCTGAAGGGTGGCAGAGTCCTCATCAGATTTGGACTCGCAATAGGGAATCGTGAATGATCTAAAAGACTTGGGGGTCTCACAGCCTTCCTCTCGATCAGGTGAGAGGCATAGGTAATAAACGAGAGTGTTGGTCCGTATGGGGATACTTAGAGCGGCATTGCAGACAAAAACGGAGCTGAGCTTGTTCCGTTAGCAGGTCATTTTAAGGACGTTGAAGTGAAGAAAAGGAGGCCTGGCCGGGTGTGGCCCATGAGCTGAAGAAGCGAGCAGAGGACCCGCTACGTAGAAGGGTAATTGCTCAGACGCAATGAAACTACGTGTTCGAGACAATAGCGTTGAGTGGTTTTTGATCTGCTTGAGAACCAAAGGAAGCCCGAAGGAGTCTCAAACCGGAGAGCAAGAGATGACATCCGAACCCATTAGCGGAAAAAAATAAACCAGACAATGTCGTTAAAAACCATGCACAGTATTACCAAGAGGAGGAGTCACACAACCTTGCGACTCGAAGAAAACTTCTAGGAACAAAAACAACTTGTAATCTTCCAAGCCCAACACTAGATGGCAGACCTATGCAAAGCATGTGTATCTACAGCACACATGCTCGAACGGGAAATTACTGCTTTATGTTTCCATGCTTTGCTGTCCTCAAAATATGCATAGCAGGCACACCCACCTTGTGCGCTGGTGCAGTGGACGGCATCATGATACAGCACCTTTAGCATATAACTATTTTAACAGTGAGAAATGAAAAATTATGATGTCTATATGTTCTGCAACCCTTCAATTGTAAACTACAGGTCATGTTAGCTGACACAGTACCATCAACGTCTTGGTTTAATGTTCAGGACATAAGGGTTCTTCACCTACAAAACACCAGACTACAACTGTCATTTATAAAAATGAATGTTAATCAAGAACAGTGGTGAAGCATTTTCTACCATTCTTCCATTAAAATGAAGGTGCACGATGACTCCTTACTATCAGTATTGCAATCTGGTAACATTTACAGGTGTTGAAAGGGCCCAAAAGAATATCATAACATTAATAAAGAATAATAAATAGCAGTTGTAGAAATACGTCAGGATAGAAAATTTAAAATTATTTGAAATGCACGTATAATTTTTCCGACAAGTTTACATTATTTGTAATGGAGGATGCATTTAATGATTTATGGAAATAATTAAAATAAATTACCAGAGCTTGTGTACCGAACTTGTCGAACTGCTGTATTTAATTTAATGTCTAAGCCTTCTGCCAAAGCTACTGGTACACATGAATATCCATTCCGCACAGTGAGATGACTTCCAGTAAACTCAAAATCATCATCCTATGGTAAAAAAGGTACAAACAAAGGATTACAAATTTGTAAATAACAAACAGTTATTTATGAACAGAGATCCAGGGCGGGATTATTAATACTAATTTCACAGGGTAGGTATGTCAGTCAGTCAATACTTTATTCGGTTTTTACAATAAAACCATAAAAGTCAAACTAACACTATTAAATGAATCTCCATCTGATACATAAGACAACAATGCAATTTGGCCTTCATTGGCCTATATGTGCAGGGGTGATGATCAGGCGCTATGACAAAGGTCAATGAGTCCAAAATATATATGGGCATTGCAGAGCACCAATAAAATGCAACATTGTTGGTAAAAATTATTTCAAATGCAATGAAAACATCCATCAAAGCCTCCTAAAATACAAAGATAAATACACAAATCATATTTAAACCATATTCATGTTATCACAGTGACAAGTAAGCGTTCACAAAGGATAATCACAGCAAAACCGAAGCCATTTGGCAACCCTTAAAAAGTTAACATCATGCAATACTGAATAGCTTGAAAGCTGTTGTATAAAGATAAAAGCAGGTCTAAGGGTAGGTATGTCATTTTCTCCCTTATTGGTATACATTGTAATTTAATTATGACAATTTCATTTATTTCTTATTTTTTACCAGAAGGTTTTAGATGTACATATTACTATAGAAAGTTACAACTTTGGCATGCAAATATCACAAGACCCGTTTTATGCTTTTAGAAGAAACAGGATAAAGATATAAATGAGCACCACCATGGTTTTTAAGTGCCTACAAACATTTAGTGTGTTACATTAAACTAGCAGGATTTGAATGGTTTGGTTGGCTTTCGTTATTTCAATGAACATACAAACCTCTCATAAAAAATTTAATTATTATAAAATCTGTTTATTGGCATTTCGTTAATATAGACATAGCATAAGTCATAAATGGAACATCTCACAGGCAATGAGTCAGTTACTCGGAGGAGTCCCCGCCAATTGTGAATGCGGTGAACCACAGGATCAATCGCCACCCCCATGTGTGGAGCAAGATAAGCGGATAGGTCTCAAGACCACCGCCCACATTTAAACAGATTCATAGAACAACAAAAGGAAACAGGCTAAACAACAGAAGCCCAGCATAACAGCAGCAGCAGATTCGGTCTTCGACCACGTGACCCCCAAGGTACCTCCCCCAGTCCACGCCCCCCCACCCGGCCCCCACCTCTCGTTACATACAGTTCCATTAAAGGCAATTGTCATTGTCCGCACATCTGCCCGGCTCAACGAGGACTTCCCCACCAGTTCCCAAAGTAGGTCCCCCAGTCTCGCCTCCGTTCCCCTCCTCCTCAGGGAGTGCCTCCGCAGTACGTGCCCCACAGAGTCCCAGGGCATCCCCATCCAGCTGCATCAGGGCCTGCAAGTGTACGTCCCACTGATTCGCTATGGGTGTGTGTCTGAGGCCCAACGTTACTTCCCGCAAGAGAGCTGTGCCCTCCGCCCCCGCCCACACCAGCAGGGAACTCCGCCACGCCTGCGCTCGGGGGGGCTCTGCCGCCTTCCAGCGCTTAGTGATTAACCGCTTCGCCACGATCAGACCCAGGTCGAGGAAGCGACAGGCAACCTTTGTGGGGGGGGAGTTCTAAGAAACAAGTGTAACAAACAGGCCGGCCATTCCCGCCGCGCCAGCGGGCCGGCACAGGTACTTAACTCTCCATGCACCGTCCGCCAATATGAGTCTAGCGCTGGACAACTCCATAACATGTGCACCAGTCCAGCATCCAGAGCCTTGCAGCGTGGGCAGTCCGCGTCCGCGCGATGGAAATAGCAGTTGGTGGAGTCGGGAGTGAGATATGCTCTGTGCAGTATAAAATACTGAATTTGGCGAAACCGCAAGTTCCTGGGAACCCGCGTGGGTCCCCGTAGCGTATCCCTCCACTCCTTGTCAGTCATGGGGCGATCCAGATCCGCTTCCCATTTACCCCGCAAAGGAGACAGGTCCGTCGCCACCTGCGTGCGCAGGGAGGCCGCGAACCAACGAATCATGTGACTGCCCCGTCCCATGACATGGAGGTAGTGCATCATGAGGTGTTGTGTCGGCTCCTCCTGAAGAGCACCCCACCGGTTGGTCAGTGTCGCGATTAGCGAGCGGTGACGGAGGAACTGACCGACTGGTAACCCCGTCCCCTCCGCTAGTTGAGCGAACGGGATAAGCGCACCATCCCGGTAGAGGTCCCCTAGCGTGCAGATGTCCGCCGCGTGCCATTCCGCAAGCTCCGTATCCCTCGACCACTAGGCGAACCCTCAATTGGCATGGCGGGAGCGTACGGGGTATGCGACCGGGTCAAGTAGAGGGCACGCCGATAGCACTTGTAGGCCACTGCCACAAGAAGGGGACCCGGCTTGACCGTTCTGGCCGTCAGGTGGAACAACGCTATAATATCCGCCAGGGGGAGTGGCGGCTCCGTGGACGCCGTGTCATCTCTCTCCCTGTCGGCCAACCACCTGGCCACCCATTGCAGCTGCGCTGCTAGGTAATAGTGTGCAAAGCACGGCATCGCGAGTCCCCCCTGACCTGTGGGGAGGTATAACTTAGAGAGCGCCACTCTGTTGCGTGCGTTGCCCCATACAAAATCCCGGAGGGAGCGCTCCAAGGTGGCGAAGAGGGACGCCGGGATGTAGGTCGGCAGGTTAGCAAAGTAGTAGAGGAGCCTGGGCAGGGCCACCATTTTGACCAGTGCAATGCGGCCTGTGACCGCGAGAGGGAGGGTGCCCCAAAAACGCATCTGGGCCCTGATCGCCGTTACCGCCCTGCTCAAGTTACCCTCCACCAGGTCAGCTGGCCGCCTATACACCTGGATGCCCAGGTAACGGAAGGTGTCCGGCTGCCACCTGACAGGCACACCCCCTAGATGAAACCGGGGATCCAGAGCATCAGCACAGAACGGGTAAAGGCACGATTTGGCCGCATTCACCCTTAACCCGGATAGCGTTGCAAATTCCATGAGAACCCGCTCAAGGTCCCCTGAAATGTTCGCCACGTCCCGTACGAAAATCAAAAGGTCATCCGCGTATAAGGAGACCTGGTGGGTGGTATCGCCCACTGGAATGCCGTCCGTCAACGCCCTCCGCAGGGTGGCCGCTAAGGGCTCTATGGCAAGCGCAAAAAGGAGGGGCGAGAGGGGGCACCCCTGCCTGGTACCTCGGCCAACCGAGATGGCCTCGGAGATGTATGGGCCAGTTCTCACCCGGACCACGGGATTCTTGTAGAGGAGCGCCGCCATTTGTAGGAACCCGAGGCCTAGTCCATAGTGCGATAATGTCGCCACCAGATACCCCCACTCAAGGCAATCGAAGGCTTTTTCAAGGTCTAACACTAGACAGCCCGCCCGCGGCCAATACTGTGCGCCGTGTGTGGCAACACGGAAGAACCGGCGGAGATTAAGCGAAGTGCTGCGCTTCGGCACAAACCCATTCTGGTCCCTGTGAACTAGTACAGGCACAGTGGGGGCCAGCCGCTCCACTAGGACCTTGGCCAGGATTTTGTAATCGGTGTTGAGGAGGGCAAGGGGGCAATAGGACCCTAGATTAGTAGGATCACGCCCGGCTTGGGTAAAGAGATCAGGTAGGCCTCCCTCATGGAGGCGGGCAGGGTAGCTTCCTCAAGGGCCGTGAGATATAACGCGTGCAGTCTGGACACCAGAGATTCCCGATATGCCTTGTAGTATTCTGCCGGGAGACCATCCGGCCCAGGAGCCTTGCCAGAAGCCAGTGAGGCCACCGCTTCCCCTATCTCCTCCAGAGTGAGGGGACCCTCTAACGTTTCCTGGTGGGCATCCGGAATTGTGGGGAGGCCGGCGGCCCCCAGAAACAGATCGAGATCCTGTGCCTGCCGACGCCCCACTGAAGTGTACAGGGCTTTGTAGTGCGCCGTGAGTATCTGATGGATCTTCCGCTGCGTGTGCACCAGCGTCCCGTCCGATACACGGATGGAGGCTATTGGCGCATAGCCCGATTCCTGCCTGATCAACCAGGCCAGCAACCGCCCGCCCTATCAGACGTGGCGTGGACCCGTGCCGAATGGGCAGCGTAGTTATGGCAACGCAACCTCTCCAACAGCTCAGCATGGCGTGCCCGGAGCCGGGCCAGCCTGGTCGAGTCACGCCCTCCACCCTCGCCATGGCGTTCGCATGCCATTAGCCGGGTTTCCAGAGCGGTGAGTAGTAACGTAAGCTACTTACGGATATTCCCCGTCGCGCCCAGGCAGTGTCCCCGCTTGGTAGATTTGTGCGCGTCCCACTCTGTCAACGTGCTCCCCGCCGTACCCTCATTGAGGTCAAAGAACTGTTCGACCGCTGTGCCGAGCGAAGCCCGAAACTCCGCGTCCTCAAGAGCGGCCGGTTGCAAACGCCATGTGGGAATGGGGGGTCTCCCCAGATCCCAGCAGAGACGCAGCCTAAGAGGATTGTGGTCAGAGTGGGTCCGGCCCAGGTAGTCCGCCTGGATTATCAAAGGGTCCAGCGACGGAGAGCTCACCACCCTGTCAAGGCGGACGTGAAAGTCATGCACCGCCGAATAATATGAATAGAGCCGGTCAGTGGGATGTAAGGTGCGCCAGACGTCATGAAGGGCCCACCGCGACAGCCAATCAGTAAGGTTCCTCGCATTCGAGACTGCCTGGGTGCTACGGAGTGGCGGGTAGGATCTGTCAAGGCTCGTGTCCAGCACTGCGTTAAAGTCCCCACCCAGCAACAAGGGAAGACCCACATACGGGGTCAAGGCCACCGAGAGTTGGTCAAGGAACGACGGCTGTTAAACGTTCGGGGCATAGATGGATCCCAGGAGCACAGAGTGCCCGTTGAGCCTCCCCCGCACCAAGGTGTATCGGCCAGTAGGGTCAAGCACTACTTCGGAGCATGTGAAGGGTGTGCCCGCCCATACCCAAACCAACGTACCCCGAGCATGCGCAGAATATGTGGTCCCAAAAAGCTGCCCCATCCACCGAGCGCGCAGCCTGTCCAACTCTGGCCGTGTCATGTGCGTCTCTTGGAGAAGGGCCACCCCTATCCTGTGCCTCTGCAGGTAGGCAAAAACAGAGTATCGGCGGGCCGGTGTGTGCATGCCTCTAATGTTCCATGTGACTACTGCAGTGTCAGCCATCGATGCAGAGTGCGGACAACACTAGGCCCACAGGCCGAAGCAGGCCAGACGGGGGAAGGAGGGGAGACCAAGAGTACTGTTACCCAGACCGCCTGCTGCAAGAACAGGATGTGTGAGAGAACTGCAGAACACTGCAGAATGCAAAGAGGCAAAAATAAAGATAAAATTAACAAAAGGAACTCCATAACCGCAAGGGCGAACCCCAGAACGGGCATTCGTCCAAACATGTAAGGCTCAATCGCCTGTGAACTACCAGGTCAAAGATGTGTTAGTGAGGGGCTAAAGGGCAATACCGTTGGTCCTGGCCTGTAGGAGCCCCATGTCACCCCCGTCAGAGCCTCGTGTACCTATAGGGCTGCCAATCGCTCAACCGCTCCCCAGAGGAGTGTGTGTGGAAATCGCCACCACCCCGCTCCCCTGTGACCAGAACATGCACGGACTCCCAACCCCGGCTCGTGTGTAAGGGAACCCGCACTACCCCTCTAGCCCCCGTGACCCCCGCGGCACCCCAACCTGCTCAGCCATGGAAGCATACAGAGCCACAAAACCACAATCCAGGAGGCAACAGAGGCAGAAAGCCCCCTCCCCCAAGAGTAGTCCGCAGCAGTCCACCCACCACCTCGGGGTACCTGCATTGGACACAGTGCAATCAGACAAGAGTTCACCCCAGAAGGTCAGCTGTCTGGGGGGTCACCTCTGGCAACACCTGGTCTTCCGGAATCATGATGGACGGGGAGGAGGACAGGTCAGTCTCAGTGTCACTGTGTATGCGAGCCGCCACGTCCCCCTGGCTGCTCACGGATCCCAAGCGGATCATGGCCACCGCTTCAAGAGCCTCCAGCCGCTCCACGCGCATCCTCTCCGGACTCGGGGCCGCCGGGGGACTCGGCCCCACCCCACCACGTCGGTCCCTCTGCCTCCGTCGTCTCAGCCTTTTCTCCCTACGCACCACGGGCCCCGGGTCCACGGGCCGGGGGCCACCATGTTGGCCCATTTCCTCCAGCCAGTCCCAGACATCAGACGGGGCGTCGAAAAAGCTTGTCTCATCTTTCGTGACCACCCTGAGGCGCGAGGGGAACAGCAGCGAGTACTGGATTTGCAGTTCACGGAGCCGGCGTTTCACCTCCAGGTAGTTGCTCCTCCGCTTCTGAGCAGTCGCAGTGTAGTCCGGGAACAGCATCACTGTGCCACCCCCTATCGTCAGGGCACCCATTTTCCTCATTTCCCGGAGGATCACGTCCCGGTCCCGGTAGTTGAGGAGGCGAAACAGGAAAGGACGCGGCCGGGCTCCAGGGACAGGTCTCCGCATCGGTACTCTATGCGCCCGCTCCACCACGAACTGCGGGGAGAGTACTCCTGGGGGCAGGATGTCCCGCAACCAACCTTCAACGAAATGCTCCGGTCGTCGCCCTTCCTCGCCTTCCACCAGGCCCACAACTCGTATGTTCTGGCGCCGAGAGCGGCCTTCCGCATCCTCCGCACGGTCCTCGAGAGTGTTAACGCGGTCTATCAGGTCCTGCAAAGTGGCAGAGTGATTGCGCACTATCGACTGCACGTCCTGTAGCGCCTGACTGTGACCGGCATCGGTGTCAGCCAGCTTGCGATGGTCGGCGTGGAGCAAGGTGAAGTCAACCGTGACTTTGTCAATCCGGGACTCCAGGGAGGTTCGAGTTTGTTCCAGCGTATTGCCCAGTCGGTCGACCGCTGCCAACATGGCGTCCATTTTGGCTTCCAAGGTAGACGCAGGTGGCGTCACAGTCCCAGCAGAGCGCCCCGGCGCCGCGTAAAGGCCTTCCGCCCTCAGCCTGGTCTCGGCATGCTTGTTCCGAAGCCGCCCCATGGCCAGTTGCTGCGCCAATGGCATTCAGAGGGCTCAGTGGTGCACGAGGCCGACCGGGGATCCAGGCACCTCCAGACGCCGATATCAAAGGGGCCCAGTCCCACTGCCACGAGTCGGGCCAACGCCAGGGGTGTCAGGGCGCAGGGCAGCGCCACCGGTGGGGGAGGTGCGTTGCGAGCCGTGGGCAACCGACAACCAAGGTCCTCCAGGCCGCACTCCGCCTAGTCCGCAACGGCCACCCCAACGCGTCCAGCAGCAGGCAAGCGGTCAACTCCCCAGGCTCCTCACTCTGATCACGGCCGATCGGTGCAGTTTGTAGGGCCACAGCACGCCCGCCAGGATCGCCTCCGCCACCACAGCAGTCCTCTTCGCCCCCAAGGGGCAGCAGCCAGGCACTCACCAGGTGCCCATCCACAGCCTCACAGCCAGAGGGGGGTCCGCCACACCAGGTCACTCACCGGGCTCTCGGGCGCCGCAGGCTCCATGTCCGCCTCCATCGCCTCCAGCCATCATGGCCGCCACCGCCATCCACCGCAGCAGGCTCCTGCAGGCTTGGCGTGCTGAGACAGGCAGGGTCACGACGTAGCCGATTGCCAGTCACCCCGTGTACCGTCGTTGCAGGGGAATCCCTCGCGGGTCCCCAGTCCGCCAGCCGACGGTCTGCACCTCGCCGCGCGGCCCAGCCGCCTCGTGGCAAGCCGCGGTGTAGGGTGATTCCCGCGGCCGGACGCCGCCTCCGGTTCGCCCCGCACCGCTCGCCAGGCAGGTCCCCAAGGGGACTGCACGCAGTCAGAGGCCGCCCCCGCCTTCACTGCGGGCTCCACATGAACGCCGGGGCCTCACGGGCAGGAGCAGGCAGCTTCGGCAGCCCCGTGGCACGTCCCAGGCAGGAGAATCGGAGGAGAACGGCTCCGTTGCTCAGGAGCTTCACTCGGACACAGCCATCTTGGCCGCGCGACCTCTAGCGCCCCCTCATAAAAAAATGTATAATGCTCAAACTTCACTCCTCAACTCAAAGCCAATTCAAAACATGGTGGAGTCAAAACAAGTCTCATAAAACCATGACTTTCAGTATACTTCTGTTCAGGTGGATGAAACTAAAGTTGCTTACCTAGAACTACAGATCTCCCATTGATCGCTTTCACAGACTTATAGGCCTTGAATAATTTCAATTATACAGGGCATACCTGGTAAATGTCTGTGTTGCAAAACCAGCACTAAGGCAACACTCAAAACTTTAGAGACACCCAAGCATTATCTTCTACAGTTTTGGATCATAGACAGGTATCTAAGCTTTGAATAGAGAACAAGCATTGGCATAGACAATAGGTCTCGCCTTTGGGACCTAATAAGTGCATCATATACTGGTCCTATTACTACCGGGCATAAATTAAAGTTAGTTGACAGTGTTGGCGCCTCTTGTTTACTAATCCATTATAGTCATCCATTATGGTCATTCTGTAACTAAATAAAAAGCAAGGCAGTGAGTGCATATCTTATGAACAGGAAATAAATGTAAAGGGCGTGATCTCCACTCTGAGCCTAAACGATGTGGCAGTGTGTCTACTTCGGTTCTGCTTAGCAATTCAGAGTGACTATTCCAAAGGTAATATGCGACGAGGAAAAACGCACAATGCCACTTTTCCTATCTTTTTTTGACTGTGCCAGATCTGTAATTTGGCTCTTTTCAAAGTGATGCTTCACCAAAGTTCTGCTTTATAGAGTACAAATGTGCCAAGCATTTTACTAAGAAAGCTCTGTGTAAACACATTGTGACGGAAGGAGACTCCAGAGTGGAATATGGGAGCTCTTTGAGTATTTCTTTGGTCCTTTACCTTCAAGTACCTACATATATAACAATGCACAGCTTTAAAGAAAATGTAATGCAAGTTATGTTAATCCTTGGGAAATGCACTATCATTTCCCAATGAGAAATACATAATTAAATTGTGGTTAGTGTACTGGAGAATAGTGACTTGTGTATTTTAAGTGCTAGTGTCCCAGTCTGGTCTGTGACAAAGCACTGGGAACATGCAAGTTATTACTTTAAACTTGCATTACTCACAATATAAGATAAGTTGCTACAAAATACACAAAATGTTTTAGGATAAAAAAATGCTTTTAAGAGAATGAAAGTGACGCATAATGAAAAACTCCAGAATAGCTGCATGACACAACTTGCCCCTATTCAAAGCTCACCCCTCCTGGTATGGACTCTGCAAGTAACGAAGTTAGGACCTTGCTGGTCAGTGTTGTATAAAGGAGGCGTTTTTAAAGTGAACCCAAAAGCCTCTCCTAGCTAAAATAAAGAAAAAACAAAATGTCAACCTCCATAGCAAAACAGATTGGATAACAATCCCACAAACTTTTCTACTTCATTGTGAAATCTCTCCTCTTTAACTTCCGTGATGGGCTTCCTTCTATGTGGAATGCCCAGTAAACCTTGGTTAGCAATTGGTTTTCACTGCCAAGCGTAAGTAAAGCCCAGTGTCAATTTAATGACAAGACCGGAGGTTAACAATTACGCATACAGTCATCACTTTGTCTCCAACTAGCCACATGCACTGTTACTGAAAAATATTAGGGTGACCATCACGTGCTGACCTAAAACAGCGCTAGTAGTAAACATATAATATTTAATACAATTAAAACAACCATTATTCTGTCTTGCCGCGAAGGAAGATGCCCGTTTCCTAGAGTGGCTCCGTAGCTCTTTCCCCTTCATTCCCCATAAATCCAGATGAAATCAGAATCTGACAACGCACCGTGTCGCGGAAAAAGACGGTGTAAGTGAGCACTCACCATTGGTGTGCCCCTTTTGTGGGTCAGAGGACGGATCGTGGACACTCTGGCTCCGTGGCCTGGTGGAGGTAGCGGAGCACTGGCCTGGTGTGGTGAGTGAGGCAGAGCACCCCCGAGGCACCGGCGCAATCGTGAGGAAGTGGTCGTCAAGTAGGAAGAGGAGCGGCTGCACAGCTCAACGGAAGAGAGCCGGGTCCAGCTTGCGGACGCTCTGAAAACACTGGACACGGAGTGCCGGCCTTGCAGGGGCCCGATCCGTGCGTGGCCGAGGCCTCCCTAGACTCAGAGCTGCCCTTTGATACGGCTGCCTAGGGCGAACAAAGAAAAGAGGAGGTGGCACTAAGGAGCAACCGACGCCCAACAGAGGAACCCAGGGAAGCTCCCGGGCAGCCGGAGGAGGTGGTGGAGAGGGATACAGAGATGGGCGGCCCGTCCCCGGCAGAGCGGTGGCAACAACGAAACTACAGAGAAAAGCCATAGTCCCATTATGGCAACACACCCCACCCATACCACAACAGAGTATGCATGCATAAATAAATACACAACACAACTTTTGTTTGGGAATAAAATTGCTGCAGGTTTATTCCATACAAAAGTATGCAATATGGTGGGTTATCTTACGGGCGATCCAAGGGCAGGCAGCTGTACCAACCTATGCTGCCCTGCCCGCCTGATGAGCCAAGCACTGTGGAGAAACCAATCAGCGCTACCCTTATAGGGGTTGATCCCCTTACTGGATCACGGGTGATCCCCTTACTGGATCATGTGACACATTGGTCCCTTATTACTCACGCCCCTTTCAGGGCTGAGCATAGCAAGGCAAACCCCCGGTTGTCCAGGCCCACAACCGCACAAAGGACTAACGGGGCGCTGACGTAGTTGTTTCAGGACCCTCCACACGAGGTTCCTGTGATTTGGCTCTGGCACCCCTATTGTGCTCTTGCAGAGGTAACCTTTCCGTACCCATATGCTTCCAGATCGCCCTGTAACTCCGCCACAGCTCTGGAGGTGGCTACCGTCGCCTAAAGAGCCCCCCACCAAAACAGTTCCTTTCTCACTGCAACCTGCAATTTCCCGGGCCATCTTCATGTCCAGTAGGAACAGATCCAAGCCCACCTGTGCCAAGTGCACCCCAACTTTGTCAATTTAACCATTGGTGTTCGCCCGGCATGGCTCATGCCTGATGAAGCCAAAGCCCTTTGCTCTGCGAACTTGCGCATGGAGCGGTTTATGCTTCTCTGGGAATGTACCAGTGCCTCGCATGCCCTGCAAGGATGTGATGGCCTCCCAGGAGGGAGCCCTACTCTTAAACATCGCTATCTTCCTTCAAGCTGAATTGGCTCCCACCTCCTGAAACCTGTAGTTGCAGCTCTTCTAGCCTTATGTGCACCCTATCACCTGCTTCAATGGAACAGCAGCACACTTGTTTATAGGACCGCTTCCACAACCGGCCTATATACTTGGCTATGCGGACGGGGCATTTTGTGCATCACTGAAGCGACACGTAACCTGACCTGGGGGCAGAGTGCACCTACTTTGTTGAGGTTGACCAGACATGTGCACAGAGCTTCTCTATTAATAAACCTTGGCGAACAAAACTGTTTTTTGCCTAGCGCACACTATTGTAGTCACAACAACAATTTGGAGAGAACTTACGCCTACTACCAGACTTGCTTAACTAACGTTGTATCACAGATGCCCACGTACCTGCTAACCAGCTGTCACCCTTGATGCTCTGTAGGTCTTGCCCCCACTACATTTATGCAGTTTCCTGCAATGTACCCTTCTGCCCCTGTATGGGTGGGAAAATACCTGCAACATTGCAAATCCCACTGCACTCACATTCTCTGGCAGTCCGGTGGGGGGGGGGAGAGGGGTCCTTAGAATTGGTTCTGCTACATTGCCTGGCCTCCTAGCCCGCAAGCACCCTTGTCTGACAGCAGACTTTCTGCTGTGTTGCCCGTGCATTGTCCGCACCCTGGCACAAGACGTCCCGTTCTATACCTCTGCTAACCGACTAACTTCAGTGAGGCAGGAGTGAAAGGTTGTATGTTGGGCATTTGACCATAAGAACCTTGGTTTGCTTTGACAGGGATCAAATTGTTGCCTCTGTCACACTTAAAATAGTGGCAATGTGCAGTTCTTTTGCATTCTACACTTCAGGGTGGGACTACATACCCCACGAGACCACGGAGTCATGTGTATATCACCAATGATACTATTAGAATCTAAGGTTCCCAGTGTCAATTGATGACTATCCCACCATGGAATATGTGACATAAGCAAGGGAGCCTTCGTGTACTTGCCATTATCCCTCCTGTCGTACAGTAATTTTGCCTTTACAGTTTAATCTGTGGTATTCACCCCCAGACTTCCCAGGCTGCATACTGCTGGCCATGTGTGCAGCTGCTGGCGTAATAAGGGAATCTCCCATTGCAACTTGCAATGAAACAACGCCCGCTTGAATGTGCTATGTTGTAAGCGATCAAGTGATAACATCTCTCTTCCCCTTGAAAAGATACCACAAACCGCGCTGGTCATTAGAACCTTAAGCAGCACACAATTTTCACATGGGCATACCTCTAACTGAGAATGGTTCTGCACAGCTGTAAGGCCAGAGACACACATTTCTTAAACATATTCACTTGGTTTGCCACTTGGCACCCTTCTGGTTGGTGATACGGAACCTCCTACCCAGCATAAGCGACGGTCTGGGGTGGCCGTCATACCACCTGTTTCCCTTGAATCACCCCCATTTCCTCCCCGCAATAGTCATACTGCTAAGTGGGCAATCAATTCAACATCCCTCCTTTCCTGCCAGACTGGTGCCTGTTCAGTTTTATCTGTGGTGACTGCACCCAGACTTCCCATGCAGCTTTACTGCTAACAATGTGAGCAGTTGCTGACATTGAGGGAATCTCACGCTTGCAACTACAGTGATTGTTTAAATTATTATGATACTGAGTGTCTGGTTGAACTATGCACAAGTAATTGACACTCTCCCACGTGCAGTTGCTGAGAAACGTTTAGAACTAGTCCGTCAAATTCAGCCAGCCACCCCCCTAGGTGGAGACTTGCACTACCAAACTTCTGCTAGTGTAAACCACGGTCACACCTCCTGTTCAGTTGAATTTAGTAATTCACGACACTGACAACCACAGGGTCCTAATACTGAGCTGTGTATATGCGGCCCAAGATGACCTTAAACAATTGGCTTGGAGTGGATGGGTGTTAACATAGACTGGCTGAAGTGCAATACCTTTGAGAATCGCTCCTGACAAGATGTGCCAATGCAGGTAGAAGTAAGAGTTATCAGGCCCGCCTTACTTCCTTTCCCAGTTATCTGTTTATAGTGCTTGTTGTAGCATGACGCTTGTGTATTTTTGCAGTGCAAGTGTTCCCGTAGGCATTTTGCTGTTGGTTCAGAGATATTTCTTACCCCGCTCACTGATATTCATAATAACCGCCACAGAAGGAATAAAGGTTGATTGAACATCATGAGGTTTGGATCCCAATACCATGAGGTGAAGCCACCACCAGACCCAAAAGCTGAAACGCTCCAGATATCCTATGCCATGACCTCTCCTGTGCCCTTTGAACTCACCTTTAAATCCGTAAGTGGCCAATTGGCTGAAACACCAGTGGGACCTGGCAGTCATATTTAACCTTTATATCCTTACAGCATATCAACGCTCACCGCTGCCAAATGCCTTAATGCGAGAACGTCCGCTGGTCGTACTAGTCAATACATCTATTATTTAAATGAATAATACTGTGCATATGAATAAAACTATGCACCGGCAGTTGGAAAATTTCACGTTAGTAAATGTGAAACCTTTGGATTTGCCCATCGAATTAAGCCAGTCACCACCCTCAGTGAAGTCTTGCCCTCCTGAACTTATGTTAGTATACCAGGGAGCAGACAAGACCGTGGGACTAGGAGGGGAACAATATGTACCAATACTTGCCCTTTATTGAATACTGGGAATGCCAAATGTTCCTTAATAAATTGTAGCCTATTTGTGCTTCAACTTTAACTTACTGCTCCAACCTAGTTAGCTAAGGTGCCCTCCCCTTGCCAATCACTTCTGACAAGATGTGCCAATGCAGGTAGAAGAAAGTTATCCATCCCGCCTTACTTCCTATCCCAGTTATCTGAGAAAATTGGTGGAAGATGCATGTTTGAACTGGCAGCTGATCCTGTTACTTACGCCTGCAAATGCTCTGCTCAAAGCAGTCCGCTAGACAATGTCTCCCCTTGAAAGGCGGCGTCAACAGACCTCCAAGCACTTAAGGCGGAACCTCAGGGTAGGGCTCTAATCGAACAGATGCCACTTGCATCGGAAACCGCATCTGGCTGTGAGCCGCTCGGTGCTACTGATGCCTCGGCGCTTCCTGATCCACAGCCAGCTCACCCTAATGAACAAGTTACTTACCTTCGGTAACGCTTTTTCTGGTGGATACAGTATCTGCCTGTGGATTCCTCACCTTGTGAATATCCCCTGCGCCAGCAACATTCGGAAACTTTTGTAGCAGTCCAAGCCGATGGGGTCGAAGATGACGTCACAGAGACACGGCTCCGCTCGCGACTCCACTGACGTCACCGGCTCCATAAGAAGACCTCCTCGGCGTGATGACGTCAGTTCCGCCCCTTTTTTCCGTGCCTCCGAGGCACACGGACGGACTGACAGCAATATGTACATAAACAGCATACACAGTACACAATATGCATATCAACACACACAGTGTGGAAAAGAAACATCAAAGCACTAGAAATAACCCAATGTCCTTGACAGTCATAAATACATTTGAAATCATCAAAAGAATTACCGTCATAGAGTCACTGGAATAGAAGGATGGACAACGGGGAGGCGGGTGGGTCAGTGAGGAATCCACAGGCAGATACTGTATCCACCAGAAAAAGCGTTACCGAAGGTAAGTAACTTGTTCTGATGGATACATCTGCCAGTGGATTCCTCACCTTGTGAATAGATTCCACAGCAGTCCCCGCTCCCGGAGGAGGGTGTCCATCCCCCTATACCAGAAAATCCTGAAGGACGGAACGGGCAAAATGTCCGTCCCTCCTCACCTCAGAGTCCAAACAATAATGTTTTGCAAAGGTGTGAAGGGAGGCCCAAGTTGCCGCCCTACAAATGTCCTCCACAGGAACACCCCTAGACAAAGCAGAGGTAGAAGACTTTGCTCTAGTGGAATGAGCTCTTAAACCCTCCGGAGGCTCCTTACCAGCTAGGGAGTAGCAGATCTTGATGCATAGCACAATCCATCTTGAAAGGGTGCGCTTGTGCACCGCACGACCCTTTCTGCAGCCAGCAAAGCCCACAAAGAGCTGGTCATCAATCCTGTAGTCCTTAGTCCTGTCCAGGTAAAAGCTCACCGCCCTCTTAGGGTCCAAACGGTGAAGTCTCTCCTCCTCCTTGGAAGGGTGAGGGGGAGGATAAAAGGTAGGAAGGGTAATGGACTGCCCCAGATGGAAGGGAGTTACCACCTTAGGCAAAAACGCAGCCCTGGTCCGGAGAACCATTCGTTCAGCATGCACAGTCAAGAATGGGGGTTTTGAACTAAGAGCTTGAAGCTCACTTACTCTCCTTGCCGAGGTGATTGCAACGAGGAAAACCGTCTTAAAAGACAACAGTCTCAAGGGACACTTATGTAAGGGCTCGAAAGGAGAACCCATAAGATAAGTCAGTACAAGGTTTAAGTCCCACTGAGGTACAATAAAGGGAGTAGGAGGAAATTTATTCGTAAGGCCCTTGAGAAACCTAAGCACAATAGGTGATTTAAATAAGGACGGCTGATCCGGCAGGCATAGGAAAGCCGACAAAGCCGATAAATATCCCTTAACAGTGGCCACAGCAAAGCCTTGCTGGGCAAGAGAAAGAGCAAACTGCAGAATGTTAGACAAACGAGCCTTCAAGGGATCAATCGACCTCTCTCCACACCAGAGAACGAACTTAGACCACCTATAGGAGTATATGGATTTGGTGGAGTGTCGCCTGGCCGATAAAATAACATCCACCACATCTGGCGGGAGAGAGAAAGAATTCAGGTTGCCCCGTTCAATCTCCAGGCATGAAGGTGTAAGCTCTGGAGGTGGGGGTGTAGAACCTGCCCCTCCGACTGCGAGAGGAGGTCTGCCCTCAGAGGGAGACGGAGCGGAGGGCACGAGGAGAGGTGGAGAAGATCTGTGTACCACACCCTTCTTGGCCAATCCGGGGCGATCAATATAACTTGGGCCCGGTCTTGGCGAACCTTCCTCAGAACCCGAGGAATCAAGGGTATGGGAGGAAACGCGTAAAGGAGTCGTGAGCCCCAACTCAACTGAAACGCGTCTCCCAACGCCCCCTGCATCGGATACTGGAGACTGCAGAATGACAGGCAGTGCGCGTTCTCGAAAGTGGCAAACAGATCCACCCGAGGAGTTCCCCACGTCCGAAAGACGTGACGAACTACCTCCGGATGGAGCCTCCACTCGTGGTCGGCAGAGAACTGCCGACTGAGACTGTCCGCACGAACGTTCAGCACCCCGGCCAGATGATTTGCCATCAGACAAATCCGATGGTCCTGAGCCCAGGACCATAGACGCAGGGCCTCTCTGCACAGACAAAGAGACCCCACTCCTCCCTGCTTGTTTATATACCACATCGCGGTAGTGTTGTCCGTCAGAACCTGAACAGACTGACCGCGAAGGGAAGGGAGGAAGGCCTTGAGCGCCAAGCGTATCGCCCGTAACTCCAAAAGGTTGATGTGAAGCAACCTTTCCTCTGGAGACCAAAGACCCTTGATCTCCAGATCCCCCAGATGAGCACCCCACCCTAAGGTGGATGCATCCGTTATCACCGTGGCCACCGATGGAGGTAGATGGAAGGGCTTCCCTTGGGACAGATTGCCCTCCACGCTCCACCAAGACATCTCCGCTGCAGCTTCTCTGGAGATCCTCACAGACTCCCTGAGATCTCCCTTGTGCTGATACCACTGCTTGCGGAGGCACCACTGGAGCGCCCTCATGTGCCAGCGTGCATGGTTGACCAACAGTATGCAGGAAGCGAACAGACCGAGCAGGCGAAGGACCTTCAGAACTGGAACAACCGCTCCGCTGAAAAACAAAGGAATCATTTCCTGTATGTCGAGAATCCTTTGAGGAGGAGGGAATGCTCGACACACAGTAGTGTCCAGTACCGCACCTATGAACAGGTTGCGCTGAGAGGGCACCAGGTGAGATTTGGGCACGTTGATCGAAAAACCCAATCTGTACAACAGCCGAGTTGTATCCTGCAGATGACACAGCACCTTCTCCGACGACTCCGCCTTGATCAGCCAGTCGTCCAAATAAGGGAAAACCGAAATTCCCGATCTTCTGAGATGGGCTGCCACCACTGCCATCACCTTTGTGAAGACTCGAGGTGCCGAAGTAAGACCAAACGGAAGGACCGCAAACTGATAATGTTGCGACCCTACCGTGAAACGGAGATACTTCCTGTGCGACTTCAGGATGGGGATGTGAAAATACGCATCCTGCAAGTCGAGCGACACCATCCAGTCCTCCTGATTCAGCGCCTGAAGAACCTGCGCAAGGGTGAGCATCTTGAACTTCTCCTGTTTCAGGTAAAAGTTCAGGATTCTGAGGTCTAGAATCGGACGCAATCTGCCGTCCTTCTTCGGGATCAGAAAATACCGGGAGTAGCATCCCTGACCCCTCTCCTGCTCCGGAACCACCTCTATCGCCCCTTTCTGAAACAACTTCAGGACTTCTTCCTGCAGGAGAAGACGGTGGTCCTCCGAGCAAGCACCTTGGCAAGGAGGGTAAACTGGAGGGAATTCCCGAAAGGGAAGGGCGTACCCATTTTCTACAAGATCCAGAACCCAAAGGTCTGTAGTAACCGATTCCCAATCTTGTAGAAAATGGGTAAGCCGGCCCCCCACAGGACCAGCATGATCCGGAATGTCGAATCTAGGGCTGTTTTGCGGTGGTGGGAGGGGCTGAGGAAGAGGAAGAGGAGGAGGAGACTTGACGGCCACGTGAGCGACCCCTAAGCCTTCCTCTATATCCCTTGGAGCTTTGCTGCTGCTGCTGCTGCTGCTGCTGCTGCTGCTGCTGCTGGGCTGGTCTATAAGAACGAAAACTCGCCCTTCCAAAACCTCTGTACCTTTTGAAAGTACTTCTCGGCTGGGATTGAAGGCCCAACGACCTAGCCGTAGCCTTACTTTCTTTGAAGCGCTCGAGAGCAGCATCAGCCTTCTTCCCAAACAGACCAGACCCATCAAAAGGTAAGTCCAACAAGGTCGACTGGACATCCGAAGAAAATTCGGAGGACTTAAGCCATGCTCCCCTCCTGGTGGCAACTGAAGACCCCATGACCCTGGCAACTGAGTCTGCTGTATCCAAGCCACTCTGTATAACCTGGCGAGCAGCCGCCTGGGCATCCGACAGTACTTCACTGAAGCCTGCCCTATCCACCTCCGACAGCTTCGGTGCCAACTTTTTAGCTGAATCCATAAGCGCATGGATATAGCGCCCCAATAAACAAGTCGCATTAGAAGACTTTAATGCCATACTGGCTGAAGAAAAGACTTTCTTGGCCGACTGGTCCACCTTCTTGGCCTCTCTGTCCCCTGGGACCTGAGGAAACGCACCTTTTGAACGTCCAGAACAAGCAGCCTGAACGACCAGACTTTCAGGTGAAGGGTGTGATGACAAAAACTCAGGATCCCCCGGAGCCACCCTATATCTCCTTGCAACCACCTTGGACACCGCAGGAGCCGAAAAAGGCTTGCGCCACACATCCAACACAGGCTCCAATATTGCTTCATTAAAAGGCAACAGCGGCTCTGACACCGCAGTTGGAGAGTGCAACACCTCAGTCAAGATATTAGACTTGAACTCAACAGATGGCAATTGAAGGTCCAACAACTCTGCAGCCTTTCTTATCACAGCATGATAAGGAGCCGCGTCTTTAGAAGGTTCATCTGAAGGAGGAGTGATCTCCCACTCCGGAGACAAATCCAACCCACTTGCCTCCTTCAATTCGTCAAACACCTCATCGGATTCGACCAATTCACCCTCTTCAGCCTCATCCATAAGATAGCTCCTCTCCTCCAGCACTCTCTGCGCCTCTCTCCTGGAACGGATCCGCACCTGCGGCGTCGGCGGCGCCGTGATCGAATCCGACGGCGCCGGCAGAGGCGTCGAACGCGGATCAGCTGGAGCAGCCGGCGTCGAACGAGGTCGAGTCGGCGCCGGTGAAGAGGGAAGCGGCGTCGATGTTTTCGGCGCCGGCATCTGCCAAGACGGCGTCGCTGGGAAGAAAGGCATAAACGGTGCTTGAGGATAAACCTGCGGCACTCCCAGATTAAAAGCCATCGGACCCATCGGACCCATAGGTGCACCAGAGGAATACATGGCCCGTGAGAACACCCCATACATCGCATTGAGATACTGCGAGGGGTCCTGACCTGGATTAGGGAAAGCTGGATACTGGTCAGGTAACACCGGACTCGGGCCTGCCGGCGCCGACGGTGGAACTTGCGGCGTCACAGACTCACCCGGAGCCTGATCATCCTCATCCTGGGCCGGAGTCGGAGACGGAGCCGAAGGACCTGCAGGACCTGGAGAAGCCATCGGTGCCGGCGAATCAGCCGGAGCCGGAGAAAACACAGGAGAAGATGGAACAGGAGGCGAAGCCGGAACAGGAGAAGGAGACACTGACTCCCTTCGACGCCGAGCAGGCGATTTAGACTTCGACGTCGAGGCCTTGTGATGAGACGAATGCCTCCTTTTCTTCTTATGCTTCTTGCTCTTTGAAGCATGTCCCGACGTCGACTTGGAAGCCGACCTCGACCTCGACCTGGATCTTCTTCTACCTCTTTTCTCCTTTCTCTTCATCCGGGCGATAAAGAGCTTTGCCTCTCTTTCCTTAAGAGCCTTTGAGCTCATCTTCCTGCAACACGAACATCCTTCAACATCGTGGTCCGATGACAAACACCAAACGCAGTCGTCATGCGGGTCAGTGATGGACATGTGTTTGCCACATTCATGGCAAGGCTTGAAACCAGACTTCCTTGCCGACATTCTCGAAGAAAGACAGAGAAACTTCGGAATAAACACAAAGTAACAGGTAAAGCTACCAGTAACGATTCCCGAAATCCGTTGGCGTCGTCGACGCGGAAAAAAGGGAACTGACGTCATCACGCCGAGGAGGTCTTCTTATGGAGCCGGTGACGTCAGTGGAGTCGCGAGCGGAGCCGTGTCTCTGTGACGTCATCTTCGACCCCATCGGCGTGGACTGCTACAAAAGTTTCCGAATGTTGCTGGCGCAGGGGATATTCACAAGGTGAGGAATCCACTGGCAGATGTATCCATCAGAAACAATCCGCTTGTGGCTGGGACTCAACCGTGCGGCGAAAGCTCAAGATATCCTAGCCTGACCTCAGCTCTTCAATAGATTCCCACACAAGAGCCCCCCACAGACCTTGTGGCCTAAAACATTCGCCCTGTGGGGCAGTTGCGAATGGACTGCCATTCTCTACTAATGTTGTAAATCTAGTTAATGATTGGATAGTGTATGCAACTAAGCCTGGCCGAACCCACCTTTCTAGTAAGGAGAAGGGAGTACACACTTAAGCTGACACCAGCCCACCCTCTAGGTGGTTAGGCAGAGACTTTGGCTTAGCCCAGAGGCAGTGTAACTAAGTGCCAACCGCACTCTCACCGTGGCACACTAGGCACACTACAGAGAGACTCCATCCCAGGTAATTTTAATTACCCTGGAAACAACTAAAAATTCTAACCTTACCCTGAAAAGTTACCATCACTGGCCCAGAAACGAGCAAACAATGCCGGGAAACTCAGCAGCCTCCCTCAAACTTTCCTGCTGGTTATTTGCTCAAAAGACTGGCAGCTAATAGCTTGTTACCCCGTGTGACCCCTGCTTGCCATCCTTGCAAGAGGTGGGCCTTAAGGGCTACTACTCATGCACCATTTTGTACCTGTGCCTTTTAAACAACCTTTGTCGTGCTGCAGTCGCCTAATGATTCTGGCCCTGCACTAGAAGCTCCCACTTCGGCGTTGGAGCAAACAATTCCCCAGGAACCTCCTCATTCATCGCACCCAGTTATGTAATCAACGCGCATTATTCCACCTGCCGCAAGCAGGACTATGGACTAAAAAATTCAAATCAGGAGTCACGGCCCCTATGCAGAAAACGGGCGGGCTCAACCCAAACCTACTGATGCTCAACTGCTTGCTAAACGTTCACTTTTTAATCAAATAAAACCGCTCTGAAAAACTTTGGCTGCAATACCACAGGTCGCTACTCTTATAATTGAATGAAGGCATTATTCATTCATGTTCCGCCAAAGTGAGAACCACTGCCCCCCTGTGGCCTTCCCACTTTATGGCACCCAGGCAGTACAAATTGGCTTAACCACCAATAATCAAACCCAAGCTGATATACCGTTTTGCCCCACCCAGTGCACCCTGTCCGGTTACAGCCAAGACAGACGCACCGCAACGCCAACTGAAGACAGAGGAAAACGCAAGTTCTGACCTAGAGCTGGGCATGGCGACACATACCTAGAGCCGCCCAATAATGCGCAACACTATAAACCGCATTTGCCCGCCCTACCTTACAGCAAGGTAGTTCTACTGGAAACATGACAATTGTATCACTATATGGCAGGACTCGCGTCCGGCGGCCACTTCATTCTGCACCACACCTTGTTCCTGCTGTGCTGCCAATCATAATAGCGGTACTGGAGCTAGCCTTTCTTCGGAAGTACTCCCTATCCCCCAATCTTTGGTGTCGCAATCATAGTAATACCAAAACTACAAGCCCCGACACTCATGCAAGCGTGCAATTCCGCCTATTCCGAGCCCTCAAAGCTAAGAATAGCTTCAGCAGCAGGCAATAGTAATTTAATGTAATTTGAGTTAATCAATGCCTGTTGTGGCCATCTCTAAATTAAACCGAAAGCGCCGAACTCGTGGCAGACTGTCACAAGCGCCGGTGTAACAATTAAGTTATGTGCAGCTCTGAAATCAATGCTTGCACCAAACCACAAATGCAACGATAGCAGACCTTTCTGCCCCCCGCCGCCAGTATAGGGATATGAAGCCCTCACAGATACCGGTCAGTGACCGCTAACCACGATGGCCTTTCCACCGAGCTATGCATGCCTGCCTATGCCTGGCCCTTTTGTACGGACCCATGTACACTTCCTTCAGGAACACAGCTAGGTGCACCCTCAAAGCCACAAGGACATGCACGCACCTTGGAACACCCACACCTTGGATTGTGAACCTTGTAGTTACCGAAGGCTCTGCAGCACACATCCGGTCCCCGTCTGGGAAGCCTGCGCTCCGGTGACTCACGGCACCCTGTTGCGCCGCTTCTGCTCCCTTCACTTACAGACAGCCTTATTTGAGACCCTGAGGAGTAGCCTGCTTTATTTAAAACATTTGCCGGGATAGCAGCAACGTCAACAAAGACTTGAGGGACAAAAGGCACGTGGCCCGCCAGCCACACTCTGACTCAAATCCCTAGCATCCTTCCTGCCAGGCACTGCCGTCGCACCGCTGCATGATCTTGCACACTGGGCAGACTGCGCCCGAGGCGGCCTCGTCATTGGATTAAAATACGCAAGCCGATCCCTATACTTAGCGAAGCGTGTCACCTAGTTCAACCTCTTTTGTCATTGAGTCCCATATATGACCAACCCTTAACCTTGTACCTACAACAAGCCAGGGCCCTTGACCTTGTCAATGGTGTAAAGGAGGAAATGGCACAATTAATTCTTCCCTCGAGCTGGGTGCTACCGTTTATGAAGAGCACTGATCCAGCTCAGAGCCGCAGGGAGCATCAGCTTACTGATGGCACCATGGAAGTGGGGTGACCTGGCCAGGTCCTTCAAGGGGTCAACAATCGGATCCCCGATAGTGCTTCCTATTGGCATGTTTAAAACACAGACGCCATCATGCCGATTAGAGCACTTCAATAATAATAAGTCCCGGTTGCCCTGCAATCGGATTACTTTAGAAATAACCCTATTACAATCGACCTTCGAAACCGAACATCCCTTAACACAGACCCGCACGAAGTCAAAAAAGAGTACGGCACCACGGACCAAGAAACCACATTCTTTGTCATTCAAGTTACCTTTGTGTGCATAAATCACAGACGACATCATGCAAATGTCAAAAACCTGAGCACAATTGCGTAGCAGCCAAACCAATATAGCGCAACGGGCCTCGTAACACTATGGCCTAATCATTCGATGGACACCTGTAACAAAGATGCGCACATGACTGCCTACGCTAAATACGCAGTAACTATGGCTTGTATATAATGTTATAACGCTTCCACTTAAAGCTCCGGTGACACCACGACCCTGTTGCTCCTAAGGTGTAAAAGGGAAGGGCAATCCCAGGGAGTAATTGACTCTCTAAAGGACTATCATTGCCTTACAACGCTCGCTTAGCCTGAAGTCATATTAGCCCTGCGAGAGCTCAAAGGGGGAGAAACAAGTTGCATGCTCAGCTTCAGAGTCGCAAGGCTCTTTAAAGTACATGATACACCTTAATTGTAGCCTGCACGTGGAGCAGCCGAAGAAGCAGAGTGTGCCGCGACGCTTGCAACAATGCCCCATCCGGAGTGGATGTTCTGCACTGAAAGGAACACATGCGCTGCCCTGCGCCCGTGCCGACATCAATAATGCTGAGCATCCACCATCCGATGTGAACAGCTGCTCAAAGGCCGCATCACTCTGAATCTGTCTTGAGCACTTGGAAGCAAATTGCCCTTGTAGCTGCCTAAAGCCACGGGAGCGCTCTACTGTTTTTAAGAACGTAGCACACTATCGGACCACCAGACCTCAAGTACCTCTTACACCCGACCGAGAGCGCCGAGCGCGCTTCTCTCCTGGCTGTACACTCGCTGTAATGCGTTGGCTTCTGCCTGAGTATTGGTACGTCTGAAAACATCAGAGGAGCTGTGACCCTGGCCGCGCACCAACCGAGTACACAACACCGACGCATTAAAGGTTCAGGGGACGCTGCCTAATAACCGGGACATGTATCAAAAACCAGTGGCTGATGTCAGGGGTGAGGAGGGGCACAGAGGACAGAGCAGCTACAGTGTTGTGCCTTACTGCCGATACCCTTCCCTCCTGAGAGCTAAAAGGCGAGGGCCCCATGACGCGGTTATCTCGCACCCCGTAGATGCCGGCCCCAGTCAGTAAACAGGGAGGGGGGGTGGAGCTGGCCCAAGCCCGTATGGATGATGGCGACCATGGCACCACACCGCCCCACCAGCTCAGCATGCGCTTAAGGCGCTAGGGCCCCGACAACTTCACTCCAACTCTGCTCTACAGCATCTAATACCCAAAACGAGAGGCGCAAGCACACTGCAATGTTCAGCCCAGTCTCCAGTAGAAATCACGAAAGGCACTCAGAGACCTACACTGGTGTGCCAGTTCTCTGTCAGCTGCTGTTGGGCTGCGCGATCGAAAGGGCAATAGCTACGCCATGGCCGGTCATTCGGGAGTCGGTGATGAGAAGTTCTGCCCGCTCCTTTGCCCGGCCTGGGATCCCGACTGAGCTGCACCACCCATCAAACTTCCACTGTCTCTACCTGCTCCCAGGTGTTTGCAAGCAACTTAATTCACCTGAAGCATTTGCCTGCCACCTGCTGGGCATTCAAATTAATTTATTTGATTTTCTATTTCATTTAGGCGAAGGCACATACTGGGGTATCCCGAAGGATCCACCGCTCACATAATAAGTCACAAATGCCATAGACTGATTCCATCACCAAGTGTACAAAGATTCGCCTGCTCGAATCCGACATTCTTCTATAATGCCGACGAAGGGACACAGGCCCGGGCCTGCAACCCAAGGCAACGGCGCTAGTTACCACCAACCAGGCTGCCCAGGAAAGCTGCTCTTTCTGTCTGCCCATCAGCCTCGTTCTGACCGGTGACCGTTTCATGTCCTGGTCCATACCAGGAGCCTGCGGGCTCCCGAATCCCGCTTAATTTGTCCCCCCCCCGGACACAAAATTGGGGGCCAAGCACCCGGGCCCAGATATGAGGACCGCGGCCAGGGGCAACATCAGGTCCCGAGGCACGCAAAACTCACCGCAATACGACGAACAAGACAGAACACGACAACGAGCCAACCAGCTGAAATCGTGTCCAGCGGGGGGGACAAAAGACGACATCCCAAGACGGCGTGTCCGGCGCAAAGAGGACGCCAAGATGGCCGGGGGAGGCATAAATACCTCCCCCTCCTCTACGTGCCAGAAGTGACGCGTCTGGTAAGGGGACTCCTCTTAGAGTCCCCCCATTATTAGTGGGGGTGGGGAAATGCCCAAATGGGACTAAAGGGGGCCGCCCGTTCAGGGTGGCCCCCTGCGGAGGCCACGTGCAGCCGCAGTAGAAGGAGAGGGGGGGCCGAGACGGCAGTGATGGTGTCCGCTGCCCAATCGAGAGCAAAGGTAAGCGCAGGAGAGCAATGAAACGCAGCCCAAAGTATAGACAGCAAGCAAAATACTGAGTTAACAGCTGCAGGGCGTTAGAGGTGGAGGCTAAAGGGACCATATGTGAAGCACCACAGAAGTAAGATCTCTGCCCACAGGCACACCGGCAGTCTTGGCCTGGGTGAAATACACAGATTGAACACGGCAGGCGGCACAAATCCCCATGGGCCAGGTGGGAGCCTTTTGATAAACAACGCGGCTGAGGAGTAATAGAGGATCCAAAACGAGAGATACCGAGTCGGTCTGATTGTGAGGGCCCCACCGGGTACTATCTGGGAGCCGGTAGACAATCCTAACAATCCCCGTCCGGAGAGAGGAAGAGGAAAGAACATCGGGGAAACAGGGTGTAAATCGGACAGGCCGCAGGAGCCACTACGGTAGCCTCTGGCAGGCAGCAGGAGCTCACCCGGGGACCCCCAAAGAAAACCTACAAGGGTGACTCAACCCAGAAAGGAAGATGTCTTGGAAAAAGAACAGCAAGAGGGCGGGGGGGGGGGGGCGGGGGTGTACCCCGTCTGGGACTTATTATAGCACGCCTCTTCAACTACAGAGATCGAAACACTGTTCTGCATGTGGCTGCTCTGCATGTGGACCGGGTGGCTCCCCCAGTCCAATTTGAAAACTCGCAGATAACCCTCTTCCAAAGACGAAGGTGTAGTTTCATCAAGGTGAAGAGGTCGCTCAGGGATAAAGAGGTGAAATACTCCATGCTCTTTCCAGCGTGACTACGAGTGGAGTCCGAGGGGAGGCTTAGGTTTTTCGCTACACCGGAGGAGGGATGGGACTGGTTAGAGGGTTGGAGGCGCTAGCGGCGAGGCCCGTCCGGGAAGATCAAAGAAAACAACGGATCCAAACAGGCGGCGCCCCGAAGAGGGGCGCACAGGTGCTGTACCATGAGAACAGTGACCGAGATCAAAGCTAACTGAGCCCGAGGGAAAGTGGGTAAGAATAACGCAGCTTCGTCGACAGACTGGAGAGCAGGCTATTGAAGAAATTTTGGTTTAATCGACCTACCGTCCAACTATCGGACTAGGAGAAACTAAGCACAGTGAAAAACTCACCCAACTTCCTGGGCAGACAATTAACCACTTTAGCACTGCTGGAAATCAAAGCTCTTTATTAATAGCGGACAGATTAACTGCAAGACCGGAGAGGGGGTTGGGGAAGAGTTGATGGGCAAGTATATGTTCCCTATG
Source organism: Triturus cristatus (assembly GCF_964204655.1). Classification (NCBI taxonomy): domain Eukaryota; kingdom Metazoa; phylum Chordata; class Amphibia; order Caudata; family Salamandridae; genus Triturus; species Triturus cristatus. Next base: position 332,667,190 of record NC_140584.1, read on the forward strand.
TTTAGAATGTTGGGTAGGGTTGACAGGCTCTCCGCTGAGTTGGGGGGGGGGGGGGGGGGGGGAGGGCAATTGGGAAACCGTCTGGCAGGGTAGCAGGGTGGTGGGTGGTAGGGTAAGGGGAAAGGAGGTTGTTGTTACATGTTTATTAGTTGTTTTGCCATGCAGTCTATGTTATAGAGAAAGAGCAGATAGCACTCTTCAACACGACCAAGACAATGGGGCCGACAAAGGGGGACCGAAGTGGCACTGGGAGGGGGGGGTGCCTCCGGTGAAGCCCCGAAGCACTGTTAATAAGGAAAACAGAGAAGCGTTCACATGTTAGGTCAAGTCCAGGCTGAAATGAAAAAAAATAATATCCTGGAATGTAAATGGGCTAGGAAGTAAAGTTAAGTGAGGCATTGTGCTTCAGTTTATTAACTGGATGTGGTTCTCTTGCAGGAGACCCATTTTATGGGTAATCGCTATAAAGCCTTGAATCGCTGGGGCTACGAAATGAAGGCACATGTAGGCTACACATCGAGTTCAAGAGGTACGGGGGTTCTCCTCAAGAAAGGCCTACCCCTCATCATAGAAAAAACATGGAAGGATAGACTGGGTAGATATGCGGCAATTTCGGGGATATGGGCAGGTGAAGTAATCAATCAATCAGGGGAATTGTAAGCGTGCTACACATACAAGAGGGTCTCAAGGCGTGGGGGGGGGGGGGGGAGAGGGGGTTAGCGGTTCCGATCATTTGAAGAGCCAGATCTTGAGAGCCTCCCTGAAGATATTCAGGAAGGGGGCGTGCCAGAGGTCGATCGGGAGCTTGTTCCAAGTCTTGGCCGCGATGTAGGAAAAAGCTCTTCACTCTGCTTTTGCTCTGCGGATACGTGGGGTCTCAGCGAGAAAGAGGTTGGCGGATCGAAGGTCTCTTTTGGGTACGTGGAGGGTGATTGTCGTTGAGGTATTGGGGTCCGGTGGTGTGTAGGCATTTGTAGGCGTGGATGAGTATCTTGAAGGCGACTCTTCGATGGTGAGCCAGTGGAGCTTCCGTAGGTGTTGGCTGATGTGCTTGTGTCGAGGGATACAGAGGACGAGTCTGGCCACAGTGTTCTGTATTGTCGGGAGCTCGTGGAGTAGAGACTTGCTTATGCCGGCGCGGCGTAGAGGGCGTTTCCGTAGTCCAGCCTGCTGGTAATGAGTGCGTGGGTGACTGTCTTCCTTGACTTGGGGGGGGGGGGGGGGGGGGGCTCGGGGGAGGGAGAGGGGGTGGGGAGAGGGGGGGGGGGGGAGGGGGGAGGTCGAGTCCATTTAAAAGTCTTACGGAGGATGCAGAAGTTGTTGAAACAGCTCGAGGCGAGTTGACCTGTCGGTTCATGGAGATGGAGGAGTCGATTATGATGCCGAGGTTTCTGGTGTGGTCCGTGGGGGTCGGGAGGGGTGCCGAGGGCAGTGGGTCAACAGGTGTTGTACCATGCTGCTGGGGTGGTTCTAAGGGCGAGGACTTCTGTCTTTTCCAAGTTGAGCTTTAGTCAGCTGTTGCTCATCCAGGCCATGACGTCCTGCATTCCTTCCTGGAAGTTGAGTCTGGTGATGGTGGGGTCCTTGGTAAAGGAGAGGATTAGCTGGGTGTCGTCGGTGTAGGATACTATGCTGAGGCCGTGCTGTCGGACGATGGCGGCAAGGGGGGCCATGTAGATGTAGGAGAGGGTAGGGCTGAACGATGATCCTTGGGGTAATCCGCAGTTGATTTCTGTGGGTTCAGAGAGGAAGGGTGAGAGTCTGATCCTTTGGCTTCTTTCGGTGAGAAACAATCGGATCCAGTAGAGGGCGGTTCCTTGTATTCCAGCATTGTGTAGTCTGGCGGTGAGTGTGCAGTGGGAGACGGTGTCAAAGGCTTCTGAGAGGTAGAGTAAAATAAGGGCTGCGGTGTGGCCTTGGTTGAGGAGGGTGCGGATGTCGTCTGTAGTAACGAATAGGGCGGTCTCGGTGCTGTGGTTGCTGCGGAATCCGGATCGAGGAAGGCGTTGTCTACGATGAACCTCGTCAGTTCTGCGTGGACGGTCTTCTCCGTGACTTTCGCCGTGTGGAGGAGCGAGATGGGCCGGTAGTTTTTGAGGTCTGTTTGATCTGCTGTGGGCTTCTTGAGTAGAGGCCTGACTTCTGCGTGTTTCCAGTCCTCGGGGAAAGTGCGGGTCTCGACGGTGGTGTTGATGGTGCATAGTAATCCTGGTGCTGTGGCGGATGTGTGGTGGACAGGGGTCAGTAGGGGCCCCTGAATGGATGCTTTTCTTGGTCCAGGCAGTCTCTTTGGTCGCCATTGGTGTCCTGGCGGAGATGGTGGGCTGGCTTTTCCAGGCGTCTGCAGGTGTGTCTGCCTTCTTGGAGGTCAGTGGTGAACCAGGCGACTTTCTTGGGGCACTGTCTGTCGGGCGAGCTTGTCTGCGCAGTTGGAGATCCATGTGTGGAAATTCCCTGTCTGCGAGGTTGGCGTCAGTTGCGGCGTTGCGCTTGAGGGTGGAGTTGAGCTGCTCCTCGGTGACTCTGCTCCAGTTCCTTCTCGGGGGAGCCGAGCGCGTTTAGGTTTGTCGACGAGGAAGTGTTCGTAGTGGTGGTCGGTCCACGGAGGTTGCGTGGTGTGGCTGAAGTGGACTCTGTTTCCTCCTGCGAAGATGGGGTCGAGGGTGTGTCCAGCCTCCTGGGTAGGCGTGGTGACAAGTTGTTTCTGTCCGATGTTGGTGAGGTTGTCCCGGAGGGTGGTGGAGTTGGGGTCGCTGGGGTTGTCGAGGTGGAAGTTCAGGTCCCCGATGAGTATGTAGTCCATAGTGGCGATGGCGTGCGGTTCGATGAGGTGGGTGATGGTGTCGGTGAAGAGGGCCCGGGGCGTGTGGAGTTGGGGCTGGTCTGGATCTGGAAATGCAGGTGTTCCGCGGCGGGGAAGGTGTCGCTGGAGGTGGAGAGAGTTTTTGTGCGAAATGGCGAGGCCTCCTCCCGGGTGGTTGGGGCAGTCCTTCCTCTGGATCTTGTAACCGTCCAGGATGGAGATGTCAGGGGCGGAGGTGGCGTTGGTCCAGGTTTCTGTGAAGACTACTTCAGGGGCGAGAGTGTTGAGGATGTTCCCGATCTCTACGGCGTGCCTGTGCATGGAGCGCACGTTGAGGAGGGCATCTTAGGGCGTCGGTGGCGATGACGGCCGGGGCGGTGTTGCAGGTCTGGTGGCAGGAGAACTGGCCATGGGTAGTGTTTGGTGTGGACTGCTGGCAGTTGTTTCTTCCTGGGTTGAGTGCGAGGAGAGAGGCTGGGTCGTATCGGTGGATGGTACGAGATCCATGGTTCTTCGCGCTGGTCACAGTCGGGCTTGCCTTGGGCACGCCAGCGGCACGACCGCACAGCTGCCGCCATTAAGTAGGGGGAGGGACGAGCAGGTGGGAGGCGGGTGCAGGGACCATCAGGGGGAGGGGCCGCAGCAGCTGAAAAAAGGGATCGCCCTCAGTAAATTGACCCGTAGCTTTTATGACGGGGGAATCACGCTGCCACATATCCAAATGTATTACAGGGAGGCTCAAATCGCAACCATTAACCAATGGGTCCACCAACCGCTAACTAAGCCGGCGAAACACATGGATCGGCTGGTACTACAGCCGAGAGGCTATCTTCATGCGCTTTATACTGAACCATGACAACTCCTGCTGGAGGGTCCCACTGCAGTGACAATCCACCAGTGGCACTTTGCTCTTGCCAAATTAGGGTGGAATAATAGACTCACCAAAGCCACACCACTTTAGGATTCTCAACAACTGGGTGCCTCAGAAAAAAGACAATAGTTTAGCTTAATGGGACCTAATGGGAATCTCGAGGTTGGGAGACCTACACACTGGGACAGAGATGGTCTCATTTGACAACTACAAAAAACACATGAACTGGCCCAGACGGAGTACTTCCGTTACCTACAGATCCGACATGTAATTCAAAGCAGCAGTGCCCCAGGGAACTGAGCTCCAGGAATGGTCTCCCCTGGAATGTAGACTCCTTGAGGAACACTTGCCCCGAAAGGCAGTCTCGCTCACATCCCAAAATTTGATTAACAACCTACCAGACACCGTTATGACCCTGAGAGATCACTGGGGTTTAGACATATCTGGCTTTCTCGGAGGAGGACAGGCCCAAAGCTTTAGCGTCCCCGAGGGACGTAGCAATTAGGGCCCGTTTCAGACTAGTCCAGCTCAAAATACTCCATAGGGTATACATCTCCTGCACTACATTGGTGAAGATGGGCCGCAGGGCGGACGCAACCTGTAACAGAAAGTATGGGGAGTGGGATTATTTTATTATATCATATGGACATGTCAGGAGATTCAGGAGATACAGGAATACTGGCGGGAGATCTGGTCATGCATGTCGGGGGTGGTTGGAGAAGAACTCACTTTCGCCTAAATGGTGCCTTTTAAATGTGTGGGAAGACACTAACTTGGGATGAGCAGATCAAACCTAGGTGACCCTGGGTCTTATGTTGGCAAAACGAAATATAGCTTGCCACTGGGGGGCTATCCCCCGCCCACTCTCCGAGACTGGAAAAGGGATATGGACTGGTGTATGCTAGCGGAGAAAACAGTCTATGTGAAAACAGGGTGCCCGAAAAAATGGGGAGAATTTGGAACAAATGGAACTCATATAGGGGTAATCCATGCACGCCTCCAGTGGGTGAAACAATTCTTTACGCTATCCACTCAGAGACCAACTGATGGGAAAATCAATATAATGGTGGGTAAAGAAGCCGATGGACCAGCGATAGTCAATAAGGATGCCATGTGCCAAGAAGTAATAATGCTTGGTTGTGCATCCAATAATGACAATGTAAAATTAGGTGTACTGCTCTGTAACAATAAAAATATTTATAAAAAAAAAAAAAACTGGCATTATTACCAGTGACGGTCAAAAACCGATAACAACCGACAGCTACTGAATGAACCACTGGCCTCCACTTAGATCAGCACTTTGGCCACTCCCGGGCCCAGCCTGCTCAGGAGAGCCTCTGGCCCAACTGACAACCCCCATCTAAAAGGAAAGCTACTTTTACACCCAAGGAGCTCCAATCAATCAATCAAATAATTTGTAAAGCGCACTACATACCCGAGAGGGTTTCAAGGCGCTGGGGGGGGGGGGGGGGGGAAGAAGTGGCTGCTGCTATTTGTCGAAGAGCCACTGCCTTCCTGCCTACTGACGGGCACTCCCTGCAGCACACACCCAGGTATTTGTGGCCCAGGTGTCTGCAAAACAATCATCAAAAAGTCCTGTCCTTCTCCTTGCTCCCGCCAGCTTCCAATTCAGTCCTCACGAGTGGCCTTACAATCAGCCCTTGCTAGTTATATACAAGCCTCACTAGTTCCAACCAGGCCTTAATTAACCACAGACCTTACCAGTAACAATCAGCCCTTACGAGATATACACAAGCCTTATTAGTTCCAAACAAGCCTTAGTAGGCAACAGACCTTACTATTAACAACAAGCCCTTACTAGTTATACACAAGCCTTACTAGTTCCAAACACGCCATAATAGTTAACTACAGGACTTACAAGTAACAATCAGCCCTTACTAGTTGTACACAAGCGTTATTAGTTCCAAACATGCCATAGTAGTTAACCACAGGCCTTACTGGTAACAATCGGCCCTTACTAGTTTCAACCAGGCCATACTAGTCCCAATCAGGTGCCACTTGTTACAATCTACCCTACCTACATAGACAGAGCTTCAACTCCACCCAGATCCCAATGGTGCCCCATTTCCAAGCATTCATGAACATTACGTGACCAATGGTATCGTATCATCTAGCTAGTTTAGCCTCGTACTGCGCTCGGTCAAAACTTAATACTAGTAGAGGGCTAATGCCCTTTTAAACTAAAGCTCAGTAGAGGGCTATTGCACTTTGTGATCTTGTACTGGTCACCCAAAAGTTGAACTTTTAGTGGGCTGCAACAAGGGCTGTGCTGCTGCTGGTGTCTTCGCAACATAGTATTAGAGCTTCCTAGAACATAGATCTCTCGATCTGGTAAGGTAGGTGAAGGGTATTGTACTTTGCGTGACTCATCCTGTAAGCCAAGAGTGATACATTTTTCTCCTTACCATGGCGCTACCTTCTACTCGCGCCTCTAACGGCTTGGCACGGGTAGGCATTAATGCGTGCAAGTTTTTTACCCTCCCAACCTCTCAAAGAAAGCAGCAAAAGCTTTTAAACACAATCTACTCAAACACTATTCTGAAACTCTCATCTCTGATACTTATCTATGTGCATCTAAAGGCGTAGTGGTGACAGACCTTAAGAGCCCAGTGGAGAAGAGTTTTTACTGATATGCTACGTTACAAAGCTCTCTGCAAAACCCCACACAGGTTCCGTATAAACATAATTCTCTCTTGTTTCCTCAATGCTGAACTGACCATCTCTCTCTACAATAACAGCAACATCCTTATTCAAGCCTCAGACTTTTATTTGAATCGGTTTGACAGTATTTTTAATAAGATTAAAAATACACTTAGTAACCCTAATCCTGCTAATATAGGTCATTCTAATCTCCACATTACGGCTGTACCTTCCGCGCCCTCCCTTCCTGTCTCCCCTCCATTCAACCCTATCATCAACCCAAAACCTACAAGGCCAATACTTATTAGTCCCCCCATTACAACTGAACTGCTTGCTACCTCACTAGATTTAAAAAGAAGGCAGTTAAAGACAAAATCTAATTAATATGTAAACCTGTAGCTGCTTCGGGTATATTTTTGTTTGAGTTGCTAAAACGGTCTTCTCTTTGTCTTTAAGAAGGGTTCATGACCAGTAAAGTTATCACTCTAGCTGTAAAAAAAAAAAAAAAAAAAAAAAAAAAAAGGAAAAGAAACAATGCTTTCGACAATAAAAAGGTAACTTCAAAATGGTTCAAAGAGCATGTATATTAAGTTTGACAAAAATGTTTAATTCTAAGTGCAGGTGTGTTTTTATTGCACGGAAAACCATTCGAAAATCTTTGTTAATTGGTCCTGTCACTGTTTCACATGTTTTTTCTATTGATATGACAGCTAGATTAACCTTTATGGGGGAAGAATTTGTTTAATATCGCTATAAATATTGTGACAATACTTTTAATGGAGCAAGTCACTTTGAAACAAGATTTTTTGACAAAGTAAAAAAACTGTCAATTTAAAATACAGTGTAAAAGTCTATTAAGTATATATTAAGTCATACTGATGTGAAATATAACTTGTAAAAACGAACAGATTGCATTCTTTGGTTTTATTTATTGTGGGTTAATGTCATGGCACAGTCCACTCCATTATGCAAAGCAAAGAAACACACAAACTGTATTTACCTTGAAAACAAGCATGCAAGTGTCATGCATTCAATAGCTTGATAGCCTATGGTTAGACAAAAACAAAAGATAAAGAGAGGCATCTTATTTTCGGAGGAAAACAAATCCTGTGTTTATCCCACAAAATAACCCAGTTGGAAATTATTCAAAAAGCAATAGCCTAGGATTTCTGACACTAAGCTGTGAGATTTAGAAAATCAGTATCCAGATAAGAGTATCATCCCATACTTATTTTAAACAATCAAGTTAAAGCTTTGTGTAATCAGGAATCAAAACGACATACAATACAGTTCAGGGTTCCAAATGTGTTGGACTTAGGCCAATACCATCAATATGCAACAACTGGACTGGATAGTCATGCTCAGATGAGTCAGAGGAAAGTGAAAAATAGTGCAGAATAAAATATACTGCTCAAGGAGTCGAAAATGCTTCCTCCATCAATAATTTCTGATTTTACCAACGTGCAAAGCTACAGCATTTCACTTTTTGATTTGTTGCAAAGAGATCTAGAATTTCTTTGCTCCATAAAAAGAAATTCTTGTTCAAAACAGCCATTTGTGACCGCTTTGAAAATGCTAATAGACAATCAGGACTTCATACTTACTAGCCCATTTCAATATCTTATGTACATTTATGAGAATGTTGTGTTTGCGCCTGCCTTTTATCCTTGTGTATACTTGAATAGTCAACAGAATGAACTGAAGGGATAAGCCTACCAGTCTTAACTCAAGTACATACATTAGGGCAGTTTTATACCTGCACATTATGTATTCCATAAACTCACAATGCTGTATCCAGGATTACCATAACTTCAATGGTTAAAGATATTTTTGGTGCACACTTTACCTTTCCATGGATTTCACACCTTAATAACATCCTCCTGGTGCCAGACAGGAACTGGGAAAAGTTTTACCCAGCATTAGCTTTACAACAGTACCATGTTGCGTCATGCAACTCCACTTGCAGCTTCACCCACACTAGATATGACAACATATGCAAAGTCAGCTACTGAAAGCAGGTTGGTGTCAGTTCCTTGCACTTCTGCGCCCAACTGAGGCATGCAGAGAGAAACAAAGCTTTAGGAAAGGCAAAAGCAACAGTAAATAACATTTGTATAACTTGGGCTCTTATTATCAGCATTAACTCATCAGTTAAAAGAGTAGGGAGGTGAGGAATCAGTGGGAAGATTATGTACCCATCAGAAAAAACTTCTACCAAAGTGCATTTTTTTTTTTAAATGCAGGCTTCTTCCTGCAGATTCCACACCTTATGAATGTGCCACAAAGCAACACCTCCCTGGGATGTGAGGTTGAGTAGGGTCAAATAAAAAAGGAAATAAAGCAGCACAGCTCCGTCCAAGTACTCACACAGTGGAGGGAAGAGGTGTGGCGCCACAGCCAGGGCGACTGACTCTGGAATCTGGGGATCACGGTTCGATCCCCAGCGCTGGTGGCTGATTAGCCCAGCACCATGTGACTCTGGGCAACAGCTTGCTTAATCTTCCCGATGGCCCCCAGCGCCTAAAGACCCCTACGGGTGATTGTTTGCGCTTTACAAATGTGGATTATTAGTGTGCCTGAGACATGAGGTAGCAGTGCTTGGCAAGAGAATGCATGGTTGACCATGAAACAGCTCGACATGGCAGCAACTGGAACACCTCCGGGAAGAGCAAGCCATTTTGGAACTGGCATGGAGGCCCTGTGGAAGACTGTTTTGCCCATGGCATTTCAATTCTTGATGTAGAGGATGACAATGCGTAATGGTGCACCACCTTTCCTTTTTATTTAGCTCTGGCACAGCCGACAAAGATATTATCATAAACTCAGCCCCGTCACGTGCAATCAATGTAACACCACAAGACTGGCGTGTGGTCTATGGAATCGCACCTCCTCCTTAGATGGATGTGGCGGACAGAAGGAAGGTGAAAAGATAACAGACTAAGCTCATACACAAGGCAAATACCTTGGCAAAGAAATGGAAAATTGCATGGACTTGCCATGATGCAGCATCCAAGATGGTGGGTGGTGGCCTTGGGAACAAGTGCGGAGCCGGGTCTCCTGGCAGCTTGTGGAGCAATAGGCGGAGGAGGGACCAGTGGTAGTGCCTTGGATCCGACCATTGTGCAGTAGGAAAGACATTGCTGGGTTGCGGAGGTGGCTAGTTGTGGTAATGCCCACTGAGCTGGGCCTTAGGCCCTGGCATCTCCCCTACCAGGGAACCGGGGAAGGGGGATTGGGGGCTGCCTGGCAGGGGTGCAAGGTCCAGACAAAGGAGGTGGCAGTGCAGGAGCCTGCTGTCCCCCGGAGGCCGGTGCAGGCCTTGCATTACCCCCCTTGGAGTGAGCACCAGGCAGCACAGACTCGCTGGAATGGGTTCTGAAGTGCTGCATTAAAGGACACACTGGGCCTGGCTTCTGGGACATCTTCTCTTGGCCATAGATCAAGCCCCCCCTGCCCTCACCTAGCAGAGGCTGCTCCCGGCAAGCAGCTGTATGGCTTGGTGACAGTGGCCCCCCCGGAGAAGCAGAAGCTGGAACCTGAAGCAGGTGACGCATGAGAGAAGGCTGGCCACAACAGGACCCCTAGCCTGCACCAACCTAGTAGAGGTGCAGAGAAGACAGTGGTGTAGTGGGGAGGATACATGTGATGTGGGGTTTTTGCTGCCCCCCCACAGATCCGATTGGGTCCCCTGTGATCTGGATTAACTGCGTGACCACACTACTGCCTTGCATTTGAAGACTTTCAGTAAAGAATGGCGACTGGAATGATCCAGAGTACAAGTAGCTGGGCGCACAAGACTGGTCATTTTTCACTGGCCCTTTTATTGTGGTGCAGAGAAGGTGCTGTTCCATAGGGGCTATCTCCTCCACTGACTGGAGGGAGTGTGCTACTTATGCAGAGGAGTGGGAGGGCAGGGGGAGGTGGAGTGGGGGAAGCGGCCGGGCATTATAAGGCGCAGAAAAAGCGTACTAAGTACAGGATCGCCCTGGGACTGATAAAAACACATAGGAGAAAGATGCCCGCCAGATATTGATGCCTGCCGACAAATTATATTTGATCCTGTACACTGTGAATGCATCCCAAGAAGGGCTTGGAAGCAAAATCAACGATGTGTCAGTTGACCTGGGGATCCTTTGGCGACCAACGCAAGTTGGCAGACAAGGTCAAACAAAACGCACAGACACTTAACTGAGTATAGCCTACAGTTCGAGGGCCTCAGGAGACAGTGTCTGCTTTAGTCCATTGTGTCTACCTCTTCGACAGGCGTACTGATGATGCTGAGGGGTGCAGCAGTCATAATAACGTCCGAATCAAAGGCATACCAGAGAAGTGGCCAACAACTGCGGTTTCTCCTGAGGGCCTGTAGTAGTTATTTGCAGTTCTGTGTGCGAGCACACAGGGTCACTGCAAAACTGCCTCCACCCATCATGGAGTAAAGCTAGGCAATGGCTGAGGGAGTCGAGTTACTGCCTGAACACTAGAGGGTTGGGTAGGCAAAGAGTGTCTGATCTGTGCGGGGAGGTGGTCACCAGCTTCATCTAACTGCCGTGAGGGACTTACCTCGAAAGTACGGCTATGCTGTCTGGTGATCCTAATGGCACAGTATGGAGTAGCAGAACCTGATGGCAGAGATGAGGCAGATCCACTGTGATAAGTGGACTAATGGTGAGACCCGCATTTTCATGGTCCCTTAAACCAAAGCCCCCCCTTGTGCCCAGATTCCCCGCAACCAAATTTGATGCAGGGATGATCCCTGTAGAGGGAGAGATGCAGTTGGAGACACTGGGTGAAGTTCAGTTAGCTGTTCAATTGCTCATTTTTTCAGTGGGCAACAGATAGATTATGCTGGGCGCATATGCCTTTGCCTGATGATGACAATTGACGAGCTAGAAAAAATATGGTAAATGTACATTCACCCACTGAATACCACCCTTCTATTGTAAAAACAATTTACGTCATGAGAATTGTCAACTGTGCATCTTATCAATGATAAATGCCCTATTACCTTATACTGAAAATCAATAAAGATCTTTTTAAAAGAAAAAAAGGAAAGGATACCTTTCAGAAAACATGCCACTAATGGTAATCATAACAGACTGGTCTGGAAGACACCTGAAGAGAACATGGCAGTTAAGTAGCCCTTAAACATCACACTGCCAGGCTCTGCTGCACAGGAGACATTGCAAATCATAAGATGTCAGAAAGGTGCGATTTAAAGTGTTTGCAATGTAATAGTGTGGGCAGAAATGCAGCTCTCAAACTCCATGCATGCAGCTGTAGCATTTGGGACCTGGACTGGAGAACCCGAACATTCTGCTGCAAGAGATAATACTCCCTGTGCAGGAGAGGAAGAGGTGGTTAAATATCAAGTGGCAACAGATTAGAGCAGTATATTCTCCTCACCCAATCTGTAGCTGTGATATTCTGATGTGCTTGATCATTCTGAGAGAGTTTCAACAGAACTGGAAGGAGTGTAAAAGCAGACCGCAGATTCTGAGACCAGCTAAACCTGAAGGAAACTCCTGAGAAACTATTCAGAAGTGTCCAAGAATTGTCCTCAGTTTTGTGTCAAACAATTTGTTTGACACAAAACTGAGGACACGTGTTGGTCTGGTCTTTAGTGAACAAATCCAAGTTTGAAAACATCACTACGGATAAAACACCTCCGTCGTTTAAGGTACAGTTGCCACTCGTGGTTCTCCGTTGTCAAGGACTGTCCTCTCTTTATTAGTCTCCTCTATAGTGAGCCAGTGATCTGTATCCATTATACTCTCTATACTAGGGTGGTCTCCTGCTATACCGGAATAATTATATGTACACTCCCAAATCATATTTTCAGTTCTGCAGGCCAAACAAGACTATCAATTTCCTGCGCCCTTCCCATTTGCTGCTTTGGCACTTTTTCCATCTGTCCGCCAACCTTGCCAGCACTGATACGAAGTTTCACAAGAGTTCTGCGAGATTTCATTTTCCTGCAAGACCCAGCTGCATAATGGGAGTGTCTTAGTATAAACTATACCCCGAGCATAGCCAGATTCTTGGCTTTCTGGGTTTTGAGGAGAGAAGAAGCCAGTACGTGTAGCGGTGAAGTTGGCATCTGCATATACAGCAGATCAGGAGTTCATGTTGAATCTCTTAGCTGGGCAGCACCGACTGACTGGAACCAAATTAGTGCTCACAAAGGACTACGTTTTGTAATGGCACAAGCAACACTTGCAGTTAGTGCACAAACTGTAGAGCAGAGACACTTTTGTCAAGGACTGTGACACAAGAATAATAATCGCTGCTGGTAAAGAACTACCGTACATGCACTTAAGTTGTAGTGATAATAGCATCTGTGCTTGGGTTACCTTCACATCTCTTGGGGGACATTTTATTAAGAAAGAGTAACCCATTTACCAGTGTGAAAAAGAACAAACTAGAAAGCGTAAAAGTAATACCCAAAGGAATGGTAAGCTACTGTCAAATTGATTCTGATGGTTGCATTTCAAACTTACTGCACTGACTAATTACCATTCAGCCTTGTACAATTATGGCCCATCTGATGTATATGTGGTTACATTAACCAAGCACTTGAGAAGACACCAAAGGGATCTACATTTAAAAGAGCCAGAAGACATCCCACCTGAGCATTACTTCTCATACCTCAACTCGTCTCTCTCATCTGATTTTCAAACCCCCACTTCTCAGTTGGAGTTGGCAGTGTTTGCCACACACAGCTATGGCAATGAAGCACAGGTCTAGTGGGGCTCAGCATCCTCGACAGAGCATCTGCTCTCACATTGACTGATCCTGTAAGATGAGTTATTACCATGAAAATTCACTGTTGTTACACTAAGTGCCATGGGTGAATTGTCTCCTGACACAAGATCCATAATACCACATCACCCTATCTATTGATATAATGGATGATGGTGGTGGTGTCCAACAGAATCTGAATGCTGCTCCCTGTTGCTTCATGGCAAGAAAGACTGCCTACAGCTCCAGCACATTCATGTGCAGGTATTGTTCTGACGGAGACCAATGGTCCCTCAGCACCAAATTGCTGAGTGATTACCTCACCCCAGGAAGGATGTGTTGAAATAGTACTCCCAGTGTGAGGAGGTGAGAAAGCAACAATTAATTGCTTACTTTTCCTGAAAGTTTTGGTTCTGTCGATAGAATACATTAACCCCTTGGCTGCGGCAGGAATTCCGCCGCAGCGCTGGGGAAGGATTGGGGGCAGCGCGGTGGCGCTGTGCTCATGACGGAGCCACTCCGTCATGAGTCACGGTTGAGCTGTGCTCATGACGGAGTGGTTCCGTCACGACTCCGCCCACTGCGCTAATCGCCCGCACAGGTGGGGAATTAGCGCCGCGTGGGAGGAGCGGCCGCCAACGGCCGCGGCATGACGGAACCACTCCGTCATGAGCACACGGCACCCGTGGCTCATGACGGAGTGGTTCCGTCATGAGCAGGGAAGGGGTTAAAGCCCTTTTGACATCCAAAGTATGAAGAGCTCTTTCCGCAACAGAATCTGGAAGTGGGAAAAAGACAGGTAATTCAATCGATTGGTTAATATGAAAAAGGTGAGAACACTTTAGGAAGGAACTTTTGGTGTGTTCTGAGCACTACATTGTCTCGGCGAAGTTGAAATATACCTGACCAGTTCATCCATAGAGCACTGCCCTTGGATAGTAGGTTTGGGAATTCGGACATGACGTTTGGGCATTTAGTGTTTTCTGGGGTTGCAAACAGGTCTATTTGTGAAAGTTAGGGTAGGAGAACTTTGGGGTGAAAATCCCATTTGTGGACTTGTTGCTGAATCCTGCTGAGAAGGTCTGCAACTGTATTGCTTGTCCCTGGTACTTGTTCTGCTAGGAGATGAATGTTGTGATGTACTGCTAAGTGCCATATGGTTTGATCTAGGAGTGATAATTGCAGAGTGTGTCCCTACGCCCTGTTTCTGAAGGTAGTACATAGATGTCACACAGTCCGTCCGGAATAGGACAACTTTGTGTAGTGAATGAGGCAGGAATGCTTTCAATGCTAGGTAAACCACTTTAAGCTCTAGGTAATTGAAATGGAGACCCTGGTGTTTGGAGTGCCATACATTGTGAATTGTAAGATTTTTTTTTTTTTAAACTTTATTTATGATTTTAGGCTGTTACATAGTAAATCAATACCACATTGTCAACAGGTTCAGTAAATCGTTTGCAGTCAATTGTATGCAGTTTACAATACATATCTCGTGATTAGCATCTCAGGTTTAGTAATACTGTCCATTCAATATCTAAGACGCTGGAGAGCGAATAGTAAAATCTAGACATCTTGCATGAAGCGTTGAAATGCTGTACAGACACAGAAACATCATTGACATTCCCGGGTCCTTCGGTGCACAATGAGAACCCATTAGGCTGGTATCTATTCTATTCCTATCTGGCCATATAGAATAAGCCCATTTAAAGAAAGATTCACCTTTTATTCTGCACCCTCTTCAACAGTATTCTGGCATTACGCAGCAGCTCTCGCTTCGGGACTATGTGAGAGGAGGCATCTCGACAATGGCCCCCATATGTCCTTGGGTTGAGAGGTCCGTGGCTGTAACTCAGCGTAGGTGTTACTCTGTTCTTGGCAATATACTAAATCCGCCAGCCATTCCTTAAATTTGGGCCCCGACCTCTACCCCATCTGCAGGCCACTTTTCGCTTTGCCAGCAAGAGTGATATAGCAACATACTTCCTGTAATTTTTGGGTATTTGCGCCGTGTACCCCAGGAGCGCAAGTGCCGGATCTCTGGCTAGGTGACTGTCTATCATGTCCTCTAATGCTGCAAACACTTGTTCCCAATACTCCCGTATCCTCACACACTCCCAGGCTAAATGCAGGAACCCTGCTCCTGGCCGTCCACATCTCCCACAGCAATCATTGTCAGCTCAATTAAACGCAACTTCTTAACCGGCGTATAATATAGTTGGTGCAAGAACTTATAATGTATTACACGGAGCCTGCTGCTGGCCGATATCTGTGCAGTCTGAAGACGGCAATATTGCCACTGGTCATCGGTGACTTCGCTCTCCAGTTCTTCCCCCAATGTATTGTGGATGGACTATCTACTCTCGCCTTATGAGCTCGTATCGTGGTATATAATCCGGACACCAAATGTCTGCCATCCGCGGATCGTAACATCCGATGTAATGGCTCCAAACTCTCAGGTTCCCGGGGGAAATCTGGGAGTATTGACTTCATACCCTGTCGCAATCTCACATATAAAAAAACATCCAGCGGTGTGTGCACCTCTGCCTGCAGGAACTGTTCTGATGTGCAGAAGGTTCCCTCATGAAAAAGATACCCCCATGTACTGATCTGTGCTCGCTCTACATAGTTCTTGGAATCCCTTCTCCTGCAACAGTGTCAAGTTCGGGTGATATGTGAGTGGTAGTCTAGGAGAATAAAGGAAGGACGCATCTAGGAGGGCCACTATCTGATGCCATGCCTCAACCGTGCCAGTGATAATGGTGGGGTATGTTACTTACGTGCGCGTCGGACCATATATGAGGCCAATAAGGGGTATTGGATCCGCGAGCCAGTCTTCTACCGCCACTTGCGGCATATACCGTGGAGGGTACAACCAGTAATAGGCGTAGTGCGCTTGGGCGCTTAAAAAATAGACCTCAAAGTCAGGAACATCTAACCCACCCTGCTCATATGGCCTGGTTAATATGGACCATTTCAGTTGTGGCTGCTTTCCCCCCCACACCAATCGTATGAGTTCAGAGCGCAACGTGGCGAAAAAAACCCGTCCGGAGTGATGGGGAATATTGAGAAATAGGTGCAGAAATTGTGGAAGTATCACCATTTTAATGAGCGACACTCGGCCTGCCATGGACAAGGGCAACGCCATCCAGCGCGTTATGTTAGCTTTTAGGCGTTCAACGGCTGTGCCATAGTTCTGCCGTATAGTTTCATCCCTGTCCCTAGCTACTCGGACCCCGAGATACCTCAATTCATCATGGCACCACTCCAGTGGAAAGTCAAGTGGGAAGGGAGTCACGACCGGCGTGAGCGGGAACACTTGGGACTTTCCCCAGTTAATTCCTACTCCAGAAAGCTGTCCGAACCGTATAAATTCCCGCAGTATGGGATTTATGTTGCTCTGCGGGTCTCTAACGTATAATGTAATATCGTCTGCATACAACGATATCAATATTTGCCGCATACAACAGCGGAATGCCTTATCGTTATGGACCTGTCAGGCTCTACGGCAAGAGCGAATAATAAGAGTGACAACGGACACCCTTGACGGGTGCCTCTGAAGATTGTGATTGGGGGGGACAAATGACCATTTATCAACATTCGGGCCACATGTTGATATAATAGCTGAAGCCAGGAGAGGTACAAGCAAGGGAATCTCATCCTCCGCAGAACTCCGAACAGGTAATCCCACTCCAAAGAATCAAATGCCTTGGTGTCATCGAGGAACACTGCAGCCAGGGGGAACTCAGGGTCTACTGTCTATCAATGAGAACAACGTCCTGAGATTGTGCGATTTTGACCTGCCCGGTACGAACCCAGACTGGCCCGGGAGCACAAGTTTTTCCATTAACAGGGACAGACGATTAGCAAGCACTTTGGCTAATATCTTTGCGTCACAGTTTATCAGTGACAACGGCCTGTATGAGTCACAGGAGTCAGGGGGTTTTCCCGGCTTCAATAAGGATGTGACTGTAGCCTCCCTCATCGAGGGAGGCAATATTCCCATCTCCAAGGATTCCTCGTACACTTCCTGGAGGACTGGCGCCAGGATATCAATATAGCTCTTAGAAAATTCAGCCGGTAGGCCATCCGACCCAGGCGCTTTCCCGTTTTTGAACTGCATGATTGCCTCTCATACTTCGTCTAATTTAAATGGATGGCATAAGAACTCTCGCTGCGCATCCCCAAGCCAACCGAGTGCAACCTCCCCCAGGAATTCCTCCAGCTCAAGTGACCCTCTTCTCTGAGATGTGTACAGTGTGCCATAGTGCATAATAAACGTTTCAAGTATGTCTAATGAATCCCGCTGTAATGTGTCACCGGGGCCTTGCACCTCTAATATGTATGTGCTGAAACAAGGGTGCCGCGTCACCTCCGCCAATGCTCTCCCAGGACGCTCCCCCTCACCATATCTGCAGGCCAACCAGTAACGCCCACGAAATTTCAATTCGCGCTGCGCTGTAGCTTCATATTCTGTCAGCGTATCACGAAATACACTAAATACCTGTCCTGTCTCACCCTGCCCCATCTGTCTTTCCAACCCCTTCAATTCCCCATCCAGGCGCCTTAGCGTGCGCTGTACATCTTGTAGCACCCCAAAGCTCTTTGAGATACAGATCCCTCTGACCGTCACCTTAAAGGCCTCCCAGATCACCTCGACGCTATCAACCGATCCCTTATTTCTAATAAAGAAGTCATGAATCTCCTCCTCTAGTTCTGCATGAAAAGCGGTATCTAACAAAGCTGTGGGTTGTAACCTTCATCACGGCCTAGAGCTGGCATAACCCGGCGGGGTAAACGATACCTTTACCGGGCAGTGATCCGAAAAAGTTCTAGCCAAATGTGACACATTGCGAATGCTGGGCCCCAGCCCCCTGGACATGAAACAATAGTCAATCCTCGCCCAAGTTCCCTTATGGGATGTGAAGTGCGTACCTTCCCTCCCCTGCGGATGAAGATGTCTCCAGCGGTCAATGAGCCCTCCTTCATCCAGTATGCCATATAATACCTCTCTGGACTTAGTATAGTGGTGCATCGTTACATTAGATCTATCCTGGTGTGGTTGCAAGGCAACATTGAAATCCCCCTCCCCCATATTATGTGAGTAGAATCAACGGTTAGTATTTTACTCCATAAATTTGTGAAGAATTCTGGCCTATCTGTGTTAGGGCCGTAGCAGTTAGCTATTGTTATAGAGTCCATACCTAACCCACCCCATACGATAACATATCGGCCCTGCGTATCTGCGAGCATCCCTGCCTGCTCAAACCGAATATGTTTTTTGAAGAGGATTGCTGTCCCTCGGGCATAGGAGGAATAGGATGAGAACAAATGGCACCCTGCCCACTTGCATGCAAAATGATTGATAGCCCTTGGCTCCGGATGAGTCTCCTGCAATAACGCCACTTGTACTTGCTGCCTATCCAGGTATGCCAAGACCTGCCTCCGCTTCCTCAGGTCCCCAAGGCCCCTGACATTCCAGGACAACACTCTTGAGCGTGCTCCTATCCTCCTGCGCCATCAGTATTCTTCAACTCAAATTGCCCTGCATTCTGTAAACCGGTGTGTATCTGCATATACAATCGGAGGCCAACCCGTATATAAAAAACAATCTGTGCTTGTGCCATATCATACCCGTTGAACTCCCCACCCCCTTCCACTGAAGCATCCCAAATATGCCAGAATAAAACAATCGCCCCCCCCCCCATACCCCCCAGACAGCTTTCCCATGTCAGGTAACATTCCAACATCTTCCCGTCCCCAACTGGGAAAGGACAAATGGAAAAGCGGAGAACAACAAGTAACAAACATAGGGTACTCCCCTTTGAGGCTATGCATCTGGGTGGTTCACGAAAACCTCTAGTCAGTCCAGGTCCAGCAGCGTCGTCCACTAGTCCCCAGAGAGACGTCGAGGGTGGCTGGTTATCACAGTACGCTTAACTCCTCTCACTTTACATGGCCTAGCGAATGTCGCATCTATTGGTTACAACGGCACTCGACCCAACCCCTCCTACAGCATTCCAAGCAGGGCTTTTACCACAAGTCACAATGTTAGCCACCTTCCTGTCAGCTCCATCCACAGCAGCTATCAGTCCATCTCTGGTGAGGGGGACCTCGCCGACCCCTCCAGCGGCGTTGACGCTCTTTTTTGTCTCCGAATCTGCTTCAAATATTCTTCCACCAGATGTGGATTAGTGAACATTTTTTGCGTTCCTCGATGAGTCATACGGAGGCAGGCAGGATACAACAGTGCATAATCAATCCCAGCCTGTCTTAGTTTCTGTTTCACCGCCAGGAAGCGACGACGTTCCTCCTGCACATGTAGTGTGAAATCCGGGTACATGGTGAATGTTACTCCTTCATACAACAGTTGTTTCTTCTCCCTGGCCACACGCAAAAACACATCCCTGTCACTGTAATTTAACAGGCGGGCGATGATCGGCATGGGGGTGCCACCAGGAGGCGGCCGAGGCCCAAGGGATCGGTGAGCTCGTTCCACTATAAATGGTGAAGAGAGAGAATCCTTTCCCGCCACAGCAGTTAGTAGTTTTTCAACATAATCTTCCAATTTACCTGTATTGGTGCTCTCTGGTATTCCCAAAACACGCATGTTATTTCTTCGGCTGCGCGCCTCAATGTCCTCGTTCTTCGCAGCGATAACTTTGAGCAACTTGTCAAGCTGTTCTGTTTTTTGCACATGAGCAGCAGTGTCTTCGACAGTGGAAATACGTTGCTCCGCTTCATTCAGTCGCGTCTCGTGGCCCTCAAGTTTCCGGGCTATTGCATCCATGCGGGTGGTCATCGTGTCCATTTTGCCTGCTCTGACCGCAAACCCCTTCCGCATTTCCGATAAGATAGTTTTCAAGTCCCCCCCCCCTGGAGCTGTCGCCTGCTCCGGCTGCGAGGATTCCACCTCCGAGCCCGCCTCCATCTGCGGCTGCCTGGCCCGTTTCCGGGCGTCAAAAGTCAGCCTCTGTTGACGGGCCTCTATTTCCCCATCTTAAGACCACTGAAGAGGGTGCAGGGTCCGGAGCTCACCCCGTCCTATAAACCCCACGCGCTGAATGAAAGAGTGAGCGGCGCTATTCTAGCAAGCAGTCCAGAGCGCACTACGCACACCTCCTCTGTTCGCAATGGCGTCTAGTGTCTTCCGCCGACTCTACGCAGCTTGACTATTCCAGCCGCTGTATTTCTGCCTCCGGTCACTGTGCTCCGCTCGCACGTCTTTGCGGCGCACTATCCATCACTTGAAGGCACCACGGCGCCCCATGGCGAAGGCAGCTATAGTTGGCATCTATCGCCAACAATGTTCAGGGAGTATTTTATTCCCTCCAAGTCACAAAGGAAGTGCAAACATCACACTGCCCCCTCCAGATATGCAATTCCGCTGCCACATGACCAGGAATCCAATGGTCATGTAGCCCTCCACTGCAGTCAGGGATCAATAGCAAGAGGGTCCCCTTCTCCAATCCACCCCTCACAACGACGAGGTCGCAATGGTTCTTATCATGGACAGCTTATGCTGCGCCATGCATGTAGATCGCAGACCCCTCTCTGTGCAGGCAGTGGGCGCACGCTTCCTCCCGCACAACTGCACTCTTCTCAGCATATGCCTTCAATGAACTGACAGCACTCGCCAATATCTTTATAGAGCGCACAGCCAGGGTAAGGAGCGTCTTGTTTCACCTCCGCTGCAATGTTCAGGTGTCCCCGCGCGAGCGCGGCTCTGCCTCCGCCGCCCGGCCGAGCCAGCACCGCTCCCGCCGACGATCGCTCCACACCGGGATCTCTCTCGTCTCTCCCACTACAGGCCAGGCAAAATCCGCGATGTCCGCTCTCCAAGTGCCCCGATCATGTCACGTACCTCCTCCCCGGTGTCACACAGGCGGGCAGACTCGCACCAGTCCACAGGCGGCTGTCAATGCTAGCTGCGGGTCTAGCGTGCGTGCAGCGCGCTTCCAGCGGCCATTCCACCGCGGCCTATCAGCTGCATGTACCGGCCACCGCTCACATGAACAGCGCCGCCGCCTCCCGGCTCCAGGAGAGGTACCGCTGTCTTCCGCTGGCAAGGTCAATGGCTGTTGTCTGGCGCTAAGCAGCCAACAGCTATCCCCACTAAGCACCGCTTGACTCTCCAGGCTTACACCACCATAATCCGTGGTTCCTCAGCTTAATTTCTCCGAGTGGAGCAGGATAAAAAACGGATTTTGGAGCCAGCCTGCGGGAGCCTCACTCAAAGGCGGCCATTCCGCTCGTGCGCCACCTAGCGCCCCTCATGAATTGTAAGATCTTGAAGGTGAACTTCCCAACCCATCAGGGAAGCATCCACTGTGAGAATGATTTGGGGTACAGGGTGTAGAAACGCCTGCCCTGGGACAGGTTCTGTGGATTCCACCACTGTAGAGAGTGATGTGTGCGGCTGTCTGCCAACACTAGATTGTGTAGTTGGCCCTGTGACGGTGTCCACTGATATGAGGATCCACATATAAAAGTGAAGGGATAGAGGTAATTAGGTCAGGGATGAAGTGCTTTGGGTAGCGGGGGAGACACAATATTGTCTCTTGTTGCCCTCACACACCCCGGAGGATGTCATGCTTCATCATCGGGCGTGTGCTCCTCGTCGGGCCGGCGGTGCAATGCCCTACGGCCTACGGGTCCCCCGAAGGGTCTCTTTGGCGGAGATCTTTTAGAGAACTGCCGATGGGTGCATGCGGGTGTGTGGGAGGGGAATCCCAGGATGGTCGGTGCAAGCTAGTGTGTGTGAAGTGAGTTAAGAATACCTAAGGAGTACCGAACAAATGGTGATTTAATAAAAAAAGGTACCCTTGGTATGTTTAAAAAGCCCGTAGGTAGGTCGTTATCAGTAGAGACGTAATGTGTCTAGATAACTTTAAAAGATGGTCGACATGTTTCACGGTTTGGTTCCCAGAGACCCCACCTCCCTCTGGCACACCCTTTGACAGCCAACACGGTGTTCTGTGAACGCGAACGTGGTATATCCCCTTGTAAACCTCCCTATGCCTTCATAATATGTGAACTGCCTGTGCTTTCGGCAGTTGGTGCTAGATACGGAGACAATGATGCTCCGTTGTCACAATTGAAAGAGCAGGCATTGTTTTAACCTATGTTCTCTCTCCGCTTTGTTTCTCTCTATTTTAGGTCAGCTTTAAAGGGGGCATAACTTACTCCTTTATTCACTCACTACTTATTTAGGAGGTATATACCAATTCTCCCCCTCCTGATCAGCGATAGGGATAACTCTACCCTACCCGCTGTATTTGTTGTCTGTGCACTTATTTCACTTCACCTTCACCCCTGGTCCTGATGAAACGCCAAGGATCACTTTGACCACCCAAGGCGTGAAACATGTCGACCATCTTTTAAAGTTATCTAGACACATTACGTCTCTACTGATAACGACCTACCTACGGGCTTTTTAAACATACCAAGGGTACCTTTTTTTATTAAATCACCATTTGTTCGGTACTCCTTAGGTATTCTTAACTCACTTCACACACACTAGCTTGCACCGACCATCCTGGGATTCCCCTCCCACACATCCGCATGCACCCATCGGCAGTTCTCTAAAAGATCTCCGCCAAAGAGACCCTTCGGGGGACCCGTAGGGCATTGCACCGCCGGCCCGACGAGGAGCACACGCCCGATGATGAAGCATGACATCCTCCGGGGTGTGTGAGGGCAACAAGAGACAATATTGTGTCTTCCCCGCTACCCAAACCACTTCTTCCTGACCTAATTACCTCTATCCCTTCACTTTTATATGTGGATCCTGGTTACTCCTTGACCTGATTCGCTCGGGAACAGTGCCTCTTTTTGTGAGTACCTAATTGATTCTTTTGGAGCACAGGCACTGGACCATTATCAAGCTCCTGGTCCCCTCCTCTCTTTTTGACATAGTCCACTGATATGAGACATTCTTGCAGCAGTCTCATATGTAAATGAGCATGTGAGACTATGGAGATGCAGGATGCCATTATGCCCAAAAGGCGCATGAGTGTTCCAATTGTGACCTGGGTCCCATTTGAAACTGTTGGGCTAGTGTCAGACTGTTTTGTACTCCCCCCAAGTGCGCACTGAGTATGGTCCCTAAATATGATTGTACTGGAGATGGTTGTAGTGCGATTTTTTAGATTAATTATAAACCCTAGTTGATGTAGTAGGATGAGTGTTTGTTGTGTATGTTGGCTGCAAAGGCGGGAGCTCTTTGCTTTCATTAGCCAATCGTCCAAATAAGGAAATAGGGGGATGTTTTGCATGCACAGATAAGCTGCCACCACTGCTAGGCAATTTGTGAATGCTGAAGGGGCGATGGTGACGCCGAAGGGAAGAACCTTGAATTTATCGTGCTTTAATTAGAGGGCAAACCATAGGTATTTACGATGCGAGGGATTGATGGGTATATGAAAGTAGACGTACTTTAGGTCCAAGGCAGCATAAAGTTGCCTTTTTGCAGGAAGCATATGACTTCCTAACGTGTGACCATGTGGAAGTGTTCTGATAGGTTACAGTAACTGAGGGGTCTGAGGTCGAGAATGAATCCAAGTGACCCGTCTTTTTTGGGAAGGAGGAAATATAATGAATATACCCCTGTTCCTGGATGTTGAATTTGGACGGGTTCCATAGCTTCTTTGAGTAAAGGGGCTGATATCTCCGGTTTGAGGGGAGTTTGGTGTTGTATGGATAGTTTGTGCTTGTGAAGTGGAATATTTGTGATGAGCTCCAGACAGTAATCATGTTGGATAATGTCTAACACTCATTAGTCTGTTGTAATGGATTTCCATGCTGGTAAAAGTTCCTGAAGAAGGCCCATGATGGGTGTTCGATGGTCGGGGTGGGGATGGTGAGGAAGTCATTGCTTGATGTTTGTATTTGCGAGACTGGTAGTATTTCCATGACCGCAGCCTCTGAAATGGTTTCCTCTATATGTGCCCCTGTAAAAGCTTTTACAGGTGGACGATTGTCTTTGATTTTTATGGGAGGACCCTGTGGAGTCTGTGGAAATTGGGCCGATGAAAGGAACCACGGTAGGTGCGAGTTTGTAGGATTTTGTGACATCTGTGTCTTTTTTCATTTTTTCAAGGGCTGTGTATCTTCGAGCCAAAGAGGTGCTCTTTGTCAAAGGGAAGATAAAAAATTGCCTGCTGCACTTCAGTTTTAAATCCAGAGACACAGAGCCTGTATATGTGAGAGAAGGCTGGTATTTATGTCTCTTGCCGCAGAGTAAGCACAGTCTAGTGCGCGTTTAAAGGAGTTATTGGTGATAAACTTCCCCCTCATTGACTATTTCATAACCCCTTTTCTGGTATTCTTCTGGGAAATTTTGGAGGTCCCCCGCATTTCAGCTCAGTGAGCCCTGTCATAGCTTGCCAAAATAGCTTTACTGTTGGCAATACACCACTGATTTGCAGCCTGGGCTGCTACCCTCTTTCTTGAGGTGTGGATAAGTTTTGATTCCTTGTCTGGGGAGGTGCATCCCAGTTGTTTGTGAAAAATGTCGTCTGGATGACATGGCATTCCTTTAAGGAGTGGTAAATATTGCGACCCACTTCGAGTAGTAGAGAGTGTCTCAAAGAGGAAGTCGTCCTTTATAGGGTCATTATGTAAGGGAACTTGATGATATGCTGCAGCTCTGGCTATCAAGTCTTGATAGGTCGAAGCATCAACTGGGGGGATTGACATGTGGGATAAAGGTCTGGTTCTGTATCCCCCCATGTGGCTGTAGATCATAAGCATCCCAGGGATCCCTAGGATGCGTCTCCTCTGGTATATTGTCATCCTCATCTAATATAGGTGAATGAGGAGACATGTTGCCTGCTTCAGATTGTTCTGGTGTAGCAGGCAAGGGATTGGATGCTGGGGGTGGTGTTGGTGGGTTTGGAGACTGAGGGACAGGAACGTGAAAAAGGCTAGTCGCCATGTCCTTTTTGGGTTGAGCCCATTGCAACACGCATGCGCTGCTCTGGCGAGACTTATAGTAAGGGGCTTTCAAAAGCTCACCACACACGGGTAACCGCAGGCAATAGGGGACACATGCACGAGCATGGCCTGCTTGTGGTTACCTGCACGGGCGCCATATGTTTTGAATTATCGTGCCCAGACAAGGGCACGATAATTCAAATCACATGGCCTGGTGCTCGCTCTCACGCCACTCGCGGAACGCTGCATTCCTTTTTTTTTTTTATAACTTTCTGCGCGAGCGTGTTAATGCAATGCAGCCGGGAATGCAATGCGGCCAGGCTACGACAAAGGTTTTAAAAATTAAATTGCTCTGTGTCCCTTCTCTTATTTATTCATCGGGTCCCTGATTCTTTTGTTTCACCAACTCTGTTGGGTTATTTACCGCGCAAGATATAACAATGAAAGGCTTTGCCGAGCTTTAGCCCCAAACTTTGAAAAAAATGCTTCTTCGGCTATCATTCTTTGGCCACGAATCGCTTCTTCTGGCAGGGAGCATCCCTGGCTAGTACTGGTATGCACGGCATGTGAACCTGCAAAATACATTTCTTCTAGTGGTGGTAGCAGCCGGCCAGACGGGTCCCTGGCGGTTATACCTCATACCATACACTGAAATTCCTGGAAAAAGATGCACAAGCCGGTACTTCGAATAACCCCACGGTCTGTTCATAAACCACAAGAACAGCCAGAACCTGTCGGTCAGGAGCGGGCGGCTATGAATTACGTCGAAATGAAGGAAGGACTCACCACAGGCACAATAAATACAAAGGCTGCAACAGGCACACGTGCAGATTGTGAGTTGACCCCGTGTCACAATGGTACCTTTCAGCCAGTCTTGGTCTTTCAAACAGGGCTTAGCATTCTGGGACTTGTGGTTTCACTTTTGCTGTCATTACTATTGATTAGAAGTCTTACTTCATTAGTTCTTTTGGGTCGGCTCAAAGTCAGCCTTATGTAGTTGCCCCTAGCCTGGGTTCCATTTTATCATGGTTGGGAAACACTAACTTAGGGCGAGATTGTGGATAAATCGGGGAATAATTAATCAATTGTGCAATAATAACTAAATAACTAATGATTAGGCTATGGAAGAATTTATTTAAATATTGCAAAAGATACCAAAGAACCCTTGGTGTATTGGAAGAAATTTGGCTCATCAGTTACCATTACTGGCATAATCTTCGGGCATTATCAATGGCATGTTTCGTTTATGTTTCGCGCATTTCAGGTCTTTAGTTGTGACTGTGTTCGTTTCATTTGATGGCGCAAAGACAAGCAATGTGTCTCCAAAAGAAAACAAGCATTGGCATAGCCAACAGGTCTCGCCTTTGGGACCTCATAAGTGTTTAGTTATCCAGCACAATATCCTTGGTGCAACAACATCAAGTGTTGCATGGCTAAACACTTATAATGTCCCAAAGGCGAAACCTATTGGCTATGCCAATTCTTGTTTATCTTTTTGATAGGTTGAACAGGAATGTCCACGGCTTCTTCGAAAGACGGCTGTCTTTTAGAGAGTTAAAGCATTGCCAGCTGAAGAATAATCTTCTTTGTTCAGAGTTTAATCTGTTAAGTTTTATGCCTCGGATCGAGCAGTTCCTGCAGAACATCGAGGATTGGTTCGGGTAGAGCTTTCGGTCCAAATGTGTAACATTTAGGTGCTGAGGAAAGTTTTGGTGCTGGTGCCGGTGTGCTCAGAGGCGAAGCACTATGTCATTGTCTTTTGGAACTGAATTTATTGTTTGATGTGTCAATGCCAAATCAGATTTCGAGGAGGTGGAGGCCCCTGCTGTAGGCTGAAATTACGGTGAATAGGGCGGGGCTTCCAAATCTGTATGTCTGTGCGCGCCATGGCTTTTAAGCAGTGATGGAATATGAGCATTTTTTGGGACAGACACATTTTTGGGCTTTGGATGTGAGGCAGTTGCACTCAGTCTGACGTTTGTGGGCAGACCCCAGGATGTCTGGGCCTTGCTCTGTCTCCGACTCGGAATCGGAACCTTGGAGGGGGAAAGATTCTTCCTGGGCTGCTGATGCCTCCTCTTCTTCCTCTTGTCGACCAAAGATGTCAGGTGTGTCGTCTGGTTGTCTGTGTTGCATTTCTTGGTGAAGTGTACGTCGGTCCCGAAGGGTACATTTAGATTGGAATGACCTACAGGCCTCACTGGTGTCTTTCCAATGGTTGTGCGAGAAGCATATATTGCAGACCGGATGTTGGTCAGTGTGAGGGTTTTTAGAATGGCAATTTCGGGCAAACACGGAACGGGGTGTGTTCCATTAGCAGCTCATATTCAGGTAATATCTGTTGAATTTGAATGGGTGCAGTCAGGTGTGGCCCGTTGGCCGTAGAGGAGATTTGAATAACCCGAAGCACAAATTGTTATTGTGCTCAGAAAGCAAGAGTATACGCGATCTAGACAATATTGTTACGTTTGGGAATTTACTGGTGAACCGAAAGGGAGCATGAAAGGATCCCAACCCAGAGCGCAAGAGAGTATATCTGAACCTGTCTGCGGAAAGAAATAAACTTAATTGAGTCGGTGCCCATGTGCAGTATGACCAAAAGGAGGAGTCACACGGCCTTATGACTTAAAAAACTTCTTTGAACAAAAATAACTTGCAATCATTCGAGCCCAACACTAGATGGAAGACTTATGCAAGGCATGCATATCTATAGCCGCACAAGCTTTGAATAGAGCATCAACCCTGAAGAGGAGGGTGGCAAAATATCTAATAAAATGTTATACGTCTGTAGAGGAGAAAAGTCAATATAAAGGCTTATGTTGTTTCTTATACTACAGAGCAAATGAAAAAACCACCTCGGAGGGAGGGCCAGACACAGGTGAGTATCAGTATTTTAGTGGGGGTAAAGGGTGCCAGTCTCTTAAGTGCAGTCTTCTGCTTAGCCAAACCCAGCAAAGGCATCACCGTTCAAGCCAAGCAAGTCTTTAATGTGGGCACATCTGAAAGCTCGAAAGGTGCTCTGCAAAGGCACGTGCATGAAGTTTGCCTTAACCTTTGTACTCTCCACATATATTTCTTTGGAAATGGAAGGTGGTATCAACATCACCTTAAGGGCGGCATCTATTTAAGTGCTGAAGGAGACTCAAACCGAACAAGGGAAAGTGCCTTGGCAAGCTTTGACTTCTTTATGGAGACATGGGCTGGTCAAAGAAAGGTACTTTATAAATGATTCAATGCTGGAATAAAATGCAATTGCTAGCAACTGCTAATAAAAAGCAAGCTCTGGTGGAGAGGGGTGTGAAGTGGCATTGAGGAAAAAGGTGTAGCGAGAGAGAGATGAGGAAAAAAAGTATGCTCTAAATATAATAGGATCCATTTTGGAGTGTTGCAATGTTATCTTTCCTGCACCCCCAAAAAGGTTGTAACTAAGATTACGGAAGTTAGAGAATGATGCAGCAAGGGCAGCTACAAAAACACTGAGCCCCTCATTATATGTATTGAAACGGAAATTCTGAATCCGTTGCGTTCCTTACTTAATCAGGTGTGATAAAACCCACCCAAATATGAGGAGTTTTTTTTTTTTTTTTTAAATAACATGGATTTGGTGCTTAGCATACCAAAACCCACATGTTTTAGTACTGACATTTTTTTTACACTTAGAACAAGAGGAGTCCAATTGCAAATAGAGGTTCTTTTGGCCACTATTCAAGCTCATGCCTTCTGAGCTGAAATCCCATTTTCAGTCTCATCATAGTACCAAATGATTTCAAATATATGGATTATAATACGGATACGACTTGGTTATTTTGGAGTGTTTATTCTTCATAACACAAAATATTAATAAATATGCATAAAAGAAAGGTGCTGCACTATTATAATATAAAACAGGTCAGATGTATATTACCTGGTCCCAATGCTTCAGAGAGAGTGTTGATAGTGGTGTGGCATTAGCAAACTCTAAATTTGCAAAATGCCAATCAAGTATTTGTCTGTCTCGTGATGACAAGTAAACATCACTAGAAATAAGAGTAAAGAAAAAGCAGTTATTAAATGAAACATAACGTACTACAATATATGTATTTTATTCACTTTCAGTGCCAAACAGCTCCAACATGCCACTTTATAGCACTTTTAGACAGGATTCACATTTAAAAATAATAGCAGCATTTACAGAATACAGACATTTAAAAATATGGTTATTATGCATTAAGGTTGCCAGGCTGTAGGAACAGATTAATACGAATTAGGCCAAAGGTAAAACAAATCGCCAGGCCCCATCAAGTTTGTTCTATTAGATACCTGTTATAGAGATGAACTTTTTTTAAACTCCAGCTACAAACAGTCCACTGTTGTGTGTCGATTTAGATACCGTATAAAGGTTTCCCGATTTATGTCCTTCTATAGGCACAATTCGCATTGCCCATATTTAGGCATAGAAATCCTACCCTTATTTAGGCATTATCCATGCTAACCAAATACAGGCATGGCCACCTACATCCGTTCATCTACATCACAACGAGTTCTTGGAAAACCAGACTTTTAAGCCTTTAGGACTTCCCCTTGCTTGGATATTGATTTCTCCAAGAACTCATTTATTATGCATGAACATCTATTTCTTAGGGGTTCATTCATGACGTTCTTCTGCCCAACTTTTACGTCAATACTGGCATTCCTAAACACCTTCAAGGTATAATTATACCTTCACTTACCATGGCAAACCACAGTTCGGCTGCCTACTTGCATGACGCGGCTCGCCACGGCAAGTTCAGAAGGAAGTTAAGTCCCCGCCTGACGCACTGACCAGACGCTGTCATCCTCCTCACAGAGAATCCAGCTCCAGTGTTTCTGACTCCCCTTGTCGAGTGTTAGAGATCGAGACTCGGAAAGAGATTCCAACCTCACTCATTCTAAGGTATGGAGCGGACTAGAACCTAGAGGGACTTTTGGCAAATCTTGGCAACTATAGCTAAACTAAACTATAGACTAACAGCACCTACTTCTTACCTCGTACTACACTTAGGTTAGGTACACTGGGGTAGAACTAGCTAGAAGCATCAGATGAGTATTAACATTTTAGCCTGTGTTATTTATGTATGTATTTCTATGAATATCTGTTATAGCTACAAACCATGCTATTGAAGTATTATTTTATCTTGCTGCTAATGCTGTACATATTATACTTCGCATTCTGTCTTACGATTGTAGCAGTTCATATCTATTGCACGAGAAATAAGACTGTTCAATAAACCCTTTTTATTGAAACGCCAGTCTATCTATTTCAGTGTAACTCTGTAGAAACAAAGCATGCACGATTGACTAAGTGAAACTTATCTATTGTTTCCACGATTCTGAGATTGTTCCGATTCTAAGGGAAACAAATCCCTTCTTGTTAATTCGAGAAGTTTTCTAGTGACCTCTGAGTTAGCTGGCACACACAAGTAATTAAGTTTAATGTACGCGATAGAGACATACTGACCTCAGTCCTATGTCAAAACTATAGTGTATATTATTCCAATGCGCAGAGCCTATCAGGGATATAGGAACTACACTACACCACCTTCAGACAATTGGACCCCTTTAGAATCGCAACATATGCCTTTGTTGGCCATCACTTCAAGAGTCTCCTAACACATACATAACATTGAGCATGTTTTGATCAGGCCCCAGGGCAGGGGTCAGTTCTCACAAATGGTGAACCCTCAATAAGTTCCTACCCCCTTAAAAAGCTGGGAACGCCAATGATAGGGTCAGTACAGAGGTCAGCAGGAAGGCCCCTGCAGAGGGTGAAGAGTCTAACCAAAGCTTTCCCACCTCTCACAGTGGAGTTTCACATTGTTCTCGTTTCCTAAATCCCACAGAGCTTAAGGGAAAATATGTGCACATTCCTATGTATTCCCGTTCAGTTCAAAGCATCGGGCTTCCCTGTTTATGGAGAGCAAACTTACACTGAAGAGCAGATTCGAAAACTTTACGCAATCTACAGTTTTACTGTAAGGCTCTTCAAAGAGCTGGGTGTGATCCTTATGACTCTACACAGCTTAAACTCCACTATCTGCAGAGCCAGCTTTCAATATTAAAGGCTGATCAAAACACTCCTCAAGCAAAATCACTTAAGGTTTGGGAAGCACAAGTTGGCACATACAGCAACCAGGGTGTGCAGATCCCACATTTAAAAAGACCTCAAATGCTGAAATGCTCCAGTAATTATAATATGCGCACGTAGGAAAGTACCTCTCTTGAACATGGTTAGCACCCCGCTTTTTGCCTGGAAATTGATGCAATTTCCACTGAAAGTGCACATGGTCCCTACCAAATAGGTTCCCTGTGTCAGAGCTCCTTCCCTAAACTGTAACTATTGTTTCCACAATTGGCACCACTTTAGCTCACATACAAGTCCCTTGTAAAAGTTACCCCTGGTACCAAGGGGCTTGTGGTGAAAGAGGGTCCCTAAGGGCCAAATTGTGCCAGCCTAAGGGACCCCCTCAGCAATTACATGCACACTGCCACTGCAGCCTGCGTCTCTAGGTGCAGACAAAACTGAAGAGTTAACATGGCACACATCCCTGTGTGCCAAGCCCCCACAAACTGCTGAAATATGGGTAAAACACCCCTCTAGCAGGCTTTAGCCCTAAGGCAGGGTGCACTGTATCTTCTGTGAGGGTATATCTACATGAGCAGATATGCCCCCGCAATATCCATGTTGATTCCTGGATATTATAAGTGACCAGGGAAGCCATAGGGCTGGACACTCACTACGAGCTCCCCAGCTCAATGAAGGCTTCACTGAAGTATGGGATGTTTAGCACCAAACATCTCATCATCATAAACCTGCATTGATTCCAGTGTTGCATTTATTAAAAACTGCACACAGGGGAGCCCTTAGAGGGGTCCCCTGAAACCTATCAAACCCGTAGTGTGGTCATTGCCTGGCCTAAGCCAGTCAGCTACTGCCAGTGTTCTGATCTTATGGGTTGAGTTCCTGCACGCTCAAAGGCCGAGAACAATGCCTTTCCTGGGTGGAGATGTTCACACCTCTCCCTGGTCAGAAAGAGCCATATGTGGCGGGAAGCTTTAAAGGCCTTGCCACCTTTGTAATGAGGTCCCCGTCTCTCCTGTCAGAAGGAGCAGGCCCCCCTTTATGTCCTCACTCCCTTTTGGTGGGAGAACAGGTAGGAAAACTCAGCTCGAGTAGGTGTGCCCCCACCCCCTTTGCCAACTCCACCTCTCAGGTGCTTGAGGTGAGGTAAAGTACACTTTTCAGTGTCCACCATCTTGAAGATGGTGGGACTTATCCAATCAGGGCTAGATCTATGTCCGCCCTCCCACAGGAGGTGGGCATAATAGAGGATGTAGACACCTCAGGTAAGGGGCCCATTGGCCACTACCGGTCCCTCCTTTGTAACTTCCCTAAATCTAGTATTTAGGTGGCATCCCAAGACTCTCAACTTCAGTTCCAGATGACCTAAGAAGAGCCGAACACCACAGAGTCGCATCAGCAGAGAAGACTGCAGAGAACTACTGACTTGACCACAGCCCTCTCTGTTGCCCTCTATGTTCCTGCATGAAAAGACGACCAGTCCTGCTGCCTAGCGACCTCCTAAATCCTTGGAGGACTGCCTGCCTTCGATATAGATCAAGATCTCCAGAAAGAAAATTCAAGTGAAGGCCTATGCGACCTGAAGAACCAAGATACCCTGCTCCCAGTTCCACTTTTCCACCCAACACCTCCGGCCCGAGTCCAAGTGACCCACCGGTCCCAGTGAGGTTTCCCAGCGTTCCAGAGTCCAAGTCCACCGTGGGTTGACCCCTCCCGGACTCCTAGATTTCGCCTGCAGCCACTGCACAGAGCCCCTCTGAGCTGCAATCTGCTCCTGTAAGCAGTTTCCAACAACAAAAGACACCCTTGTACATGCCAGTCCTGGGCCATGGAAAAGTGGAAAAAAGGTGTCCCTATTTCCCAGAGCATTGCAACTTAACTCTCCAACTTTTGGTTTCCTCCGATCGGCCTCCTGGCCTGAGTCTGCTGCCCTTTTCAGATTTTGCCTTTCCCCACTGCTTTACACTGAGCACCCGACACTGTGTTGCCACCCTGCACCTGGCTGCCAGTGTGCCACTGGTGGTGTGGTGCTGGTGCTGCTTTGGACCCTGCCCACTGCTTGCTACAAACCCCGGAGACTGCCGCTGCTAATTACCTTTAAGCAGCATCTATCCTAATATCCCTTTCTTCATTGAGTTATACTGGGCGCCCAACACTGTATTTGCACCCTGCACACAGCTGCCCCTTCACCGCTAGTGGTGTACTGTTGGGGCTGAATTGAATCTTGCCTAATACTAACAATAACTCCTGAAGACTGGTGTTGTAAGTCGATGTAACCTATCTGTATGCTGAATGTTTTCTATCTCCCATAGGTTAACATTGCAAAGTCTGAAAATTGCACGGTCTCCTTTCGATATTGAAAAGTATTCCTATTGCAAAACTTATTTACTTGAGAAGAATTTGAGGTTCTACAAAATAAATATAACCAGGTATTACTTTTATAAATTGGTTTCTGATTTATTAATTGAGTGAGTGTCTAACTTATTGCCACTGTGTGTACACAAAACACTTAACACTGCCCGCTGTTAAGCCTAACTTTTCGCCCACACTACCACAAAAGAGCATTAGTATTATCTACTTTAGTCTCTGTAAAGCCTCTGGGGATCCACTGGACTCTATATAATATACCAAAAAGAGGTATAGTTGTCGTAAATTGGCTGCGATTAAATTAGCATCTGGTATTTAGAGGCTATCCTGTACTTTTGTGGAATCCATTTTGTATTTCTGGCAGCCATTTTGTCTTCGCTTGTGCTCTGTTTAAAGGAATGGCTATACTTAGACTCTGCTACCCTGCACATGCGCAGGAATATCTAACTGTCCATGCATCTGTTTTTAGTCTGTAACTATCAGGTTGTTTCTACCAGAGTCAGCAACTGCTAGCTCCTCCTTTGCTGTTGACGGTGCATTTCTGTATGACCATCTATGTATGTAACTCTTCTCATGTATGCTTGCACCGCCCTTTTCCTGAGCCCCTGTGTGGGTATAAAAGACCCACGGTTCTTCTATTCTGTGTGCTACCTTCATTCAGCACCACAGGGTGCTGGGTGAATGTGGTTCCACCTCCTGAGGTTTAATAAACTATGTATTTTCTATTTCAGTTTCTGTGCCAACTTCTTTCTAATAGTCTGAGGACTTTGTGCAGAGAAGGGCGAACCCCTTGCACTGGTAGGCCTATTTTCTACATAGTGTGCAGAGAGCCAGCTTCCTACAACCGAAGACTTACATTTTCTGAGTGGCCTTTCCTTAATATCCATTTTTCTGTTCTGCAAAGAACATGGATGGAATCTAAATTGAGAATGCGGTCAATAAAGAAAATATCATCAATTTGTCATACGTATATATATATATATATATATATATATATATATATACACACACACACACACACACACACTTTTTTTTTAATTTTATATTGAAAACAGTCAAAGGAAAAAAAGAACCAAGAAGCACAGACATTACATTAGGGGACGACATAGTCGCAGCTGCCAATTATTCAAAGACCAAATGTTTTTCTACATAGCTAAAGATGTTGGTTAAAGCAAAGTTGGCTGTCTCAATAACACTATGACCATATCCAGATAAATTACCGTAATAAGGAACGTATAGTTTCTTACCTGTCGGTGTAGTTTTGCAGCTTGAAGACTTTCTGGATTCACTAGGATGTGCATTATTCCACCATCTAGTGGTTGGATCCGGAATTGTAGTCTTTTTTTTTTCGTGGCCCAGGTGGGCGTCGACATACCACCATTTGGTGTCCTTTGTGACGTCAACGTGCTTCCTCTTGAAGCTCCCACCTTGGTCACCATCTTCGAATTCTTTTTTTCTTGTCTTGTTTTATTCTCTTTTTTCCTCCTGCTTTTTAAAGTCTTTTCATCTTTTGATCCAGTTTCCTCCTGTTTCATCTTTCTGGCGGAGGAGGGTGAGTTCGCTAGTGAATCCAAAAAGTCTTCAAGCTGCAAAACTACACCGACAGGTAAGAAACTATACGTTTTGCAGCGTGAATCTTTCTTGGTTCACTATGCTGTGCATAGACTTTGTAGCGGTTTGTCCTTATTGTGGTGGCTGGGTGGAAGATGAGCACTGGTTACTGAATATGTGTTGTAAGACCTTCTGTCCCACTTGCGCTTCTTTGTTCATTTGGATATCTACACAGAGGCGCTTAGTGAACGTGTGCAATGAAGACCATGTTGAAGCTTGGCAAATGTCTTGAATTGGTGTGTTAGCTAGAAACGCAATTGTTGCTCCTTTCTTCCTTGTTGAGTGAGCATGAGCTGCGCCATGTAACGGTTGCCTTGCTTGTTTGTGGCATAGTTGTATGGTTTGTGTAATCTACTGTGCAATGGTATTTTTGGTAACTGGCCATCCCAAAAAACTGCTGGCGAAAGAGACAAAGAGTTGCTTTGTCTTTCTGCACTCCTTTGTCCTTTCTATATCGTGCTTCACAGGCCTTCTGGCGTCCAGTGTGTGCAGCGCCCTTTCTGTGCTAGTGGTTGGTTTTTGGAAAAACCTAGGTATTTGGATTGCTTGGTTGATGTGGAACCGTGACACCACCTTCGGCATGAAGTGTGAGTCTGTTCTCATTACAATCCTATCATTGTGTATCTGCAGGTAGGGCTCTTGAAGTGTTCGCGCCTGTAACTCACTTACTCTTCGTAGTGATGTGATAGCCACTAAGAAAGCAGTCTTTAGCGTGAGCATGTGCAGTGTAGCCTTGTGAATCGGCTCAAATGGTGCCTTCATCAGTTGAGTTAGCACTATGTTGAGGTTCCATGCCGGTGCTGGCATTCTGTTTGGAGGTGCGATTCTTTTTGCTCCTTCTAGAAATCTTTTTACTACTTGGGAGGTGAAGAAGCTTTTCCCTGTTTCTCCTCTTGTGTAAGCCACTATCGCCGCCAAGTGTACCCATAGGGATGTGTAGCCTAGTTTACTTTGCAGTAGATGTGTTAAGTATTTTAGTACTGTTGACGCCTTTGTAATTTTCCTTTGCAGTTTCTCCCTATTGCACCATTCAGAGAATATTTTCCATTTTGCTATGTAGCATTTCTTTGTGGTAGGTCTTCTCGCTTCTCTGAGCACTGCCATTGTGCTTGCTGGTAGTTTGCGGTGTGCAAACTCTAGGTCCTCAGGCGCCATGCCGCTAGGCTGAAGCTCTCTGGCTCTGGGTGTAGCACCCTTCCATTCTGCATTGTTAACAGGTCCCTTCTTTGGGAATCTGTGTGCTGGTGCATGCGCCATCTCTACTATTTGTGAGAACCATGACAGTCTGGCCCACTAAGGTGCTATTAGTATTAGCGACATGTTGCTGATCCTGCATTTGCTGAGTACCCTGTGTATCAGTGGTATCAGGGGAAAAGCGTATGCAAATGTCTTTGACCAACTTATCCATAGCGCATTCCCTTGTGACCGATTGTCTGGATGTCTGGAAGCGAAGTGTTGGCATTTTGATGTGTTGCAAATCGGTCTATTTGCGGTGTACCCCACTTCCGGAACACTCTCTGTATTTCCTGTTGGTTGATCTCCCATTCATGGGATGCTGACGTCTG
This sequence comes from Triturus cristatus, assembly GCF_964204655.1. NCBI lineage: Eukaryota > Metazoa > Chordata > Amphibia > Caudata > Salamandridae > Triturus > Triturus cristatus. The sequence continues at coordinate 332,703,837 of NC_140584.1, forward strand.
CCTGCTGAGGTCTGTCTGCTTCCACATTGTCCTTCCCCAGGAGATGTATTGCTAGTAGGTCTATTTTCAGCGGAATGGCCCATGTCCATACTTCCTGTGCTAGCCCTGACAGTGCTACTGATTGTGTTCCTCCTTGTTTGTTGATGTAGAACATGGTCGTGGTGTCTGTCTGGATCAACACCCTGTTTCCCTACAGTTCCTGGAAGGCTTTATAGGCTAGGAACACTGTCTTTAGTTCCAGGTAGTTGATGTGCTTAACCGTATCCTGCTGCGACCATAGCCCCATCACCTTCGGCTTGTTCATGTGCGCGCCCCATCCCAGCTGGGAGGCGTCCGTTGTGATGGTCACTGTTGGGGTTGGTTGTGTGAATGGTTTCCCCTGTGATAGGTTTTCTTTGTTCCACCACGCTATTTCTTGATGCACTGCGTGTGTGACAACCACTAGATCTTCCCAACTCCCCGTTGCCTGTGACCACTGCTGTTGTAGCCATTCCTGGAATGGTCTCATGTGTAGTTGAATATTTGGCACCAGGTGAATGCATGACGCCATCATTCTCATCAGCTTGCTCACCGTCCTCACTGTCAGAACTTGCCCCTTGCGGTAATGACGTGTTTCCTTCAGTATTGTCAATGTTCTCTTCCTGCTGGGGAGCACTTTGGACTGTATGGTGTCGATCTCCGCCCCTAAGAATATCTTGATTTGCTTCGGTTCTGTTGACTATTTTTCCCAATGGATTGAGAAACCCAGTTGCGTCGGTGTTTGTATGACCTGCTGGATGTGTTGGTTGCATTGGCTGTGCGAACTTGCCTTTACGAGCCAGTCGTCGAGGTAGGGGTATACGTGTGTTCCTTGCCTTCGTAGGTGTGCTGCGACAGCTGCTAGGCATTTTGCAAACACCCTTGGTGCGGATTTGAGTTTGAATGCCTGTACTGTGAACTGGTAGTGACTTTGGTTGATCTCAAACCTTAGTAGATGTTTGTGCTTGTGGTTGACGGGGATGTACGCGTCCTTTAAATCTATAGTTGCCATGTAATCCCCTTGTTGTATTTGTGGTATTACTTCTTGTTGGGGAGTCATTTTGAATCTTTGAGTTTTTATGAATTTGTTCAAGAACCTCAGATCTAGGATAGGTCTTAGTGTTTCGTCCACCTTTGGCACGAGGAAGTAAGTTGAGTAGACCCCTTTGTTCCTCTGGTTGTCCAGCACTATCTCCATCGCCTCCTTGCTGAGCAGTTCTTGCGCCTCTAGTCGCAAGAGCGAGAGTTCCTTTGCTGAGTGTGCCTTGCTTCTTGGTTTTCTGTTTGGAGGTGGTTTCTCTAGCTCTATACAGTATCCGTATTGTATGATATTTAGTATCCATTTGTCAGTTGTGACCTTCCTCCACTCGTGGATGAAGATTCTTATTCTGCCCCCTACTGGTGTTGTGTGTTCGAGGTACTGTTTGCCGTGGAACGTCCGGTTGCTGCTTTTTCTTATGTCTTTGCGCCCACCCCTTGGTGTTGCTAGGGTGGGGATTGGCTTCATGGCGAAGTCACTTGGAGGGAGGTTGTTGGCCTCCTCTTCGTGTGTGTCTTTGTCCATTTGCGCGCCCTCGTAAGGACTGGCCCCGGGGCTGGTACTGCCAGTTCTGCTACTGCGATCTCTGCTGCTGCTGGCCTTGGTTGTTCCCTTGGTAGCCTTGTTAAAACGTTTGGTGCAATGTGGTAGGCACGTTGGCCCTCCCCCCACCACCTGGTCTTCTTGTGGGTGTACCCCTTCTCATCCCCCTGAACTGCAGCACTCCCATGGACCTTGCTGTCTCATTGTCCTTCGTCAACTGGTGCGCCAAGCAGTTGCTCTCAGTTAAAAGGTGTGTTCAGGATGTCGCTCTGCACCTCTGACTTGAATCCAGAAATTCTGAGCTATGTGTGTCTTCTCTTGGTCACTCCTATCATCATTAGTCTGCTGGACGTCTCTGCAGCATCCAAGGCCGATTTTAAGCATGTGTTCGCCATGCTTTTGCCTTCTTCTACCAGGTGAGCCGCTCTTTGTTGGTACTGGTCTGGTAGATGCTTTAGGAGTTGCCCCACTTCTTCCTAGTGCTGGTATGCGTGCCTGTTGATCAGAGTGTTGGAATTTGCGATGCGACAATCAATGGATTGCCGCATTTCTCTCAACCTTTCTCCCTGTGAGATCTATCCTTCTACTCTCCTTGTCTGGAAGTGGTCTGGCATTACATTGGCCCTCTTCCTAGCCGTTGCTGCAATTATGGAGTCGGCTGGTACTGGACCCTTGGATGTATGCAGGGTCCTTAGACGAGTGTTTATACTTCTCCGTTCTTGGAGTCACAGCCTTGCATAATGCTGGTTCCTTAAAGGCCTCTCTTTCTTGATGCAGCACATTAGGGAGCATGGGCAGGAACTGGCTCCTAGTTTGTTGAGGCAGTAGAGTTTCCAGGAGAAAACATGCCTTGGGCTTCTCCTCTTCCATTTTCACTCCATACGTCTGTACAGCCTTTTGGGCGACCATATTGTAGATCCCTATGTCGTGTGGCGGCGAGGGCCTCGAAGGGTAAGAGTCTACCCCTTCTTCCGGCGATTCGGCGTCGAGATCCTGCCATTCGCAGTCTTGTGCCCTCGAGGACATAGAGTCCCGGTAGGATTGCTGATCCTCGTCGCCTTCGCCCTCGAAATATTAGACTTCGTCCTCCTGTTCCTCGACGGGTTCGGGCGTTTTTGGCGGTTCGGCGTCCTCGCCGTCTCTTTCGACTTCGAGCGCAGGTTTCGGCGGGATGGTGTATTGGCTCATCTTCTCATCGAAATCCCTTTTCCGTTGAAGGATGCTCACCATTTTGGCCTCTAGCCTCCTCTTCTTCCTCTCCATCTCAGCGGCATGTTTGGCGTAGAGCGTTGGAGCACCTCGCTTCGAGGCAGTCGATGTAGGCCCTTCTTTTCTCTGCGCCGAGGTGTCCTTTTCGGGGCCAACCTTCGACGATCTAGGTTTTTCGAGTGCTTTCGCCAGTTGGGAGTCCTTTTCGAAGGATCCGCTCGGCTGACTGTCCTTGGTTGCTGTTGCCTTCGTTGAGTGTTTTGGTGGCAATGTTCCCTTCGAGGACTTGGCTTCACTCCTACAAGTGTCGCTCGGGGCTTTAGCTTCACCCTTTCGAGTGTTTTGCTCAAGTGTCTAGGGGTCGACTCCCCTCTTACCGCCTTCGACGTCTTCTTATGGACCTAGACTGTGCAGTCCTCTGGTCCTTCGGCGATGTTGTCTTCCTCTCCACTGGAGAGGCTCAAGTCTCGGAGCGATGGAGGTGGCCCCTGCATGGTGTGATTCGCCCTTCTCTGCCTCTCTCTTACTCTGAGTGTCTTGGGTGTGGACGCTGAGCACGCGTTGCAGTCCTTGCTGTTGTGGTCGAGCAGCATGCAGAGGTTATAGACTGGATGATGGTCCTTCTGGGCGTATTTGTGGTGGCAATTGGTGCAAAACTTGAAAGGTGTTTTGTTAATTCCAGCAATCAGGGAGCCCCCTGCAAGCACATTTTCCGTTGAATGTCGAGATCTCGGTCGAAACCTTCTCCCTCGTTGTCCCGGTTACCTGACCTGAATTCTGGTATAGCTGAAACTTTGATTTTCGGCGATTTTCTTCTCTTTTCTTTTCTTTGATTCCTCTTCCAAAACTCTGGAACTCTTCGGTAACGATCCAGACCCAACGGCGGAAAAAAGAATCTGGAGACTGTGACCAAGGTGGGAGCTTCCGGAGGAAGCACGTCTACGTCACGAAGGACACCAAATGGTGGTATGTCGACGCCCACCTGGGCCACGAAAAGGAGGAAAAAACACTACAATTCCGGACCCAACCACTAGATGGCGGAATAATGCACAACATAGTGAATCCAGAAAGATTCACGCTGCAAAACTATTAAAAAGCATCTGGCAGATAGAAAAACTAAGACTTAAAACAGAAAACTGTGAAAAGTGACGGCCCCACGACAAACTGACAATTCCATTTAATTTCCATTGCACATTACTTTTAGCTCAGCACAGGATTGATTTGGTCAAACTTCGACTATACAACTTGTGGAATACAATGATCAACCATTATAAGTTGAACAGCAAAGTTTATTCCAATAACCATAGTGTTAATTGGGCCCATAGTTTACCAGACAGCGGTCTTGGAGCTCCTGGAGTACGCTCTTTTGCCTTAACTTTTAGGTTAACCCATTCACATTGAAGTTTGCCAGTTTTTTTAATGCATATCTTTGCCATCTTATAAGCTTTCCCCAACTCTTTGTCGTATTACATCTACTTTTATGACTGTTTTGTTCTTTTCCATTCCTCAAAAAGACCCAGCAAATTTAGTGGTATATATCAAATTTATGAGCTCGTAGAAAAAGGGAATAGAGGTAAGGGTTCTGTTGTGAATGAAGATTCAGTACTAAAAACGAATTACGTGCATAACGAACAAGTTACTTCGCTTCAGTCCACCTTATCTGGTAGAGATTATATCTATCTGCAGATTCATTACCTTTTAAATTTTCCCAGGCATCAAAATGGATCTGGAAGATTTTTTGTGAGCAGTACCCCTGCATCGATCTGCTCTGCATCCGTAGCTGGTGTTGTCTGTACCTGAAATGACTTTGGGATACCTATATAGGCGCCACCCAGGCACACTGACATCACTTACTTTTCACGACTTTCCACGCCAGAAGCGCGGAGACATGAAGAACACTGACCACTTATGTATCAAAACATAGGGTCCTAAAAAGGAGTCATATCCCTGTCCCTACAAATCGGTTTGCAGAGCAGGGTGGATGGGTGAGTCTGTAAGTAATCTGCGGCTAGATATAGTTTCTACCAGATAAGGCGTTACCGAAGGAAAGTAACTTGTTCATCTCATAGAGACTTCTAGCCGCAGCCTCCTTACCTTTTGAATACATACCCAAGTAATACCATCTCCGGAGGAGGGTCTGCATACTAATTTCAAACAAGAAAGTCTAAAGACCAAACGGACAAAGTGCCCACCCCTGCAAAACTAACTGTCCAGGCAGTATGGTTTGGCAAACGTGTGCACGGACGCCCACGTTGCACCCTGACAGATGTCAAGGACTGAAACTCCCCGAGCTAACACAGTGGTTTCAGCTTTATTTCTGATGGAATGAACTTACAAGCCCACAGGAGGTTGTGCCTTGGCCAGTGTGTAGTAGACTTTAATGCAGAGCATTATACATCTGGAAATGGTCCGCTTTTGCACTGCAAAATCTTTCTTTGCGCCAACATATCCCATGAACAGCTGGTCAACCACCCATAACTCTTGTGTGCAGTCAACGTAGAACAACCACGCTCTTTCTGGGTCCATGTGGTGGAGTTGCTTCTCTTCTTTGAAGGGATGTGGAGGAGCATAAAAGGTAGGCAAGGTGATAAATTGGCCTACCAGAAAAGAGGGGACTACTTTTGGTAGAAAGGAGGCACTTGTAAGAAGCACCACTTTGTCAGAACATACTGAGAGGTTAGGCAGCTCAGATGATCAGGCCTGCAGCTCAACCACTCTATGGGCAGAAGCAATTGCCACAAGGAAGGCTGTTTTCATTGCGGGAAGTCTGAAGAGGCAATTGCGTAGAGGCTCGAAAGGAGCACACATCAAAAAAAGGCAAAACTATATTAAGGTCCTACTGAAACATAATGAATGAGGATGGAGGGAAGAGATGAGTTAGACCTTTGAGGAACCTGAGTACAATAGGGGGCTTGAACAAAAAGGATTGATCATGCAACCGCAAGAAAGCAGAAATGGCCGAAAGACAGCCCTTAAGAGTGCCGAGAGCAGAGCCCTGAAGGGCAAGAGAAAGAACAAGCATTTGCAATGCAATAGGTCTCGCATTTGTAAGAGTCAGAGCTACTGGTGTTGTAAATGACAGTGTCTTTTACCCATGTTTTTTGGTTTGCAGTGGATGCATGTGGTGTGTAGTGCAAATATGTGGGTAGGATTGGAATTGTTAGTTGTGAAATTGTGTGCTGGAATCGTGTGGTGTTGAAAGGATTTGTGTGGGGGGATTATGTGGCATGGTGTGCAGTGGATTTGTGTGGTTTGTAATTAGGTGGTAACTAGGTGGTATTAAGTGTAGTGGAGTGGCATTTGTGTAATAGAGTGTAATTATGTGGAATGGTATAATTTGTTGTGGTATGTGTACTTTAATTATGTGGCATACTATTGAATTTTGTGGCATGATGTGGAATTCTGTAGTGTGTATTGGATGTATGTGGTGCGTTGTGCAATTGTGTTGTTGAGTTGAATTATGTGCTTTACTGTTGAATTATGTGGTGTGGAATGGAAATGTGTAGCATGGAAGAGTGTGACATTGAGTGAAATTAGGCATTTATTTAAATATTGAGCCATAAAAATCCATAGACGTTACACCTCACAGCGGTAGACGTTGTTTTATTTGGGGCCTAGCCCGTTCAAGTGCCATTCACATTTTGCTTGCAACCAACAAATTTTAGGTCTGGCCTTGAGACTGCTCTATACAACGGTAGTCTAAGCATTTTATGAAGGTCACACCGTGCAGAGATGTTAAAATACGTTCACAATGGCAGTTAATGCCAATTGCTCTTAGGACCTCAGCTTTGTGCTGATACTGCGAGTTGCTTAGACATGGACAGCCGCACTGGACAATTTATGAGATGTGAGCATTGTCCAGGACAGTCATCACCTTGGTACTGAGTAACAATGACCATGTACAACCAATCTCATTCAGTGGATCTTTGATAAAAGTGCTACTTTAGCACAAGAATGTCTTTAATATGTTAAAGGAAAAGTTGCACCAACATCAGCTTAGCTGTGATTTGTAAATTGTGGGACATAAGTAATTTGTTCCTGCTGACAGAAGGCAAAGTGTTGTTGAATATATTCTACTTTGTTTGGGTTGTTCCGTGAATCTGCAGCTATGAACTGGAGAAGCTTTGATGATTCCTATGTTAACAGTGGTAGCAGGAGAAGTGAGGCCACTGCACCTTTGTTGTTAGATTCATAAGATGAGTTCTAAATAGATTTTGTTTTTTACTCTGTATGTAAAACACTCTCGCATGGATGTCATTTTTCAGGACCTGGTTGTACTTGTTGTTACAGCAATATTCACACATGTTTGAAGGAAACAGTCTAGCCTCCTTTTGCCAAGACTTGCAGGAATTACAAAAAGTGGGCCATATTTAAAACTGTTTTCACCTGTTCCAATTTAGCATTTCAGTTGTCTGACATAACATTTTATATGGCCAGTGAAACAAAAAGTGGAATATTTGCAGGTGAAATACAATACCAGAGCATTCCATACAACAAGGACATATATCTGCAATCTTTTTTATTTAGGGTCAACAATAGGGTTGTAACGACTCAGTTTTGAAAGTAGTGCAGTAGCAAACCGAAACAGAACGCTTGTCACTTTTTCTGTAATCCTTTTGTAGCAGTAATGCTGCATTTCTCACTGAAAACTCTCCAAGCTCTAACAATGGATGTTTGGAAATTAGCGAGGAGGACTACAAAGGCTGCTATAATTAAGCATGCGAACTGACCGCCGGTATTGATTAAATTACTCAATTAAACTCATGAGATAATGCAAATATGGGTGCTGTGTAAAGATAAAGGTCCTTAAAGTAATTCTATATTAGAAAATGTATTGAGCAGAAAAATCCTCAATCGGCAGAGGAAAATGAATAATCGTAGAGAAAAAAAAAGGCATATGATGACAAAGATTTAGGTTTTAGCAACATAACAGTCTGTATGTAAGTGCTACCAACACACTTACTTACCTGTAACACATCTACTCATCCAAGATAATGCTTCGATTGTACAAACCTGCTACACAGAAGCCAGAGAGTCCTACACCACCCGCCTCCTGCCCCCAAACTCAACAATTCTTTCAAAGTTTGCTCTGATACCTCCCTGCTCTAAACCGGAGTAAAGAACAGATTAAGTACTTGTAGGAGCTAATTATCGAACTTTTACTATAGGAACCGTTAGCATTTATGCAAAGTGAAAAGCTGTTCAGCTTAGAATGTTTACATTAACGTTTAACATTTGAGCTTACTAAAATAAAAATGTTAAATAATTATTGCAGATTGGAAGATGGAAAAAACAAACAAAAAAAAAAACCCGAACCCCGAACCTTAGAAACAGGTCCCAGGAGCAAGTGTTTTTAAAACAGGAAACATCTACAGATGCTGTAAACAAACACCAGGGCCCTTCGCCGTGGCGCAAATTCCGCCGTGGCGCTAGGGGGGGGGGGGGGGGGTGCGGGGTGAGCGCGGCGCCGCCATGCTCGTGACAGAACCACGCCGTCATGAGTCACGGGCGAGCTGTGCTCATGACGGTGTGGTTCTGTCAGGACTCCGCCCACTGGTTATTTCGCCCGCACCAGCGGGGAATCAGTGACGCGTGGGCGGAGCGGCCACAGCATGACGGAACCACGCCGTCATGAGCACACGCCGCCCGTGGCTCATGACGGCGTGGTTCCGTCATGCGCACGCAAGGGGTTAAAGCAGGACAGAGGGTAGGGTGGTGTGGCAGGGAAAGCAAGCAGGAACTACTGGAAGGAGGCGGGGAAGGAGGGGAACCAACAAGAGATGGAGCAGCAAGGGCAGGGGTGTACTAGGGACTATGCTCGGCTTGGTTGCTGATAAAGTAAACCAGGATAGAGGAGCTGGAGGGGAGGGGCGAGGATAGGCTGAAAACAAGCTGCAAGCAGTTGGGTTTTCAGGCGATTCTCGATCGTTTAAAGCAATTAACGAGGATCAGCTGAAAACACAGTGCTAATTAAATAAACACACATGTTTTACCCCCGTCTACAGTTATTATAATGGGGACTGATTATCTCACCCGAGCCACGGGGATGTTCACTGTGATAGATCCTTCCTTTTCCTCCTTCCCCTCCTCTATGGCCGGGCTACCAGGTGAAAGAGGCAAGGCAGCTGCCGGGAGAGGCATCGGGGGATGGAGTAAGGGAGATGAGGGTTGGCCCAATTTAGGGGAAACAAGCACTGATGAGAGCAGCGTCGAAGGTCCGCAGGAGTTACAGAAAATAATTAGTGCTGTGGCACAAGTAATGAGGAGGCACATTTGGGCTACACAGAACGGCGCCTCTGTTGTCAATTTAAATTTTTTTAAAAAAGTGTTTGCGTGCAGAGTGCACAACAAAAGAAAGGTCGGAGTGCGCCATATTAAAGCTAAAGCATGTGGTGTAGGAAAAATAAGAAATGTTTTACTTACACTGCATCTGTCAGCCGCTTGAATGCTTCCATATATTCTGTCAATGTAAAAAAGCACTTAAATTAAAGCGCGGCGGGAGGGGGCTGTGGCCGCCACTGTTGATTGTACGGCCATGTTATTGTAAAAGCGGATGCCGTGCTAAAACCTAAAGCATGGCGCCAGGACGGAGGGGGCTGCGGACAGGCACAATTTTTGAGGGTGCACCGTAATGTTAAATAAAAAACACAAGTAGTGGCGAAGGCCAGTGGGACTTGCAGCAAATAATTAGTGCTGTGGCCAAAGTAATAGGGAGGCACATCTGGGCTACACGGAACGCAATCCGAGACGGTAACAGAAGCAGACAATCTGACAGAAAATCCTAAAAGAAGTTGAGCTCGCTCCGTGCTTTCACTTTAATAGCGGCACGACCCCCATTAAAGGTAGAGCTCGGAGTGGGGCTCTTGAAAAAAGAAAAAACAAAGTAGTCCATAACTAAATAGATAAAAGGCAACAGTGTAGGGAAACTGTAGTTGGTCGGTGCTCTTGGCATACAAACGAAGTGATGTATCAGGAGCACCGGCCAATAAGGAGCCAGATAACAAAAGCAATAGAGTTTTGAACCAATGGCAAGCACTAGCTGTAATGCTACCCCGTAGAGTGATTACGGCAGGTCTTGCACACGAGTGCATGCGTACTGATGCTCGATCTAATAAAAAGCAGAACTTCAAATAGAGGCAGAAAGGGGATCAACTGATTTTTCTACAACACCATGCCACAAATTATTTCCAATGGCAGGCGTGTACCTTTTGGTGGAGGGCTACCTGTCTGTCAAGATAACATTACAGACATTGCGTGTTCTCTGCAGAGGCAAACAGATCTAACCAAGGCTCTACCCACAGCTGAAAGATCCTTGCGCCACCTGCGGGTGGAGATGCCATTCGGGATCCGCTAGGCATATTCAGCTGAGTTTGTCCACTCTAATGTTCAGAGAACCCGCCAGGTGTTAAATCACCAGGGGAATGCACTGCTGTTCCAGCGATGTCCAGAGGGGCAGAGCCTCTTGACATAGGGTCCACAATCCCACCTGCCATGTTTGTTGCAGTACCACATGGTGGTGGTGTATTCTGAACACTTGTACCAGCCTTCCCCTTATGGAGGGCAGAAAGGCTTTCAATGCCAGTTGGATCGCACAGAGCTCCAGCAGGTTGATGTGGATCCAGATTCGCCGGAGACTAGAGTCCTCTGAGCTTAACTTCTCCCAGATGTCCACCCCATCCCAAGAGTGATGCATCTGTCACTACTGCAAGATCTTGTTGGGGAAGGGAGAAGGGTCTGCCTCTGACCCAACTGCTGTTTGTTAGCCACCACTGCAGATCATTTGAAGTAGCTGCCAAGATATGGATCAGGTCAGAGAAATTCCCCTGATGTTGCACCCACTGGAATTTTAAGTCCCACTGCAGAGCCCACATATGCCATCTGGCATGTGTCATCAGAAGTATGCGGGATGCCATTAGGCCCAGCACCCGAGAGTCAGCCTCATCGAAACCCAGGATAAAGTCTGAAATCTCAGTATCGTAGCCAGAATATCTTGGACTTGCCGCTTTGGAAGATAAGCCTAAAACTGCACAGTGCCCAGAACAGCTCAGATGGAAGGGAGTGCCCGACAGGGAGTCAGGTGTGACTTCATCACATTGATGGTGAACCCCCAGTAAGTGCACAAGGTTTGCCATAGTCTGGAGGTGGGAGACAACAGCGTGCGAGCCACCCTTCAGCAGCCAGTGGTTGAGGTAGGGGGAAGACTGGCACCTCTGACCTCCGCAAATGAGGTGCAACTAGCGCCATCACCTTGGTGAACACCCCGGGGGCGCTGGTAAGGCGAAAAAAAGGAGCACTGCGAACTGAAAGTGCTTGTGGCATGCCGTAAACCTTAAATAGCGCTGGTGGGCAGGCAGGGCGGGAATAGGAAAATAAAAGTCCAGCAAGCCCAACGCTACCATCCAGTCAACTTGGTCCCGGGCAGACCAGACCTGAGCATTTTGAAATTGTCCTTTTTGAGGAAGAAATTGAGAGTTTGGACATTGAAGACAGCACAAAGCCCTTTGTCCTTTTTGGTAACTAGAAAGTAGCGGGATAACAACCACAGCCTACCTATGGCACCGGAACTCTTTATATGGCTGCCTTGGCGAAGACAGCTGTGACCTCCTCATTGAGAAAAGACAGATGATCCTCTGTCAGCCGACTGAGAGATGGTAGCACAGGGGAGGGGTAGACTCGAAGTGGAGGGAGTAGCCCCTTTCAGACAATTTGCAAAACCACCTGTCCCATGTTATGGACTGTCAATGATGGGGAATCCTGCTGCCAACTGGAGGCCCATGGCAGAAAAGTGGCACACTAGGAGGGTTTGGAGACAGATGCAGTAGACAGGCAGGGGTGGGTGGGTGGGGGGGGGCTTCTGGCCAGACCGCTGGCCACCTGACCTACCAGGTCTTTGGATATCGCACCCTCATCCACGTAGAGGCTGGGGAGCATGCAAGGCGCTGTGGATGGATGGGAACTGGAGCGGCGGGAAGCCCCTTCTGTAGTCACGAAGGAGCAAAATGCAGATTGGGGTGGAAGTGGGGCCTCAGAGAGGCTTAAGGAACTGGCCATAGCATGAGAAACCTTAAAGTGTTTGAGAGACGAATATCCCTTGTCACCAAAAAGACTGGTGCTATCGAATGGCATGTCCATAAGGGAAGCTTGGACATCCCCCGAAAAGGCAGTCGTCCTTCAGACAGGTGTGGTGCCGAAGGACCACTGTTGTGGAAACCGCTCTCCTATCGAGTTGGTCGTGTCAAGTCCACATCGAATAGTGAACTTTGCTGCATCTCTCCAGTCAGTGACAGCTTGGGAAGAGTTCAGCCCGGGCCTCCTCTGGGACCTGTGGCAGCACTTGCACAACTATATCCCACAAAGTGTGGGAATAACTGGCCAAAAGTCATGTGGTGTTCATGGACCGCAATGCCAGACTGGAGGAAGAAAACATCTTTCCAAATTAATCCAGCTTCTTAGATACCCTATGCGGGAAAGCACCTTGGGAGGTGGAGGCTTGGTCCACCAAGTTCTCAAGGGAAGGTTATGGTGTGAGGAAGTTTGGGTCCCCAGTTGTGGGGCAATGGCAGAGTTTAATTGTCCTTTCCAGGAGCCCCTGTGCTGGGTGTGGAACTAGTACCCAAAAGGACATCAGTAAAGGCATCACTGAATGGGAAGGGGTTCCGACGTGGAAACTACTGGTTGTAGCACTTTAGTCAAGAGAATAGTCTTGACAGCAACAAAGGGTAGCTGAAGCTGCATAGGACGCTCCCTCCTCCGTAGCCACGTTAGGGGAGAAAGAAGACAAGCATCTTCTAAAGTATCCAGGCAGTAGGCCTCTCCCAGTTCCTTACACCAGTCCATACTTCCTTGTTGAGCTGGTATTCTAAACGGTCTAGTGACCTCTACAATTCTTCCACTAAGGCCCAGCCAATGAGAATAAGACTTGGGCTCCAATTTAGGAGGCAAGGCTCGGGCCGGCATCAGAGTAGGTTTCATGCAACGCCCATTTGGCTCAGTGTTGGGGATGGGGCAGGGAGCATTGAGGAAGGTCGAGATGGCATGACCGGCGTTGGTCCAGATCCAGGAATGGACCCATGGGGCCCCACTAGAGCCTGAGCTGGAGACACTAGCGCAGAACCAGATGGGGCCCTTTCTGACTCCGCAGGGCCTGAAGGCACGTAAATGGAGTTGGGCTGTTGCAGGAACTCTGCGGAGTCACAGAACTATGCTTGGGATTATAGGACCTTAGTAATCAGGGACTGAGTCATCGTACCAACAGAGCAGCCACAAGCCCAGGACCGACTAGTAATAGTGTCTCACTTGCCATCCTACTCACTCACAGAGGAACAAGTGATTAGACATCCCAGAACACAACACTCCGACCCTCTCAGGAATCGCGGTTGCAGGACACACTTTTTCACTCACACACTCTTACTAGTCCACAATAAGTTCTGACAAACACGAGAAAAGCTCCAAATGTTTACATTAACTATTGTCTCTAGTATGCAGGATACGTGCTACAAGAAGTAGAAAAATGCCTAACACAAAGATAGTTAGAATAGCAAGTAGTCCGTAAATAATAAATAGAGCCGTCAATATATATATATGACAATGTAGCCTAACCTCCCTCCCCTTCGACAGAAGCGAAATTATTATATATCAGAAAATCTCTAGGTGATAACAGCAGACCCCGTACCTCAGTAAAAGCAGATCAAAGTTCTACATCCGAGACGCTTGTCACAATCTTTTTCCTGGAAAGCTCCCTCTCCAAGTGTGTGTTACCTATCTATGCATACCTATATGACAAAAGTATGTGTACCCAAACAGCAGCATTTGTGTGTTTTGTCTAAGTGCTAGGGCCTGACCAGAACAGAATAAAAAGGGGCTTTGTTGTTCGACCTCGTCTACATGTGCAGACTAAATCCCAAGAAAAGAACAGAGGGCAAAACAACAGCATGTTTTGTGTGGAAGTACACTGCGGTATAAAACAAAATATGCCTGTAAGGTCAGGTGTGCAAAGCAGAAGACAGCCTGCAACACACTTATGCTAACAGGGAAAATGACAATGGGCCTGCACAGGACTTATGACAGGCCCACCCAAATATGAAGCATATGGACTCATAGAACTCCTTGAGATTGGTGGGGGTCACTCCGGCCTTTTATAAATTCGGGAAGCGTGGAACCGGCCAAGGCAAGAAACCGGATGCTTCCTCAGCTCATCCACCAAAGGACGAGGAGAAGTCAAAGAGCAATTAATGTTCTTGCTCTTTTTTTTGTGGCTCTTACCAGAGTAGTTACAGAATGTTGAAAAAAGCCAGTAGCTCTTCTCCGGATCGGTGCTGGCTGGTACGCAAAGAAAAGAACTGACATCAGTGTGCCTGGGTGGCACCTATATAGGTACTGCGACGTCTCTTCCGGCGCAGACACTGCCGCTGACAGACACAGAGACGATTGTCGCCACCTTCCAGTATGCAGCGCTACTGCTCATGAAAAATCTTCCTGATCCAGTCCGATGCCTGGGGAAATTCAAAAGGTAAGGAATCTACTGCTAGAAGTCTCGATCAGATAGTGTTTACAGGACTCTGCTTGCCTAAAAAATAGTACATAGTGATTTCATCAAGATATACACTTCTGACAATTTCTAAATTTGATCATTTATTTTACTGAGGTTTTATATTATGAATATCAACTTGTATAGGATTTACTGAAATTAATAGGTCACATTAAATAAATGCTTTTTTTATGACAACATTTTACAGTTACAAAATCACAAGTTAATCAAATCATCTGGACATTGGATTTATGATTTACCTTGGAGGATTGGCTTCAAGTTCTTGGAGTTTCTCTTCAAGCTTTCCTTGAATTTCTGCCAAATCATCATATTCCTTAAATGCAAATATACAAGGTCGGTGGACAATCTGTTACCTATGGTGGTTGATACTACTCACAATGTAAACTGAACAAAACATCTCTACTAGCAATGTAGCTACACCGTTTACATTCAAGATTGCATGCAAGCCATTGTTTAACAAATGCACAGGCTGTTTTATCACAGATAAGCATTGCGCACGTTTTACTGGTCTTCGGGGGCTGGTATCGTTGATGTTCACAACAAGACAAGGAAAATCTGTTTGGGAATGAATGTTGGATTCATAAGAACAAAAACGATTTTTAAATTTAAACATGCATCCCCACATTAATTTACTCTTTTATAAACCTAACACCTAAAATGGAAGCCGTACTTGCAAGCATTATTGAGGATAATGTCATGAGGCAGCAGTCTTCTTAAACTCAATACCACAAAGCTAGATGATATACTATCAGGATTTGTTGTTGTTACAGGTGTGGAAGTTTAAGAGCTAAACTTAAATTTGATGAAAGTTTGCTAAGTGTCAATTGTTACTGTTGAGCACCATGAAGGTTCTTGGTGCAAGTGCTTTAAGATAAAAGTAATGAATATTGTAGACTAATTCACACAAATAACAGGCGAAACTTCCTGGTGCTGTAAGAGACAAGTTCTTTCTACCTTAAATTGGGCTCAAGGCATTCTTGTTGTATGCCAGTGACTTACTCCTCTTAAATGTAACTTCAGTTGGTTTGTGAATAAAACTGAATATAATGCAAACTATATAGAAAACACTAACAGTAAAAAACATAAACAAGACTAAAATTAGGTATTTATTAAGGCCCGCACTGCAAGTTGTGAGGTAATAGGGTAGGATATTTAATCTGTGTTTCTAGTTTTTCAACTTGGTTTCTTGTTTTACCAGCCTTTTCTCCCCCAACAGATTCCTGCAGGTTAAACCTGTCCAAATTTATCAGAGAAACATTTAGTGTGTGATTATCACACAGCTTTTAAGTTCGATCCCTGAGCATATTTCTGCTTGCTAAGGGATTAGAACTTAGCTCTTAAAGTTTGTAATGAAAGCCTAATTCTTTAAATAACCAACACTAGCCATGGTTTCTAGCAGTTGTTCCTGCCTATTGTTACCTAGGAACTGATTCTTACAGTGAGTCATCATGGAAACAACATGCTACCTACCATACACATGATGAGAACAGGGTTTATTAGAAATTGTATAATTTCCATCTATGCAGTCATGGATAAGCAGCGGTAGATCGTGTGGAAAAAAAGTATATGGAGCCAAAATATCCCCACAATTACTAATCAGAGCAGCATGTATATGCCCCTCTATTTTTAGGTTTATTAAATCATAGAGGCAAACTTTTGGCGGCAAGTGCTGGCAGTAGAAGTATGGCCGAATTGAGATAAAATATAAGCAGAGCTGTATCCTCTTCCTTGAGAAGGTGTACATGCTGAGGGTTTGTTTGTGAGGAGGAACGTTTGATGGGTGCCCTTTTCAGGGGCGGCCACCACAAAATGAAGTTGGGGGAGAGGCGGGGGGCGGACAGGCAAGCGGGGGTTAGTGGAGGAAACTCTTTTTTAAAAATTTTTTTATTTAAACTTGCCATTCGCCGCAGCCTCGGTCGGCTGCCTCGGAGCACTCCCAGCAGTCTCTAGAAAGGCAGAGGCCGCTCAGCCAATCCAGACGCTGCTCTCCTGCTGGGAGGGCAGTGCCAGGATTGGTCTGAGTGGCCTGCTCTGCTGCTCAGACATTGCTGTATAGCCTGCGGCTTTTCTCCAACCCAGCTGTGAACACAGCTGGGTTGGAGGAATAGAAGTGTGCATGTATGTGTGGCCAACCTAGAACGGCCAGCCAAACATACTTGAGCACTTCTAAGTGTATACGACCTGCCTGTCATGGCTCCGTCCTGCACGCAAGTCAGAGCCAGTCACAGAAAAATACAATTATATTGTTTCATTATCATTTTACTTTTCTGTGACTGACGAGTGGGGAGACGATCCTCCGCCATTACAGAGGAGCTGCCCCTGGCCTTTTTAGTTGTAGGCAATACCCCTTGCGGATAATGTCTAGCACCCACATGACTGATGTTCCATCTGGCCATAACTGGTGAAATTGCTATAGACGCCCCCGACAGGTGTTGTATGATCGGGGGGAACAGAAGGTAAGTCGCTGTTTAGAGGTAGAGACTCCCCTTGTGGGAATTACTCTACTTTTACCGCTTTGTTTAAACCCTCCTCTGTAATAGCTCTTGCCAGTTTGCTGGAGGTATTGCTGCTGCAGTTTTTGCGAAGTTTGGGTGCCAAGAGTGGTGGTTTTGGAAACCTCTCTTCCCTGATAGCTTCGAAAGGACTATTGTCTTGGCGTAGGAGACTGCAAGGCTCCCATAGTTTTAGCAGTCTTTCATTCATTATCTTCTCTAAATTGGAATCTACCTCTGACACAAATAGCTGTTTCCCAGCACATGGGATATTAAATAGATGTCGTTGCATCTCTGGCCTAAATCTGAGATGCGCAGCCATGAATGTCTTTGTAGAAGTATAGAGGAATTTATTCCACTTGCAGCCCTGTCCACACCTTCTAGGGCACAACAGATGCTTGCATTACACACTTGTATACCCTCTGAAACTTGGTCTTCCCCTCTTTCTGTACTGCTCAGGCAGATATTGAATAAGATCATCCATCTCATCCCATGTTGCCCTGTTGTACCTGTCTAGGAGTCCTACTGAATTAGCTATACGCCTGTGATTGGTGTGTCCAGCTGCCACCCTCTTCCTTGCCACATCAATATGCTCACTTTCCTTATCTGGAGGTGGTGCGTCTCCAGTACCTTGGGGCGCTGCTCTTTTCCTCACTGCTGTCACAGCAGGGAATCAGCAGTTGGATGTGCCCTAATATAAAGAGGGTTATTGGGGGAAGGTTTATACTTCCTTCCATACGTGGTGTGGAGACTCTGGTCTTGACTGGGTCTTTAAACATGTACTTGGAGACCCTGAGCACAGACTCTAGCATTGGAAAATATTGCACTGAGAACTCCGTTTTAGAGAGTGTCTCTACTAGGAAATCTGTGTCCTCCTCTGTGGTGTGCATTTGTACCTTGCGGTATTCAGCTATACATTGAATAACACTGTATTGTATTGTCTGAGTGAGATAACTTTGTTGATAATGGGGGTTCTATGTTCGTATCTGGCAGCACTATGTCAGTCATTCCATGGCTCTGTGCTTGAAAGTCTGAATCCTGTGTATAGGGATTGACTACCTGCTTCTATCTGTGTGGAGGATGGTGATATGGGCTGTGGAGATGCATTAAAGTCTATTGGCATAGGGCTTCCAGCCTTATGCTCTGTAGTTTTTTTTTTGGAATGCAAAAAGAACAATTAATAGACAGAATGCAGAACAATGTCATACATTCACCCCAGTACAGCGGTCTGGGCCTAAATCCATCGTTTTTTTGCTCACCATGCCATTCCAGTTTGGACCCAGCCATATGCAAATCAGTCTTGACCCTGCGCCCAATGAGAACAGTCCAGCCAGAACTGCCAGGCCAGGTCCTACCTGGACTGGAAACCCGCGTCCTAGGACCGGTTTCGGGCTTCAGCCCTCATTAGCCAGGATAGCTCGACTCCAGTGGCATGTAGAGCATGGGACCCACGTCTGGGCATACCCGTCCCACTCGGGGTGGCAACTGCAAAAAGAGCAATCGATGGACAAAATGCACAACAATGTCATACATTCTCCCCAGTACAGAAATCTGGGCCTAAATCAATGATGGACGCTGAGTGAAGGCCGAATGGCAAAACTTTGAACTGGTAGTGATCTCCAGCCAATTCGAACCTCCGGAATTAGCGATGTTTTGTATGAATGGGGATAAGAAAGTAAGCGTCCAGGAGATCGAGGGACGCTAGATTATCTCCATCGTTTATTAATAAAAGAATCTCTGGGAGGGACAGCATTCTGAACGACTGCTTTTTGATATATTTGCTTAACTGCCTTAGGTCCATTACATGCCTCCATTTCCCGCATTTTTTCTTTATTAAAAAGAACTTGGAATAAAAGCCTTTGCCTCGCTGGTCGAAAGGCACTTTTTCTATCTCCTCTTTCCTTAGTAGAGTTGAAATCTCTTGCCTTAACAAGGACAAGTGATGATGATGTGTTTTCCTTGGAGGCGGAGTTCGAGGGGGTTTGTGGACAAACTCTAAGGTGTGGCCATGTTGGATGATGTTCAGCACCCGTTTGTCCCTTGTGATGGATGCCATTGGATCAGACATGGAGAGAGATGATGAGACGGAAGATGCTAAGAGCGAAATGAGGTGACCAGAGGAGGAGAAATGTCACTGACGTTTTGAGAAATCCTGTAGTTTTCTTCATCCTGCAGGCTTATGCCTAACTGATTGCCAATTGTATAAAATGTTGGAGGTACGCAACTGCTGCGGTTGTTGTCCTCCATATTGCGATCTGTAGCCTTGTTGACCATATGGCAGATATCTGTAAGACTGGTAAGATTGTCTTTGTTGGAATTGGCCTCTACCCCTACCTCGTCGAAAGGACTGGAATCACCTTTGTTGCAGCGTGCCCAAAGAACGGGCAGGCTCAGTATCCTTTTTAATGCCCTGTAACTCTTTGTCTACGTGCTTTCCGGAAAGAGTTTCACCATCGAAGGGCATGTCCAGCACCTTAGATTGGATCTCAGGGTGGAAATATGTCATCCTCAACCAGCCCTGCCTGTGAAGGACTGCGGCACCTGACATTTGTCTGAAGGCAATGGATGATAAATCTATTGCGCAGTCAATCACCTCCGAAGACCCTATAGCATCCGCCTACAGAAGGTCCTTTGCTTCTTTCTTTTTATCCTCCGGGAGGAATTCGAGAAGAGGAGCCAGATCTGACCATAACTGGTGGTCATACCTTCCTAAAATTGCTAAGGCATTAGAGGCCTTGATAGCCGTAGCCGCCATAGTCGCAAAATGTTTGCCTATACTGTCCAGGCGTTTGACTTCCCTGTCCGGAGGCACTGCACAAGGAGACTGGGGATTCCTAGAATGCCTCTGGGCAGCTGCAGAATAACGGAATCCGGACTAGGATTTCCAATTAAACATGCTGGTGCAGAATCGGACACCTTGTATTTCATTTCCATCCTTGGTAACACAGCCGGGACAGAGGCTGGATTCTTCATTATCTTTAAACCCTCACTCCAAATAAAATCGATGATCGGGATGGATCGAACAGATTTCTTTGATGCATCCTTAAAATCGTAAAGGAAACATTCAGTTTGCACCACGAGTATTGGCAAATCAAATCTTTTGGCATCTCTCTCAAGCAATTCATGGGAGCCCCCGATGTCTCCTGGGGGATTAGTCGCCAGAGAAGGAGAAGACAACGGAGAAGATGGAGCCACATAATCATCCCATTCTTGGCCAAGAAGGTCCGTATCTTGTGTGAGCTCGCCTTCCTCAGTTTGATCGTCTGCTTCACTCTCAATGTAATCATCCTGAATCGTAATTATGGCTCCCGGTTTTATGGGTTTTTTTTTTTTGTTTTTTTTTTTTAACATTTCCGTCTGTATTTATCCATATTTATTTTTGGCCCATTTTACCTGTATTTATCCATATTTATTTTATGTTTTGTTTATAAATGAAGTTGTAAAACTGTACATTTCCATATTTATTTAACCGATAGGCGCTCACTCCTTATTTGAGGTCTGTCGTGTTTTAGCTATTCATTCTGCCAAATATTACAAAACAGTACATCCATTGGTAAATATTCGCATTATACCGCAAATGTATGTTGACACATGCAGTTATTTAAAGAAATTTCATCCTGGTTTTTAATTTCTTATGCTGTCCATCTGCTCAGCTAATGGGCTATAATTCAAGAAAGACAGCACAAAGAGTCACTTAAAAGAAGCACAATTTTCTGTTTTAGCCACTTTTAAAAATAAATGCAGACAGAAAACACATTGTTTTCTGCCTGTATTTATCTGTAAAAATCCGTAAAAACGGAAAACAGGGAGCCTTAATCGTAATACATCGAGGAGCCTGTTTCTCGACCTGCACACCAGGAGGCGGAGTAACAGCAGGAGGAGCCGGAGCCACCTGAATACCCGGACCGCCAGGTGTCAAAGGGACTGGAGCATGAGAGTCTAGAAATCTTTTATAGTAATCGTTTACCATATGTCTCAGGTCCGTGACTAGAGAGATTGGTACCAGCATAGAATCTATTCTAGAGAGATTGGTACCAGCATGGAATTCCTCCGAACCTCCTGACATTCTTCATAAGCCTCATAAAGGTAGTGCTCTTGAAAAGAGTTGCAACGTTGAGCTTGAGAGAGCCCTGAAAATGAATAGTCCCCTTCCATATATTCAGATTGTGCTTGTGCTTCCTCTTCCTCATCAGTGTCCTGGCATTTGACTCTGAGTTGTGAGGGGCTATAGGGAGGACCGAAAAGACTCATCGTCCGATTCCTCCGTATCCAGTAGGTGAGAAGGAAGTAATGGTGAAACCTTAAGTAAAGGTGAAAATCCTGGTGACTTTTGTACCAGATGCAAGCTTTTAGTATCTCGTTTTTGATCCGTGGATGACGGGAGACGCCGTATCGTAATTGTCGTCGATACTGGCCAAGGGGGTGATTTGAAGACTCCTCAGCGGCGACATAAACGATGGTCCAGTCGACATAGAGTCAGTCGTCGTCATTGCCGCCGAAGCTCTTGTCGATGCCATCGACTAAGAAATCATTGTCACTGTTCTCGTCGACGATGCCGTCGCCACGGCTGTCAACGAAGTCGTCGTCACCACAGAAGTCGGGCATTTAGATGAAGCTCTCGATGACTGGTCCGTCAATGGTGCCTTTTTCGTCGACAAAGCCTGTTTGAGAGGAGTGACAGGCAGAGAGGCAGCAGATGACTTCTTTAGGTCTGGTTCTTTAGGCTTAACGGCTGTCTTTTCGGCAATGAAGGATTTCTCTGCCTTTAATTTCTTCACATCAGCCTTTAATGAGGTAGAACCCTAATTTTTACGCTTCCTCTCAGCCGAGGATGGCCCAGGGCTCTCTTCAATATTAGATCCAGATTCTGATTTCTTTTTCTGGAGCCATAACAATAACCTGGTCTCTTTATCCTTTAAAGTTTTTGCAGAAAAAGTTCTACAGTACTTACAGCCTTTGGCCTTATGCTTAGGATAAAGGCAATAAAGGCAATCTTTATGTGGATCTTCTGAAGAAAACTTTGCTTTTCCACAGGATCTACAGGGCCTGAACAGCCTCTTCTTAAAACCCTCAGACATCTTGAGAAAAGAAGGTTGAAAAACAGTACCTAGAGGTGAATTCAAACAAGGTCAAAAGTTCACCACTGGAAAACTGAGCAGAGCTCAGGGAGACTCCCTTACACACAATGTGCGTTTAGAAATCTGAGGTCTGGTGATTCTGACTGGGGAGCTGAGTTCTAGGGCTGGTCTGATTGGTCGAAGTTTGGACCTGTATAAGGAGGCTAACGACTGACAAAGTTTGCCTCTCCTTCTGGATGGTTTTGATGTACTTCTATGGTCCTTTTTTTTCTAACTACCGTGAGACTCCCACGACGACGACGTGGAAGGCACAAGCATGTGAATCTATGAAAGATTCAATACTGGAGAATATGATTTTGAGAAGTATTTGTCTTAACCATATAAAAGATAAAATAGCCTAGGTTTTGTTGTTCAACCCTAGGCTGATATCAATCAGTGCTAGCCTTTTTACATAATGTGTTTTCACAGGATTTAGATGTTAAATTCCTTTTAACTCATTGCAATTCAAGGTGCTGCAGTAGTGCGCAGTTCAGTTCTGTGGAGAGCTGTGATTTTTATTTTAAAAAAATCTTAACTGTCCTTTTTTGTGTTTGTGATGTACTGAATTATACTATGCCTAATAAAATATATTTTAAAAAAAAGGGACGAAGCCAGCACAGTACTGAACTGGTTCTGATCACTGCCGCAGAGGAAATCAGACAACCGCTAGATACTGGTAGTAATGCGGCCCGGGTTCTATTAGACCTCAGTACCATTTGCATCTTTCTGCGCTATGAATCAGGGGAAAGGTGCTTCAGCTACTGAAGTCCTTACTTTTGGCTCAAAACCAGTTTGTTGGCCTGGATGAGATCAAATCCCCCTCATTCTATTTACCAGGTGGGGTCCGGCAGGGCTCTTTATTGATTGCCACTCAATTCAACCTCTATGTGTGAAACACCCCCCACCCTTTCCGGCCAAACAGAGCAAATAGTTTGTTTTCACTCTGGTGTCCTACACTGCCGACACCAAGATAGTTATATCAGTGGCCAGTAATCCAGATGATGCCACCTTTGATTCCATGACTATGTTGCAGATCGGGAATTCTATGGCCCTTAATCTAAAACTAAACTCTGGTAAAATCGAAGTGCTATTGTTCGGCAGGAACATGTTGTTAGGGTTTCCTAGATGGTGGCCATAGGATTTTGGGGAGATACCCTCCCCTGTCTGCAAGGCTAAAAAATGTAGGTGTTCTCTTCGACAGTAATCTTTGATTCGATGCCCACGTCAACGCGATCACCTCCTTGTCCTTTTACCTGCTAAAAACACATACGAAAGTTCTTTCCTTCATTTCATGTCATCTACAGAAACATGTAGTCTCTACCCTTATTTTTAAAATTGATAACTACTGCTCTATTCACCAACATCCAGAAAAAATGCTTACATAAACTTCAATTCCTACAGAATGCTGCTTCCCCAGTTACTCCTGGAAATTCCTAAATTTCAATCGGTCTCCCATTGCCTCTCCCAGCTCCATAGGCTTCCCATAAAAGAAATATAGAGTTCAAGGCCCTTTACATCACCTTCAAGGCGATACATGATGTAGGACCTAAGTATTTGAAACAGCACTTCCAATGATACACCCCAAAACATTACATCAATCCTCCTCAGCCTGAAACCTAATGGTACCCAAAATGGAATTGCTGTCCTTCTGGAAAGCTCTTAAAACCTGGCTCTCTAATAGTTAGACAGTGCTCCTTTTTTGTTCCTACAGTCTCTGTTTCCCGGAGCTTCAGCACATAAACACCCTAGGGTAGTAGAGTGTTTTATAAAATAAAATTTTATATATACTGAACTTTTGCAAATGCAATCAGATTTTGTGAACCAACCTATGTACAAACAGGTCTGTTCACAAAATACTGAACGGTACGCAGCTGCAGAATGACTTGCCTAATTAAAATGATTAGGCAGATCACAATGTGCGACCCCTTGATTGAGTACTAGAGACAGCAGACCAGCATTCCTGTTAATTGCATTCCAAAATGGAAAACCTTAGTGAGAGAAGGTAGTGGCCAATTGCGCCTGCAACTGACAACATGATATCCAATAGGGGAAGGGGTCCAGAGGGGACCCCCTTTTCCTTTGCGAATCAGTTACTCCCAACTTGGGAGCTTGCAACATTTCAATGTTTTGCAACATTGATATATACAACACTGAATTGAATTTGGGACAGGGTGACCAAACCACAATTAAGTACCCATTTCTAAACCAACTGAGAAATTGGGAAAAACTTAGCACATTAGAAAAAGCATTCACAAATCCACCCTCTGATTTACTCAATCAAGGTGTTTATGCAAATGCTAAAACCCTAAGTAAATCTTGCCTTTATGATTTCAGATAAAACAAATGCGTTCAAATTTTATTTTTTAGTAATAAATACATTCTCAAGATTTAACATAATGCAAATCTTTGTGTCCCTTAAAATGATGCAATCCAGCAGTCCGCCCATAACACCCTTACGGTATCAAAAAGACTATCTTTATCACTATGAAATTTTAAATGACTCCGTTAAATAAAGATTATACTGGCTTTTAAATGGCCTTTAAATTTGCTGATTAACCAATTGAACACATTTACATTTCTTTCAGGTAGCAAGCTCCCTGGTGTGAAGCCTTGCTTCTTCTTTAGTGCCTTATTCCTCCCTTGGCTTCCAAGCACAGGAGAACCCCTCAATTCCCTTTTAGCAAGAGGAAACTCAAAGTCAACATTAGCTGTTCAGGAATATTGTTTACCATAAAGTATGGAAAATGTAAACATTTAAAAGCTTGGAAACATTGTTCTCAATCTATCTCTTCCCCGTCGACCTCTCGACGTACCCGAGGAGCTGAATCCTGCGCTCCAAACTGCAGGAATAATATGCGAATAGAACTGTTGCTACAGAGGTGGGATACAGTTTACTACGACATGGGGTCAACACCTAACATCACTGATAATATTAGATGTTAATACTCAGGAAGGCCCTGAAACTGTGTAGCAATGAGTAGAACTCCAATCAATCATATTTATTTCAAATTATTAAAACCATGAAATGTAAAACAATAAAACTAAACATCTCACATTTGAAACAAATGGCTATAGATAAAATAAAAAAAAGAGACCATGTGATACATGTCTAGCCAAAAGGGAATAAAAGAGCAAAAATCTGTTAAGTGCTTGCACACAATTCATTTTGTATGTACATTTTGCCCTAACAGCTGCCGTTGGTGTAAGTTCATAAAATGACAGACTACTCTTGAAACAAATCAAAAAATGTGATAAACAATCACTGATCCACAGCTCACCGTGCTAAAAGCCTATCTACACAGTTCGTTAATGTGTAAACCTGGTTAGCACTCGAGTATGGTCTCCTTGAAAGCAAAAGGCAATTGCGCGATGAGCAGTTTGGATGTTAAATCTGTTAAAGGAAATGTGTAACCACGTCCTGCGCTCAAACAAATCCAATAAAGAGGTGATCATCCACCTGGTTTTCTTTGGTGTGAACAATGTAGCACAACTACGCTCTTTTCGGGTCCAGACGATGGGTTGTCTCATCCTCCTGGGAAGGGTGAAGCGAAACAAAGAATGTTGGCAGTGTGATGCTTTGTACAACATGGAAGGGTGTCATCACTTTTGGCAGAAAGGAGGCACGGGTGCGAAGAACCATTTTGTTAGGGAATAAATTAGTGTAGGCAGGTTGAGCATAAAGCCCAAAGCCTTGCGGCTCACTAACCCTCCTGGCCAAAATAAAGGCCACCAACAGGACAGTTTTGAATGACAGAAGTCTTAAAGAGCAGCTATGCATGGGTTTGAATGGTGAACAAATCAAAAAGTTAAAACAAAATTGAGGTCTTATGGGGCATGATGAAGTGTTTATGGAAGGGAACGTGGGCTGGAGACCCTTCAAAAAAGACGTCGCAATGGTAGAACTTGAACAGGGAGGGTTGATCCGGCAACTGCAAACAAATTGAGATGGCTGATAGGTACCCCATAACTGTGTCCAGAGCAAGGCTTTGTCACTAGGAACAATACAAACAGCAACAGTTCAGACACGTTTAGCTGTGCACCAAGCCACAAACTTGTCCCAACGGCAGGCATGTTTGGTATTTGCTGGAGGATGCCTAGCTGCCAAGATGACCTCATAGACTTTCAGAGGGAGACTGAAGATTCTAAACTTCTGCAGTTCAATTTCCAAATATGAAATCAGATGTGCGCAGGTTCGGGTGCAGAACCCTGCCCTGTTGAGACAGGATATCTTACTGAAGGGGCAGCCTGATCAGAGGACAGATGCCAATACTCAGGAGTTCAGGATACTAGACTATCCACGCCCAATCTATAGACACTAAGATGACTTGGGCCTGGTCTGTCCTGATCTTCTTCGGAATTCAGAGCATGTGTGGTATTAGTGGGAATGTGTACAAGAGTCATGAGGTCCAGTTGAGATGAAATGAGTCTCCAAGCAAAAGCAGCTTCAGAAACTCCAGAGTGCAGAAGTGCTGACATTTCACCTTCATCGAGAACATGCATCAATCTAACCAAGGTGCTCACCACAGTCCAGGAAGAGACCTTGCACCAGGAGCATGTGGGAGGGAGTCAGGTGTGACTTCAGCATGTCATAGTGAACCTTAGGGAATACAGGAGGTCCGCCACAGTCTGGAGGTGGATGATGACTGCCTGGGGCGAGCCTGCCTTTAACAGCCATTCGTTGAGGTAGGGGGAAGACTGGAACCCCCACCAACCTCTGCAAATGGGCTGCAACCACCATCACTTCTGTGAACACCTCCTGGGCCCCGTGCCAAGACCAAAGAGGAGCACAGCATACAAAGAGCTTGTGACCCACGGTTAGCCAGAGGTAACTCCAATGGGTGCACAGGAAAGGAATATGAAACTAGGCGTCCTAATAGTGCAACACTACTATCCAATCTCTGGGGTCTAACGCAGACAGGACATGAGTGAGAGGGCGCATTTTGAAATTCTGTTTAATCAGGAAGTAGGTGAGGGGGGCACAGATCTAGAATGGGATGGAGGCATCAGTCTTTCTTTGGCACCAGAAAGTTGAGGGAGTAGCAACCACGACCTACTTCTGAAGTTTGAACCCTCTAAATGGCTCCTTTGGCCAAAAGAGCCTGCACTTTATGAAGTAGCAGTGAGAGGAGGGCCTACATCAGCTGATCTGATGGTGGCGGCATAGGAGGCTGAATTTCAGGAATAGAAGGGCATAATCCAACCTAACAATTTGGAGCACCCACTTGTCAGTAGTGATGGCTTGTCTGCGGGGTAGGTGGTGCCAATCAGCTGCCCGTAAAGGGATAAAGGGTTTTAGAGGCTGCGGTTGCTGGGGCAGGGGGCAGACTGGATCGACCTCTGGTCTGGAGTCCCTTGTCATTTATGGGAGCTACGCTCATAGCCACGAAAGGACTGGGTAGTCTGCTAGTTGTGGTGGCTGAGTGGAAAAGGATGTGGCTGGCAGACCCTACCGTAGGTACAGAAAGATCGAAAGTGGGAGTGCCATGGAGAGTTCCAACTATCTGGTAGTGACCCTGCTGTTAAAACACTCAAGCACCGAATCTTTCTCATTGCCAAACAGGCGAGTGCCATTGAAGGGCATGTCCACAACGGATGCGACATTGGGTCCCTAGGAGCTGGGAGGTGATAGCGGACAATGGCTCTATGCACAGGAGTGCCTTTGTAGGGCTTGGCTCAGGTCCTGAGCAGGACATCGGTTAGGGCTTCATTAAAGGGAAGCAGGGGTTCTGTTGGGTATATTCTGGCCTGAAGCAGCTCTGTCCAAACGTTAGCCTTGACTTCCATCAAGGGCAGCATAAGGTCCAGGACTTGATCCTTCTTCTGGACCACCATTGCAAAGGAAGACCATTCCTCCATAGCCACACTGTAAGGAGAGAGGAGGCCAGTGTCTTGTGAGGTGTTCGGCTACTGGCATCAGCCACTTCCTCATACTAGTTATCCTCTGCCAAGGATTCATCAAGTGGGTCAGGATAAACCTAGGGATCCTTAGATCCCCTTCATTCATAATCCTCACAGGCCCTAGTAGAATAGGGCGGCACAGTCTGCGATACACAAGATCTAGATCCGGTCGACGCCGGGGTCAATGTTGTGCAACGCCAATCCAGCTTCTTGTCGGAGTTGGGAATTATGATGGTTCAGCAGGCAACAGAGGTGCCAGTAATGGCACTACAGGACCAAAAGCCAGTAATGGTTGTGGATTTGCAGCAGGGGTTGGTCCGGATCCAGGAACAGCTCTGTAGGCCCAACAGGTTCTGAGGGTGTACCAGCTGGCAGAAATCCAGTCGAGACAACTCCAGGACTCAAGGGGCCTGGTCGCTTAAAGATGAGGTGCATGGCCTCATGCAATTCCATTAGTTTGGCAGGTCACTCTGGCTCCAGGAAACTTTGGGACGTGCAGAGCAGACCCAGACTCAAGATCCATGGGGGCCTTGACTTGCCTTGTCCGATGATTTGGACCAGCGCAGTGAAGTCTAAGAGCCCTTCGACTACTTGGATTTTTTTTTTTGTGGGACTTACACGATGAGGTCTAGGACCTCGACGATTACCGACGGGAGCTACTCTGAGAGCAGGTTTGTCAGGACCCTTCACGCATACTGGACCTGGAGCAATGCATAGTCTGTGATATCAAATGGCCAGAAGTTTTACAGCACGCTCTAATCGCTTTTGGGTCCATTGTCCGACATTCTAAACATACATTGGAATAGTGGTCTGGATACCGGCACCACAAACTAAGTGGGGGTCTGTCATCGAAATTTGGCTGCGAGAGGCACAAGGCTTGAAACCCACAGGTTGTTTATGGGACATCACTCAAGCACACTGATAGCCATGCACACAAACGTTGAAAAAGGTACCCCAAAAAGTTGAAATATAGGGCTCCAGATCCGTGCTGCTGACGTTGAAAAGAAGGAGCACGCGCACGTCCCATCCAGTGTGGATGGCACAGAGCCAACTGGCGACACCTACAGGTACTGCTCAACATTTTCTGGATCCAGTCTGATGCCTGGGGAACATCCTAACGTAAGGAATTTTACGGCTAGAAATCTCGATCAGATATATGAGCTAGTGTTCCTGGATAACCTATGCAGAGCCTGCATACCTCAATGGTTAGGTGGCTAGCCTACTCTGATAAAAAGTCTAGGGTGGGGAATAAACCAAAACTTAGCTGGTTTAGTCTTATTTTGTAAAACACTTGATAGGTTTTGGCTAAATATTTCTGTGGGCGAAGCACGTTGTAGGTGTTAACTGTTTATGCATGGTTGCTTTTATTTAACATTTATTTATCTGCAAAACAATGCCGATTTCAACATTTTGTTGAGCAATATCTTAAATGATGAAAATTGGAAGTTGAATTATTAGTCTTTTTGCCCTTCAAGTAATTAAAGAGGAGCACAGAAAAGTCGTCCATGGATTTGTTGGATTGACAAGTACTGGTTTCATTTCTTCCCAGATGTAGTTTTCAGAGAATATCTACGAGTATTTCTCAATTTAGAAGTGTATTTTAGAAATACTGCTTTCAAAGCTATGTGCTGGTCTAATAGACCTAATTCCAGGCTGATCTGAGCCTGCGCAGAGTTCTCTGGTAAGTTGAACACAAGTCTATAATTTGTACTATGATGTGTTTAGAAACATGCAAAATGTAGAAGGACTCCGCTCTGTATACAAGTGTGGGAGTTAACCTTGATTTTGTCACTTCCAAAATGGGATTAGTCTGGTCTACTGCACCAAGGCATTAAAGGCAACGTACAGCGAGGACACCTTTGCTTTAGTCCTGTAAGGGTGACTGGGTTATTATTAATTTGAACAGACCCCACATCGCAGAAAGGATTTGTCACAATTTTGAATAATACCCCTTTTAGTCCAAAGTCATCCATTATGGCTCTACCTCTCTTTTTTTTCTTTTTTTTTTTTATAAACCTGAACCATTGGGTCAGAATTATATGTCTAATGCTATCAGGGCCCCATTCAACAGGCAAACACCATTTTATCCAGCTCTCAGGAACTAAAATGTGACTCCTAATCCAAACCATTGGAATCTGACAGCAGATGGCCGGCAGGAGCCATTTCCTCCCTTCATGGAGCTAACAAACCGATTTGCACCCCTGGCTGCTTTGGATGCTTGTGACTGACTTAGTGGGACTGCGTCTACGATTCCAGTGACATTTACTAACCAACTGGAAACTTCAGGGCCAAGTAACGGGTCTCTGGGTGAAATCGACAGAAATTTTACAACGTGGAACATTGCTGGTTTAACCAACAAGTTTTCTGACCCTTCGTGGATTGCGTTTATAAAACAGTTCAGTATGATTTGTTTGCAGGAAACGTGGCTGACTGAAAGTAGTTTACCATTGGAAGGCTAGAAGACTTTTTGTCCCGGCTACCCTCTCACCTGTAGGAAGATCAAGAGGTGACCTTGCAATTTATATTTCCTTGGCAGTAGAATGCAAGTTATTGGTCCTGCCTATAGAGAGCCCGTGTATACAGCCCCTGGCACTCTGCAAGGTGTCCCATAGATTGAGTTTCATTCATTTTTTATAACTCAACATCCTGTGCCAAGGGTGTGTGTAGTATCTCCTTGGTGGGCTCCTTTGTAAGGCAACATTTTAATGTCGCTTTCCAAAATCTTATGATTGCCGGGGATTTAAATATTCACACATGTGGTGACCCCAGGATCTCTAGATTGGTTGATCTGGGTTGCCAACGTGTGAGAGGAATCCATTTTGAACATTCCCTACAAGAGGAGACATTGAATGGTTTCCTCCATGAATTTGATTTATTGTCCCTCATGTGTTTATTCGACCCCTGTAGCATGGCCATTGTTCCATCTTTTAAAGGGAGGGGTAGTGGTTCATTTATAGATTTCATTTTGGTATCATTGCCTCTACTAGAATTATTCACAGGATTCGCCATTCAAGTGAGTGTACATAGTAATCATAAACTTCTGTGCGTCCATCTTCGTGGGCTCTTACTGTTGCATAGAGGGGGCGCTGGGCAGAGTGGGGTAGTGAGACCAACAGATGGAGGTTAGCCCTGTGCACTACACCGTCTACGGCGCCGCGGGAGTTTATTATTGCTTTTAAAAATATTTCAGACAAAACAAGTAATTTCCTAAGTGACCTGGATCGGCGAACTGTTACTCAGACCCCTAGATGGTTCGATTCCCCCTGTTCCCGGGCAGCAAAGAAACTGCGGGAAGCCTTAAAAAGGAGCCCAAGAGACCCTATATTAGTTAGATCCTGCCGAAGAGAGTATAGAGAGGAACTGGCAAGGCGTAAGTCTGCTTTAAAGGAGGAAGCCTGGAGGGAGTTAATCAAGGCTAGCACGTTAAGGGACAGTTCAAGATTCTGGAGCATAATTAATAGTCCCTTCTTAAACCATGAGGAAGGAAGTGCAGTAGGTGCCCATATTACTGAGGAGGAGTGGGTGCTCCACTTTGAAGCCATGTTTGAGTATCCCCCTGAGCTAAATTGTTCCTTTCCTCGGGGGCAGGTATCCCTGATCTGGTTTTTAACTTAAGAGATCAAGGATGGCATCGTCGGATTGTCAAGTAACAGTCCCGGGACCCGATGGCATCCTATTGGATCCAACTTTTTGAGTGCCGGTTCTCACGGCAGTTATGAATGGAGCAGCAAAATCCGGTTGCCCTTTGTCTTGGGCTACCTCCACTATAGTGCCCGTTTTAAAAAAAAGGCAATCGGGATAGTACTTATTGTTATAGACCAATTTCTTTGCTGGATTCGGTGGTTAAGGTGGTGGATCGAGTACATTTAGATAGGTTGACTACGTGGACAGAGGAACATGCCACTCTATCAGACATTCAGTACGGGTTCCGCCCTGGGCGGTTTACTGTGGCCCAGTGTCTCATCCCATCTATGATCCTCAACAAATATACGGTTGCCCGCCCTGGCACTATTTATCTATCGTTCATTGATCTGTCTTCCACGTTTGATCGCGTGAACGGGGCAAAACTGTGGCAGACCATGCCGGCTATTGGGGTAGATGACAACATAGTCTATTTTTGGGAAAATATCCACCAAGCAAGCAAGGCGCAGGTCAGATTCTCCCAAGACTTAACAGTCTCACATTATTTCACCATAAAGAGAGGAGTACGACAAGGGTGTATTTTAGCCCCCTTTTTGTTCAACTTGTATATTAACGATCTGGATAAAGTCAACAAAGGGTTGATTATCCGCAGGTAGACTGACGTGGTCTGCCGGTTTTATTATACGTGGATGACGCGGTCCTTATATCTAGGACCGCTAGGGGGTTACAAACACTGCATGACCGATCGGGACTTATCTATAAACAACTCCAAATCCTATGTGATGCCGGTGGGTCTTCGCAAGAAAAAGACTTCCTACCCTAAATTGAGATCTGCTCAGGTCCCCCGCACTGATGTCTTCTCGTACCTGGGGATCATATTGGATGAGCAGATGAAATGGGTCCCACTAAAACAGAGAAAGAGGGGGGACTTAGAGCATGCAAATACGGCCTCTTTTAATTTCACTTCTAAATTAGGCAAGAGACCGATCGCTGTTTTTGAAGGGTCTATTAGGTGTGCCCCGTGGAACATCTAACATGGTGGTACATGAAGAACTGGGGGTCCCGTATCTGTGCAATATATTGTCTCTCGGCTCACCAACATTTTGGTTAAAGATTTGGCTGAATGAAGGATTCTCGCTGACTCAACAGATATTGAAAGAGTGTATGACCCTTGACTATGCCCATCACATACCATGGCTTAGGTA
This sequence comes from Triturus cristatus, assembly GCF_964204655.1. Lineage (NCBI taxonomy): Eukaryota > Metazoa > Chordata > Amphibia > Caudata > Salamandridae > Triturus > Triturus cristatus. The sequence continues at coordinate 332,736,548 of NC_140584.1, forward strand.
CATAAAGAGTAACTTTGCAAGACTAGGAAGAGTAGAATTATACACTTACCCAGAATCGGTAACTAAAAAGGATTTTGGGTCTAAGGAAATTAGAGAAGGAAGAGCTGGAATTGAGGAAACTTAGTGTTCGACATTTTTTAACACTGAAAACAATATTACTGACTGAGCCTTATCTTCTGGGGTCTTTCAGCATTTACAAACGCTTTTTATTGACCAGGTTTCGCCTGGATCTTTTTGACCTCCTGCTGGCCTCTCCAAGGGGGAGTAGCAGAGGACAGATTTAGCATCCTGTGGCTGTGACGGTTAGTCTCCACAGGACTTGCTTCATTTTTTATTATTCTGCAAGATTTATGCGATGCCCTGGAAAACTTTAATTACTCCTATTTTAAGGAGGATGAAATTTAGGCAGGCACGCCAAACTCTTATTTCTTTACAACTGTTGCATGAAGATTCTATTTTAATTGTCCTCAATTTCCTTAAATCTGCAGCGAAGCTTAGATCCTACCTTGATTAAACAAAAGTATCTGCGAGGGTTCTTTCTTATGACAAAAATATTAGATAAGGCCCTGGCAGTCATCTAGCCAATAGATTATTTTGATTCTTATGCTTAAGGGACTAGGTATTCTTTATTGTATTTAGCATATGAGTTGTATGAGATCCCTATGGGGTCTGGTGTATTGTGTGATGAATTGTGCCACAATTTTATGAATTTTTATCATGCATGGTTTTTAAATATTAGAGAACTTTTGTTTTATATGTGAAAACCGAATAAAGTTATTTTGATTGATTGAAGAGAATTCAAATGTGGTTGTTGACCCCAACAGTCTTCAAACCAAACAACTAAATAGTTTTATTTTAATATAAATGCATGTGTATTTACCCCCTATGTGAATCACAGATTGGAGTATGCATCAGCATAGTTTTCATGTTTGGGGCACGTAGTTTTTGTTTAACCGCCTGAAATGTATTAATCTTTTGTACTTTTGTGAGTATAATATGCGATTATCAACTGTTCTCATGTGTTTATACGGCCTGCCTGAGTCCACCAACTCAACATCTCTTACGCCAATGAAACACAGCTCATCCTCTCCCTCTACGATACCTCCAACGCATAGACTAAATGCATCAACGGCAACTCCGAAGTTGGAAACTGCCTGAACACCAACTGCTTGAAGCTCAACTTAGACAAGACAGAGGTGGATCTCTTTATAAGAGACACCTCTCGCTGGTCCTTGGCCTGGTGGCCTCAGAAATCAGACTTACTCCCACCCAGGCAAGCGAAGCAAGCAACCTAGGAATAATTATCAACAGCAAAATCTCGATGACCAGTCAGGTCAACTTGATCGCCTCTTCCTTCTTCCACAGCCTCAAATTCTTCAGGAACACTTTAAATGGCTCCAGCTCAACACCCACAGAACAATTACCCAAGCACGGATCACCAACAAGATGGACTATGGAAACACACTTTACGTCGTACCTCACCGAAAGACTACAGGTTCTCCAGAACACAACAGACAGACTCGCACTCAAACTTCCACCTCACATTCACATTTCCACCTACCTGAAAGACCGCCACTGGCTCCCCATTCGTAAAGTGCCCTTTTGAAACTCCTCATGCACACATACAAAGCATTGCACAACATAGGCAGTGCATACCTGAACAGCCGTCTCAACTTCCAAACATCTACCCAACATGTCTGCCCCTTTAACCTGCTTGCACTTCTCCACTTCATCCGAAAAACCAGAACCAGCAGCCAAGCCTTCTAATACATGGCTCTAACAGCCTGGAATGGCTTCCCTTTGCAAATCAGTCCTGCTAGCTCAGTCCTAGAACTAAACAAATGAACATGATATGACAGAGAGAACTTGGAGATTAGGCTTCTGCAAGCTTAAAGAGAAATGTTGAGACTATTCCTACACTATGCAAAACTAGCCCAAAAAGCAAGATATATAAAAAGAGCTCCCAAAGTGCCTTACAGAGCACTTAAACAATGGTGAAACTCATCAATTTAGTACAGGGGGGGATATGTGGCCAACCTTTGAAACTGAAAAGTAGTGGGAAAGGGACTGCATGCAAGTAAAAAGTATGTAGAGCAATGCAAGGTTCAAGTGTGTACATTTAATTGCCTAGAAAGGACTTATCTTGCCCTGCTAAAGCTGGTTGATATCTAAATGAGAGATCGGTGACATGCCCGAAAAGCAGGGTCAAAGAGACAGGTTTTGTTCACTTGCAGTGGAATTGTAGAATGGTGGAAGAGTTTCGGATGGGTGTGCTCGACAGACTATATGTCATTACGGGAAACTACCCTGCACAGTCGAGTAAGTAAAGCCTAATAGATTTTGCCACAAACATACAAGCTCTGGCAAAGCGAATAGGTCTGGTGTTGATGCCAGCCTTTTGGCTTTTTAAATGCTTGTTTATGCATGGTTTTGTAAAACTTTATTCAGGAGGAAGCTGCTGGACCATTGACTATATAAAATAAAAAAGGCCAACAGGCAAACAAATAGTAGGTTAGTAAAATCATATTTCTGAAGTATTCCCTGAAGAGTGCTACCTTGTGTGTGGATGCATTCTTTGTGAGACAGCAGAAAGCAGTCATTTGGAGTACAGTTTGCCAAAGCCTGAAAAGGGCTGACCAATGCCTCATGCTGTATGTTGTAGAGGATGGAAGAAAGATGTGAATGACAACAGACCAATATAAGAAAGTCCCCAAATAAGTATATTCTACATATAAATTTAATACATTCAAAAGCTCTTGGCCAACACCAGTTCTAAAAAAGGAAATAATGAGCAACATGATTGGCGCCTAGGTGGCCTTGCTTGCGAAACTGCTTTTACCAGTCAATTAGCTACCGTAACAAGGATCCAAAGGCATGGGTGAGAGACATGATACAGCTGAGCAGGGACAAACAAAGCATACAAGGACAGATGATAGAGGGACAATCTCGCAACAAGGCCAGCAGCGTTTAAAAAGTGCTACAAAAGGGCTTCAGATCTTGAGGAAAGCAGGTCCTTCATATAAACAGGCATGGTAAAAATTGAAAAATGTGATACATACCTAGCCTGCCAAAACAGGCACATTTGCAGTGTGCAATACACCAAAATTAAGTGGTCAGCGAGAGGAAGTGGAAACACAACATATGTAGTATAGGCACTACTCACACCAAACAACTGGGGGGGGGGGGGGGGGGGTAGGGGGGGGAGGTCAGTCTCACATTTAAAATGGGACACCCGTTTTGCGGCACAATACAGTGAACATTGCTTGTAATTATCAGACACTGTTGCTTTGTATGGGACTGCAGCCGATTTTCTTGTTTATGGCTGGTGATTATTTGTACATTTAAAAAAAGGAAAATAAAGCTTTTGATTTAAAATAAAGTATTTCTCTGGCACAACACCCATCTACAACAACAGTCTAAACATCTGATCCATCTAGCTTCAACCAACAATAACCACCACGGGACTGGGCCAATACCATAAAAATTAGGCAAGGAGGCCCAGGTCTACTTGTTTCTGTTAACACAACTTTTGTAAAAACACACTTCACCATTAACTAAATATAATCATAACCAAAATAGCCCAGGATTATTCAAAGTTTAAAAGAACATATTAATGATGCAAACAATGTTTCTAGCTGTAATGTTAAGTCTAACCTGTTTTCTTGGTTAAGAACACAGCACATTCTGCAATTTCTCAGATCAAACACACTGAGATGCATATGCTACTAAATGAGTAGAATACAGACTTAAGGCAGAGTTGAAGGATAGAGCAGCACACTACTTGAAATGAAGGACGCACTGCTTTCTATTATGAACAAAAAGGCACAGCTATCATGGTAATATTAGACCTAGTTGCACATTCAAATCACATCTCCTAACCAAAGTGAAACATTAGAAACTTAAAAGAAACACATTACCATAAACACTACACTTAGTGGATCTATATATAGACAAGAGCCACGGGAAAAAAGTAAGGGAGGAGCAGCGAAGGGATCACGCAGTTTTAAAAGTCAAAGACATGTTAACATTTTATGGTTTCCCCTACCATCTCAGCCATCTGTTAAGAATATGAGGTTCTCATCCTACAAAAAGGAGTACACTGGTTTTCCCAGAACTTATGAAAGGCAATCCACTGAGAAACGAACACCATAACATATGGAGAGAACTGTTATATGTTGGAAAGGAGGCTATTGCTTGGCTAGGTTAAGACTCGTGCACGAGGAAAGACAGTACATGTACACACCAATAGAGACTGCCACTTCTAGCATTCTCTCAAAATCCTTTTGCAGTGATCCAGCACATTAAACTGATGGTGTTAATCTTTGTTTCCAAGTGGCATTCTGCTTTGGGATATTTATGAATCCCAAATTGGTGACTGTACTGGAAATTTTGACTGCTTTAATAAACTGGCACCTTGTGACCTTTGGCAAGGATTAAGTTTATCTCGCATCTTCATGAACACGCATCGAAACCCTTTAAAAAACTAATGGCATCTCTCAATGTAGGTTTTTGTCAACCATGCACAGACCCACAGGACCTTGAAAAATAACCTTTGAGTCATGACATTTAAAACCAAAGCATTTATGCATTTAATAATGCACTGGAAGAATGTAACTGAAATGAAACAATAGCAATTCTTAGATGGGCTGGGCATTGGACTAAGAAGACTGAATAAGGTGGAGGACAGCTCACAAATAGCAAGGTTCCAAGGCTTGGGCACTGGGCGGACAACTTACTTGATGACACGATGCTTTGGAATACTTGTGGTATATGCCAGGCCCATGCGATCAATGATGCATTGCCGATCTGACAACTCACAACATGTTTGAATGCTTGGGGATGAAGAGTCAAATGCATGCACAGCTGAATTAGTTTTGATGTTATAAAAACCAATAACATTATTTTGAAAAACATTGGCAACCCTTAAATACTAATAACCAAAATGAACCACACTATAACATGGAACTATTTGTTCTTAATTCTAAGTATCCTCACATACTTTATGCAGAACATTCTGACCAGATTGTAGGGAAACCAAAACACTTCTTTTCATTTAAGTAGTACAAGTCTATTTTGAGCTCTAGGTAGAAACTTCATAGTTTAATATATATTTGTCACCTCTAAAGTAAAAAAACATAAGGGCGCTTTTACTGATTTTTTTCTCTCTAGAAATTAAAAGAATACAGACTAAATTGAAGTACCTAACTGAACAATTATAACTCCATTAGCAATAGAAAACTGTAAACCCTTTCTTACAGAAAAATAAATTGAAGGAAAAGAGTGCCTGCTAGGTCAAGTGTTGTTTGCCTTAGCCTCAATTCATTTTGGAAGGAAATATTGAATTAATTACAAAGCAACTGCTGTTGAAATTGATAGTTGGAGAGGAGGGAACGTCGTTGATGAGTACAATGCAGACATAGGATTACCAGCAAGTAATGTGTGCTTCTGAATCGTATGTTCTTCACTTCTAGTTCTAAACGCAGAATCAAGTAGCAAACTTATGCCTCAATAGAGGACATCATCAATAGCAAAAACAGAGAGGCCAATATAGATGCATGTATACAGTGTTATGAACTAAAAAAAGTTCTTTAACAATGCTTGGCATCTAAGGAGTCAGCTCTTGAACCTTTAACTAAAAAAGTAATATTTTGTGAACGTATGAACAGACTTCCATGAGGCAGCTTTACCCATGTCCACGATAAGAACATTCCTCAACTAAGCAGCAGAGGCCGCATTTCCTTGTGTAGAGTGTGCTTTTGATCTACCAGGAAGTGGTTTATTAGCTAGTAGGTAGCAACAAGCTATGAAGGAAACCACCCATCTAGTTGTGGTTTGTTTCGAGGACTCCATCCCCGAATGGAGGGATCCATAATTGACAAGTTGTCAAGTCTCCAATCCTGCTGACACACGCACACTAGCCTCTACACAAGCAAGGACCCGCATTCAATGACCACCGCCTGAACTTACACAAGCAATCGAGAAGACTCCACTCCACCTTCTTTCACTTGCCCATACTCCCCGCATCTACCAAAGCAGAAGTGGAGGACGCTCCTTCTCCAACATCCCAGCAAAGACCTGGAACAGCCTCCCCACGCACCTCCGGACATCACCCCACTTCTGGAATTCTGAATGGACCTCAAGACCTGACTGCTCAAATAAGCCTCTGGGACATGAAAGCAGCTGGATACCCTATCGGATGATAAGCTGCGCTTAATAAATCCTGATTTGACTGACTGATACCCTCTCTAAGCAAAGTCTCAAGACTCAAACATCAAATGAATCAAGGAATCCTCAAGTTGGAGAAGAGGGGATACTAAAAAATAAGAGCATAGGAATGGTTTCAGTTATGAAAACATCCGTGACCACCTTAGGTAGAAACGTAGGATCGGTTTTCAAGCCTATTCTATTATGGTGAAAGACTGTCTGGTTCTATTGCAGACTACTACTGTCTGAAATTCAATGACTCTCCAAAATTAGATGATTGATAGAAAAACGCTACAGGAAAGGTGATGCAATAAGGCCCCACAAATAGGTTCAAACAGGAGTCATTAATTTAGAGTGATTCAAATAGAGTTCCCATGGGATAGAAGGTTGCAGTCTAGGAGGAAATGTTTTCTTTAAGCCCTTCAGAAAGCCCTTAATTACTGGAATTGGGCTGCTCAACCCTCATGGAGAAGTGGGCCGCCCTCCCGGAGATCCTAACGGACATAGTTGATATAGCCAAAGGACCCAGGGAGGCAACCAGCACAATCTCCACAGAAGACAGGGAGTTGAAAAACCGCAATTGCCAGGAGGCAAGACAGCCCGCGGGACTCCAACCAGGTACAGATTCAAAGACCCCAGCTGAACAGGGCAGCCCCAATAGGGCCCAAGGGTCGCCCAATGCAATCCAGGGGCATAGCGGGGGGAGCGACGCCCCAGCACAAGTCTCGCAAGAACACATCTTCAGCACATCTAATGCACAAAACTCTACTCTATCAAGGCGAGCAAAAAAGAAGTTAAGGAAACAACGGGAAAAAAACTAAGATAAGAGGGAGACAACTGCAGTTGATGAAGAGTACCCCCCTCCCCCACAAGGGGTAACCAATCTACCTCAGCATTACCCAATTTTAATCGCCAAAAACTGGGGTAAATAGGCCGCCCAGGTAGCACTTCCTCCTGGAGAGGAGCAAACACAATCACTCTCACCGAGTACTCCAATTGTGATGGAACAAAAAACTTCAACAAGGCCAGACCAGCCTACTGGAAACGCTTTAACAGCCAGATCAAGCTCGGCATCTCGTGAGGCAAGCCCCCAAACATCGACTGCCACAACAGCACTGCTACTGCCGGTGCTGCCACCACGCCAGGCAGAACCCGGTCAAGAATCAGGTGCTGGTTGCACTCAAGGCCACAAAAAGAGGCCCCAAGCAGGACATGCTATGTCCAAACAAAAAACTCAGGATCAAGGCCAGCAGTACTTTCAACACACAAGGGCAAAGCCGCCTCAACTTCGGGCTCACCAACAGAGGTCCAAGAGGTAATCCTCACCCCAAGGTACCACAGTATGGGACAGCATAACATCCTAAATAGGAGTAACATACTCCGCCTCTTTAAACATCTGGCCACCTTAGAACAAATACAAACGGGCGACATAGTATGGGTGAAATTTCGGAGCACGAAGGGGGACACTCACGGCGTCTCAACACTGGTGGGCCTAAATCACGTAAAAACTCAACAAGCCGTCGTGAACAACTCTTCACAACTCACAGAGTGGGGCATTGATAATAGGGGCAAGGCCCCTTGGTCGATCCTGTATGGGACAAACAGCTCGGGCTACCCGGGCACAACCCGGATTGCCACCAATGGATATCAGGATCTCATGCCAAAATAACCACAGGGATATCTGTGCAGGCCCCTTTTCTCCAAATTCATCCAGAATATTCAGGGGGGGCACCAGCATCCCTAACTGCAGAGAACTTCAGGTAGCCAGGGGAGTGGCCAGGCGAAGAGCAGCCCACAAATCACAACTATCCTTAATCTCCTGAAACATAGCAGGGATTAGCAAAATCATCAGAAATGAAAATCTAAAGCAGTTTTTGGATTCCGGCGATATAGTCTGACTCCAAGAGACCTGGGCCCTATCCAGTACTCCACTGGCAGGGTACCACAAATACTTCGTTCCAGCCACAAAAAAGAATCTATTTGGCCGACCGGCCGGCTGTCTATCAGTCTTCTTAAAGCACGAAAGTGCCCTTGAAGTTACAGCAATCAACGTAAACTCACCCGGATTGCAAGCTCTTCATATCAGAGGGTTGAAATTCAATACACATCCCAGGTCCCTCTTAATAATCAACTGCTATATCAGTCCGGCGCAGCACACCATGAAAGAGAAGCTGGAGGGAATGCTGGGGAAACTTGATGATCTATTGTGTACATATAAAACTCACCAGGTCATCCTAGCAGGGGACTTTAACCTGAAGGACCTGGATACCATCAAACCGACCACCCCGGGTTGCGGCAGGGCAGCACCCTGGCTCAACCTTATTAACAACCATAAGCTGATCTCAACTCATGCACTGAAAAAAGCAAATCTGAACACATGGGACCCTCCCCCTACCTTCAGAGACATCTCAAGAATTGAGAACATCATGGCCAGCGAAGCGCTGGCGGCAAGATTGGACGACTACGATGTCGATGTCAGGACGGAAAGCGATCACTGACCATTGAGAGCGGTCTTTCTGTTGAGTCCCATCAGCTCTCAACCACCAAACCATCGGTGTGTCAAGAGGGGATGAAAAACAGTGTATTGAGGAGGATCAAATGGTCAAATAAGACAGACAACACGCTACAAAAATGGCTGGAAGAGAAACTTGAAGCCAATCTGTCCTCGTCCCTCTCACCCACAAAGGTCTGGGAAGACATCGTGGAGAATTTACAAGTAAAGCTCGGGAACTCCCAGTCACAACCCCGCAGGCCCAAAGGGCAAGCCAGAGGTGGAAGCACCGGGCAAAACAAAGACATACAAGACTGTAAACTGCTCCTGCGCAAGGCCCTTGTTAAAAGGAAAAGAGGGTGCGGCCAATTGGAAGGACCGCCCGTCGCTTCGTTGAGGGCAGCACTAAGGAAGAAAATATGGGAACATAAAAATGCCACCACGGAAAGGGAATGGCTCAAAGTCTTTTCCCTGATAAAGCAGAAGAATCCAGCGCACTTGTGTAGACATATCAACCAACTGAGCAGCAGAGGTATCACACGGGAGAACGGAGTAGCAGAAAAGGTCTGGCTGACATGTTAAACAGCTGTATGCGATTCCCGGAGGGGCTACATCCTGGTGCCCATTTTCAAAAAAAGGCGACCGGTCAAAACCATCAAATTACAGGCTTATCGCCTTACTTGACCATGAAGCCAAGGCCTACGCCCGTCTACTATTAAAGGACCTGGAGAAGTGGGCGGACGGGAATAGCATTATACCTCCTTACCAGACTGGCTTCAGGTCACAGGCAACAACCATGGACAACGTATTGGTACTGGCACACCTATGAGCCCAGGCAACACATCATAACCACCCCACACTTTTTATGTTGCTTTGTGGATTACAGCACCGCCTTTGACAAGGTGGTCCGCAGAAGACTATGGTGGAAGCTAGAAAACTGGGGCATTTCCCCCAAATCTGCTGACGGCAATAAGATCGCTGTATGGGTTCGGGTTAAAACCAGCGACAGCACAGTGTCCTCGAAAATAATCACGGAGAGCGGGCTGAAGCAAGGCTGCATGCTGGCACCCATGCTTTTGAACCTATACACAGCAAATTTGGGGATGCCCTAAAAGGAGCTGGCCTAGTAGCACCCAAACTGGGAAAATTGAGGCTGTCGATGCTCCAATACGCCGATGACACAGCCATAATGGACCACACGAAGGTGGGCCTACAAAGAGTCCTAACTGCATTAAATCGCTTTAACAATATCAACAACCTGACAGTAAACCTAGAAAAGACCAAGGTCATTATTTTCGGGTCTTACCATAAGAAAAAGAAAGCACAATGGCAAATGGGCAACTTGAAAATTAAGACGGCGGAGACATATAACTATCTGGGGGTGTGGCTGTCGGAACGGGCTAAGGCGAACACCCACCTAAATCACCAGAGCATCAAGGCCAACAAGGTCAAATCACTTAATCTCCCCGTGCCTAACAAAAATGAATGTGTGTCCTCATGTAACATAACTGGTGCTATGTAAAGCGCTCTGATACCCGATTGGATTTGCGCTATATAAAACTCTGCAACAAAAAAAAAGGTCATACACTTACTCAAGCAACTAAGTGTCCACCTGATCAGTCCAACTGCCAGTCCAATACAGAAAGTCTTAAAAGCAAAACCTTTACCAGCTATGGCCACCTGGCCTTCCCCGGGAATAAAAAACAAGCATCCCTAAATTCGGCTCAATCCAAAGCATACAAAATAGTGCTGCAAATTACAAGGACAGCAAGGAACTCAAGGCTAAGGCTGGAACTAGGCGTGGCTAGGCCGGATTTGATGTGCCAGGGGGAAATTATAAAACTATCTCAGAATGTTAAGGGCCCCAGCCAACACACTAAAACACCAACTAAGATCCATTTTCGAAGAGCCACGCACGACCTGGCACACCAACCTTAATAAAGCAATCAAATCATTGAATATAGTGGATGAGAGCTTAACGGGGCCAGAAATTCCGATGAACACCTGGAAAAGAGCCATAATTAAACAAGTGTGTGACATCTCATTTGATCTTGATCGCAACTCTCTTCGCTCAAGTCCACACTTAGACCCGTTGAATAGCTCATACACAGCAGGTAAAGCCCAGGCATACCAAAGGACGCTCTCACACCATTGGCCCGAAGGAAAATCCTGTCCATGAGATTAACCACCTTAGGTATTGCAGACTTCAACCCTGCATGGGCCCGAAGGGGGGATGCCACAAACTGAATACTCTGCCCCTATAGGAGGAAATCATGGCTGTCCCAATCTTACCGACGAACGCCGGCGTCTATTGCGCCCGATTTGCACCATCAACGAAATAAAAACTTGCTGTGAAGCATCAGCCATGTGCTTTTCAAACTCCAGCACCACGACGACCTTAGCTAGACTGGGGAAATTTATACATCACATCCGGACCGCCCTAAAAATGGCAAATGAACGAAATAATACAGTGGGGAAGAGCTCAATAAACCCAGCCGAATACAATTGAGGTGGTCCCAATTGTGAACTGTCGCCTTCCGGCACCTCCAGCTCCCTTCCCCAAGTATGATGCCTCATAGGACAACTGACCGGTGGTCAAGGGGAATGAGTTACAGCCTTACAATGTTATCCATCTTTACAGAACAGCATGGGATTTCTGACTGCAACTCCAAGGCCTTGGGGAAGGTAGATCAGGGTGGAACTGAGGCGGGGTGGTAAATCCCCTCCCCCACCGAAATAACTTTTAAATTGTACTCATAAACTGAAGTTTTATCATTGCTTTAGTAGTAATATGTTGATTGCTTTTACTGCAGTGATTTTAATACATTTTACAGTTAATAAAATAAGAGTGCTGGAATTGTGAGGAGTGATTTCTGGTTAGGGCCTTTTCTATAAGCAGTAAGGGCAGCCAAGTGAACTTCTAGATATTTATTTGATCTGGCTAAATACAGAAGATAGGAAAGAGTGTCATCTTGACAGGTAATTGGGTTGTGATCATTTTAGTGGCACCAAATAAAAGGTGAATGAAGTTCTAGCAGGGCATTTGGCTTCTTTGAGAATGCCCATGGCAGACTAAGGTGACCATATTGTACAATATCAGGAGCCATGCTGAGCAGTTCAAGGATTCTTTTTTGGGGTGAAGTACCTTTCTTTGTACTTGGACTGCGAGAGTTTCCTGTATGACTTCAGTGATAGGTGAAGCAGCTGAGGAACCCACCACTGGCCAGACTACTCCAGAGTAAAGAGCTTTGAAGGAGTGTGCATGTTTTCAGGAGTGCTCAAAATCTGTAGCTGCCATTGGCTAGGTCGGAGTTGAGGTCTTGCCTAAAGATATTTGTCTTCTCGGCGTGAACGTCATACCTGCTGTCAAGCTGGTTTTCAACAGGAAGCATAATGGTTTAAGTGTAGCTTGGACATCAAATAGTGCTCCGAAGTGGCAAGAGTGTGTAGGATGACAGCAAAGGTGGTGGTGCCTCCTTCTCTACCTGGATCTTCCTTCTTGGCAGCCAATCACAGCATGAAGACTCCCTAAAGGGAGCTTCCCATCTGGCTTCCTTTTTCTTTATCCACTTATGCTTCGAGGACTTCAAGTTTGCCCCAGAGGTTAATTCCCTCTCTGTCTTTCAGAACTTTTTTGACAAAATTCCCACTCTGCAATAGAATGAGACGACTGTAAACACATCACCTCTCACAGTGTCGGTGCCAGCCTTACAGCTCCCGTAGCAGGGGCACTTCACAATTAGTGAAGGCACTGTGAGGAAAAACCTCACTGAAAATAGGAAATAGTGCGGTACAATGCTTACCGGATGTATAAAATAGAGTAAATGTGACAAAATATAAGTTGGTCAGGGATCTAGTCAGCACAAGCCCATAAAAAGAACTGAGGCTGTGAGGCAAACTGCTAGTACAGTGCATGCAGGAAAATGGAAGCTGCTGGCTCATTAATGAAGCAGTGCATCTTTTTTAACCTCATGTACTCCTGACCTAGAGGGCACCCTTTTCTTTTATTTCGTCTCTTCTGTAAGGCAAGGGTTTACAGTTTCCTACTATTAGTGGGACATTTGTCAGCTAGGTGCTGCAATGTAGTCCAAGTATCCTTTCAACTAGCTATTCCAAAGATACATTTCAGTAAAAGCTAGCCTATTTTGCGCGATGGTGGTGACAGAGAATGATGTATAACAAGATATCAAAAAAGAGTACACTGATCTCCAGAATCCTCAGACAAATCCACTAAAAGGAGAATTCAGGATAAAATCCAAGACTTGTAGTCAACAATCATCAACTAGAGCTAGTTGAACCTCACTTTTTTTTTTTTTTTTGAAAAACCTTTATTCTTGAAAACATGGACACAGCTATTTAGCCGACATCCCGGAGGTTCGGCAGCTTTGAGAAAGCAAACAAGGAAACGTCCACAGTGCATAGAGGAGAAGCTAAAAAAGGTTCTATATTAAATAAACACAAACTCACACAAAACCCCAGCAAGGCGAATGACACTGAATACCACTGGTGATTGCCCCTCAGGGGAGAGCAGACCCCCGTCGTCTAACAGTCACAACTCTGTGTTAAGAGGAAAAAGGGGGGAAAAGCAGAGGCCCAAAAAGTCAATTATCAATCAGATACATATACAAATGCTGGAAAGAATGTTAAGGAGAGAGCTGTTCATCGGGGGGGATCCAAATCAGGGGCAAGACATATGCCACCCCTATACTGGTTCCACCTCCCCCAAATGGCATGCCACTTCCGGGGGCGCCCTCTAGCACAATATACTGTCTTTTCCCTCAGCATACTCCAGTCCATGTTTTCTTTCCACGCAGTCAATGTGGGGGGACCCGCTGAGCCCCACAGGCGCGCGATGTCTCGCTTAGCCACCATATTACCCAGGGTCACCCACTGGGTCTGTCCCACATCGTGATCGGTAGGCCCCCAAACATTCAGGAGACAGCACCGTGCCTCCGGCTGCATAACAATGCCCGTCACCTCCCCCATCACCGTATGGACTCTCCTCCAGAATTCCCTGATAACGCCACATTCCCAAATGATATGCATAAAGGTACCCACCATACCGCATCCCCCTCCTACATAAACCCTCCTCCGAGAATCCCATACGAACCAGCCTAGGCCCCGTGACATAGGTTCTGTGGAGTATTTTGAGCTGCACCAGCCTCAGTCGTGATGGGATCGCGACCTCCTTAGGAGAGGAGACCGCAGACTGCCAATCCTCATCATCCAGTTCGAGCCCGTCCCTAGTCCACTGGTCCCTCAGCCCCAACAGCAGGTCCGCCCGAACGTTTATCAATTTCTTATATATGAGAGAAATCGTACTCTCCGGCATATGGCCGTCGAGGATCCGATCCTCCAATGGAGAGGACTCAGGCACCTTCTCTCCGTCTACGAAAACTGATCGCAGGGCATGACGCACTTGAACATAGCGGAAGAACTCGGATTTCCCCAACTCATACTCCTGCTGCAGCTCTTCAAAGGACTTCACCCTCCCCTTAATCAGCAAATCTCCAACCCTGGAGACTCCAATCAAGTCCCATTTATCAAAACCTTTCGTATGCCAGAGCCTCCCCAATTTGTCAGATTCAAACAACGGGGTAGCTAGGGTGAGCCTATCCTTCCAGCCCAACGAGTCAGTCGCCAACCTCCACACACGCACCGCCACCCCCGTAGGCCCCGTGAGGGACGAGTCCAGTGCCCGAGAGTACAGAGCTCTATGATAATTACCGCCGCGCAGCAACCATCGGTCCATGGCATAACCGGGGCTTAGAGCTGGACCATAGAAACCATGATTAATCGCGCTTAACTGGGTGGCCCAATAATAGCGTCGAATGTCCGGAAGCGCAATACCCCCATCGTACCACGGAAGCGTCAACTGAGCAATCGCTATGCGCGGCCTACCATCCCACAACAATGATCGTTGGAGGCTTTCAACCTCCCGAAAGTAACTGGCCGGTACCCAATCAAGGGTATTCTGCAAAGCATAGAGGAACCGGGGGAGAGACATCATTTTAAACAAAGCGGCACGCCCAACGAGGGAGAGCGGCAGCTTCCGCCAGCCCACAACATCCCGCCGCAAGCGCGCCAGTGGGGGGAGCAGGTTTCTCTCATACCGCAGGGTGGAGTCAGTGGAGATAAATATCCCCAGGTACACAAAGCCCTGCTGGGCAATCTGGATCGAACATGTTCGCGGGACAGGCGGAACCTCGCCGCTCAGAACATACAAATACGATTTACTCCAATTGATGACGAGACCAGAGTTCCTGCCAAAGGACGTCAGAACGTCACAAACCACTATAAGCGAGTTCTTGGGCGAGGCGAGATATAACAGGATGTCATCGGCATAGAGCGATATACGGTCCTCGTGCGACCACCTAAGTCCACGTATATCCGGATGCCAGCGTATCCACGCCGCCAGCGGCTCGAGGGCAAGGGCGAACAACAAAGGCGACAAGGGGCATCCCTGCCGAGTTCCCCTCCCAAGCTGGAACGGAGTCGACGCCCGCCCGTTTACCACAACACTCGCAAGGGGACCCTCATACAGCAACCTCACCCAGCTCAAAAAACCAGGGCCAAAACCAAACTTGGCAACCACTGCCCACAGATACGCCCATTCCACCGTATCAAAAGCCATCGTGGCATCGAGAGATGCCACAATAGCTGGTTCTCGAATCGTGCCCGCCCTGGCAATCACTCCATGGAGGCGCCGAAGGTTCAACGCAGTGTTACGGTGCGGGATAAAGCCGGATTGATCCGGATGGATCAAGTCTCCGAGCACCCTGACCAAAGCGGCCTGCCAGAATTTTAGCCAGAATTTTCGGCTCAGCATTAAGGAGTGATATTGGCCGATAGGAGGAACACTTATCTCGGGGTTTACCCTCCTTGTGTATTACAACAATCGTCGCCAGTCTCTGGTCCAACGGAAGGGACCCTCCCCCCCGCGCCTCCACAAACATGGCGCGCAGGTGAGGGGCAACCCTATCCGGGAACAGCTTATACAAGTCAATCGGCAAACCATTAGGGCCTGAGGCCTTACCCGAGTTCAGCGCACGGATGGCACCCGCCACCTCATCGACCGTTGTCTCCATCGAGGTCGTCCCTATCTACGTCAGACAGGCAGGGCAGATCAATGTCCCGCAGGAGGTCAATCGAGTCCTCGGTCGGCCTATCCGAAACTGAGGCATAAACCATACTGAAATAATCCGAAAAACACTGTACTATCCCCTCAGGGTCAACAACTACCTCTCCCCCCTCTCTCGTCAGTTCCGGCACTACTCTATTAACCTGTTCTTTTTTTATCCAGCCAAGCTAGGAGCTTCCCGGCCTTATCCCCCATCATCATACAAGCGGCCCTGCTGTTCCCTACTGAGGGTCTTGGCGGCATTAGTCACCAGGTCCTTATATTCGCTTTGCTTCAGGCTCAGCTCATGCAGGGAGGCCTCTGTAACCTCCTCCTCCAGGGCCACCTCTAAAGCCGCGATCTCCTCCTCAACCTGCATAACCTCGCCATCTCTCCGCCGCTTGGCCGCCACTACCAGGGAGAGGGCCTCTCCCCTCAGCACAGTCTTAAATGCTTCCCACAACGACACGGCCGAGTCAACAGACCCCTGGTTGTCCTTAAAAAAGTGATCAACTGTCTTCAACAGCGCACTGCGCATCTTGGGGTCCCGAAAGTACCAGGGGTTAATAGGAGCAACCCTGCCCCCTCCCTCGCGCCCGACATCCAGCCGGACCCACACTGGCGAATGATCCGATATGCCCCGCGCCATATGCCTGGCCTCAGATACCAATGAGGCATGCGCAGCCAGGGTCAGCAGGTAATCTATCCTAGAGAGGCTACCATGCGCCCCGGAGTGGAAGGTGTATTGGCTCTGTGTGGGGTGCCGGAGCCTCCAGCAATCTACCAGGCCGAGCGTGTCTAGGAAGTCTGGAAGCCACTTCTGAGCCCCCCCGGTATCCCTGGGCGGGTACCTATCCAGCAGCCCAGAGCCGACAGCATTGAAATCGCCCCCCACCACTAACATACCCTCCGGGAGGTCCAACAAGGCCCTACCCAGATCTGTGAACGTGGAGGCCTGCAGGGCAGGAGGGACATAGACCGAAACCAAAACCAAAGTTCTTCCTTCCCACCTCCCCGCCACCGCCACAAACCTCCCCCTATCATCAACAATGGTGGAGTTCGGGGGGGCCGTACTCATCTGCAGAGGTGCAGGGTGGGGGGTTGGGGGAGGGGATTCTGTATTCTTTCATCTTTTTTCCATGGTCTCCTTTTTCTTCTCTGATTCTTTTTGTTTTTCTTTTTCTGGGATCAGCGTGATACACCTCCTTTTGCTATGCCTCGTTGCCGTTCCATATGTTCACAACTTCCGGGGTGTTCTTGGGGAGTTCTGGCGGGGGACTGCGGGCGCAACTGTATACTATGTTTTTCCCATCCTGATGTTCTTGTGTTTGCGCCATTGACCGAATAGATTGCTGTAAATCGCTAACGTTCATTACTCTGCATATCCGTGATCGTTGTTTTAAAATTGCTTGTCACCTGATCCTTCTGCTTTGTTTCATCATAAAATGAAAACCTCTTTCTCCTGGTGCCCTACTTACGCTGTTCACAGTATTAGCAGTACGATTTTGCTCCCCGAAGTGCTGCCTGTGTTTATACTTGTCGTTATTGCTCTGATTGCTTAGCGGCCGGCCCTGGGGGGTTGTAGGCCCATACTTGTTCTTATTGAACTGTCAATAAAGGTTTTCAAAAAAAAAAAAAAAAAAAACAATGGTGGAGTTCACCTCAAACGGTAGTGAAGCTCTAACTAGGATGCCCACACCCCTGGATCCAGAGGAGAATCCCGAGTGAGCTATGAATTTGTAACCTTTCCTATTAAGAGCATGGCACGTATTACCTATAAGGTGTGTCTCCTGCAGTAGGACGACATCCGGCAAAGACCGTTTCAAGAACTGCAGGACTATCCCCCGCTTAATGCGATCCCCCAAACCATTAACATTCCAGCTAAGAACGTTTAAACCCCTACCCCCCCATCCCCACACCACAAGAGACCCACCCCCCACCCAAAGAGCCACCATGGAAAAATCCTGACAATGAGTACTGCGCCTTGCAAAAACAAACCCCCCCAACAACAAACCCAAAATCCCAACTATCCCCCCCACCCTGCACCCCTGCTGCAGCTTACAAAGCCCCCCCAACTTGCAGTGTGCCTGTCGCCCTACCAATACCCAAATCTACAAAAAGTACCCTGAGGGAGGAAAGAGCTCCCATCGTCCTCCCGCAACCCTCCGTATTGTACTGCAATCAGTTCAAGTCATCATCCGGAACCAAATCAAGTCAGTCCGGCTCCAAAGGCATCAACCCTGCCCATCCCGGCCACTGTCCCCGTCTGTGGCGGCATCCTCACCAGTCCGTCGTCGGGGCAAAGCGTCCAGCCATTCACCGGCCATTGCAGGCGATTCAAAGAAGAAAGTTCGGTCTTCATACACCACCCGTAATCTGGCAGGGAAAAGCATGGCATACTTCAGGTCCCTCTCCCGAAGCCGTCTCTTCACCCCCAGGAAGCTCAGCCTTTGCTTTTGCACCAGCTGGGTGAAGTCAGGATAGAAACTCACCGACGCGTTCTGAAAAGAACCTCACTTTTGAAACACCATGTAATAGTAGAAATATCCCTCTTTCAAAAGTCACTAGATGGGGCCTGGCCAGCCATCATGGCCGTAAGGAGTTGACTCCAATCAGCTCCGCTCAGATCCCCGTGAATCCGGTCCCCACAGAGCGCAGAACGCTGCGAAAACAATCTGTGATGTCAAAGTAAAGCGCGCCGTGGCAAGAGGACACTAACTAAACCGCCAAGGAGCTACAGGAGTGCCCGCTTCAAGTTCGTTGCAAGACACCCTGCGTGGCGGGGAGAATCTCAAAATGGCGGCCGCGCTTGCCAAACGCTGATCACTGCAGCAAAACTACTGCTCCTGGTCCGCCGATGCGGTTGAACGTCTTGAGCTGAAACCAGCATGGAGCTCAAACCTCCCGGGGGCAGAACACTGGAGGTCAAGGAGGGGAGGCGGCGAGATTTGAGCCTCGGCAAGTTCGACAGGCAAACCCTAGCTCCACATGGCCGCAACGGAGGACAGCTCAAAAAGCAACTTTAAATTCAGGTGTGAGCGTGCCCATAAGTAGCAGAGGGTTGGGGGGCATCTTGGACCTGCCCTCAAACTACATCCTGGACCCCAGCGAGGAATGGAAGCACTTTAGAGACTCTCGGTGAGATAGGCCGACAATGCCTGACCCTAAAATGGCACCCGTATGGCCCCAAACACCTTGTGAAACCCCATCCTGGGGCTCATGCTGCAGAGAGCCGGACCTGGCCGGAATGGGGTGGGCCCTGCAGAGGGGAGAGGGACTGCCAGACAACGTAAGGCGCACCAGTGGCCAGACATCCCCACACTTCACAAGGACGTTAAGGAGGGAGGCCCAAGTAAAATTCAGGAGGGACCGCCCTGACAAGTAGCAGAGGGTGGGGACCACCTCGGGCCTGCCTCCCAACTACATCCTGGGCCCCAACAGGAAACTGAAGCATTGGCGAATCTACAGACGAGACAGACCTAAACTGCCTGGTCTTAAAATGGCACCCGCAGGGACCCACACACCTCGTGGGACCCAACCCAAGGGCTGATACTGCAAAGAGTCGGGGCCTGCCCGGGAGGGTGGGCCATGTGAAGGGGAGAGCACCTACCAGACAGTGATGTGTGGACCAGTGGCATGCGTTTTGTTTTTGGCGATACAGCTCCCTAAACCAAACCGAACAACTACCTGGGGCACCATTGCGACAGGGGGTCACGAGCTGAGGGTGAGGGCCACAACGTGCCTCAGACTACCTAGACTAAGCCAAACTCAGGAACTGATCGGGCGGCACCGCTATGACTGAGGTCCGCATCCTTATGCCACCGAAAAAGACTCAAACTATCAGAGTCTCTAACTATTTTACCTCAACTGGGTCCGAAATGGAGAGAGGGGGGGTGCACACGCGACCGACAGAATGGCGCTCACTCGAGAGGACCTGCTGGCAACTCTGAGGGCGCTCAGGGAAGACATCAAGGCTGACATTGGCGCCTCTTTCGACGCATTTAGAGCAGAGATGGGAACGAAGCTAGTTGCGCTTCAAGCAGACGTGGACTCGGTCGGTACCTGCACCCTGGACTTAGGAGACGAAATGCCAGGAGCTCGAAGGCGAATGAAACCCATGGAAGAAGGCACCACTGATCTGACCGCCCAACTGAGCTCCTTCCTGCTAAAATGCGAGGATTTAGAAAACCACTCCTGTAGAGACAATACAAGAATGAGAGGCCTGGAAGAGAGGAGTGAGGGGACTGACTTGGACACGTTTATGGTGGGCCTCTTCTCCGCTGTCCTGGGGGAGGACGGACCAAAGGTGCAGATGGAGATAGCCCACAGGGTGGGTCGACGGCTACCAGCAAAACACAGACGCCCAAGAGACGTGTTGGCCAAATTTAGTTTCAGTAAAATAAAGGAATTGGTCCTCCAGAAAGCCAGGAGCAGTGATAGTCACTTTTCGGGGCGCGACGTCTTCCCTCTTCCAAGACGTAACCCAGTCCACCCTGGTACGCAGACAACCGTTCCGCCAGATCACAGCAGCATTAAGGGAGCGCCAGATCAAGTATTCAATGGTCTTATCCCTTTGGCATAGCCTTCCTATTTGGTAACAAACAATGGCACTTCACAGATGTGGAGGGAGCGATGTCCCTGATTGGCCTTGAGAAATCCCCACCACAGTAGGCAGCAACTTCGGGGAGAGACCATACGGAGCGGACGACTGAACAGCGCTCATCCGGGTCCCTGGCAGATGCCCAAAAGGGGTGGCAAGGCGCGGACGCGCTTTGGAACTCCAACCCACAACCCAGGGTAGTGACATGCCGTCCCTTCTGCCACTCGGATCAAATAAAGATACCATCATTAGAGAGAAGAGACATAATGGAAGATTCTCCTGGCACGGAGTTCCTGGGATATGGGTCAGGGGAGGGGGATGGAGAAAAGAGGGACACAAAAGGGGAATACCTTTCTTTTACCGGAATGCAACAAGATTTCTCCGCGACTCACTCAAGCTTAAAAGTCTATCTGTTATATGAAACTAATGTCCAAACGTGTGCAAACAGGGCTCTAGGAGCGGATGTGGACTCGCCCCTGGAGTCGCCAAGAGTCAACTTACCTTTTTGCCTTGGAGTCTTCTCAGTTACAAGTAATTTTTTTGTTCCATTTTAGTGCTCTCACCGTGGTGTCTAGTATGTGCCATATTTGCTTTGTTTGCTGGGGGGAGGGTGGGCGCACTGGTGGGCTTGGGACCGTGAAGACGTGTGGTTGGGCCGACCCAATAGATTACGTGCCCTAACGAGGGTGCTTCTACCTACTTTCTCAATGGCAGTTAATTGTATGTCATGGAATGTAAGGGGCCTCAACTCCCCTAACAAGAGGCAACAATTGTGGAAATTCTTAGGGGAACACTATGTTTGCATTGTAGCACTACAAGAAACCCACCCAAAAAAAGGAGATGACCTCCACTTGAAACACAAAACCTACCCACTAATTTTCCACTCTTCAGTCACTACTAAACAGAATGGTGTTTCCCTCCTTTTTTATTCCTTGATTCACTTTCAACCCCACGACACCAAAACTGACAAGCAGGGGATGTTCCTGATGGTCTGAGGGGTATTGATGGGACAACCCTGCACTATAGCTATGGTCTACGCTCCCAATGCTGGGCAATCAGAATTTCTCCGTCCATTCTTAGCCACTTTAGAGGGGTTCGCCAGGGAGACATTATCTTTTAATCTCATCTGGGACCCTCTACCCACCCACAGAGATCAGCCAGAGGATTCTTTAGCAAGTCTCTTAAATCCTCTTTACAACGCATGGGGCTGATGGATGCATGGCGGGTCCTCAATCCCTCAACGTGAGATTATTCTTTTTTCTCTCACTCCCACTGATCATACTCTAGGATTGACCATATTTTTGCTAGCCAAATGCTCCAGCAGACGATTTTGAGTGCCCACCTGCACCCGATACATCTCTCAGACCATGCCACACTGGAAGTCTTGATAAATTGGCTGGCTCCACATTCCAAACTTACTAGATGGTACTTTCCCAATATTGTTAGCGGAGATCGGCTCCTCTGGGACGATCTGAGAAGTCGATTAAAGACTTCTTTGCTACCAATGATCCCACAGACACCTCCCAGACTGTCTGTAGGAAGCTGGCTCTGTATATACTATACCAAAATGAGGTATAGCGTGCACAGAGTTCAGTGGAACCCCAAGGGTAGGCAGAGGTAAAAGTAGATTAGAAAAGTAGATTGCAACTTACTCTCTATTTAAGCATTTGTTGTACACACTCAATCAGCAAATTATGTTACACACTCAAAGACTGAACTCGGACCAATTTTGTTTGTATAAAATATTATTACTTTTTTTATTACTAGAACCAAGCCAAGCCTGGCACAGGTAAGTGAAATAAATGCTTTGCACAATTTTATGCAATGTTTTACAATTGAATGCAGGTTCAAATGCAATTGATTGAAAAACAGGTAAGTTAAAATGTCAAAATCACTTTTTAGATTACTTTTCAGTTAATTTTCAGATTACTTTTTAAGTTACTTTTTCTACTCAGCGTGATATACCTAGATATCACGCTGGGACATTTCCTAGAGAAAAGGTAAGTAAAATCAGTTTTTCAGGTTTTCATACAAATCAACTCCAAAAATAATTTTTCAAGGGAAAACAGTCAATGTATTTCTATGGAGTGAAATGAAGTTAACAGGTAAGTACTCGGTCTTTGGGGTTTAGTTTCTTGGGTTAGAACAAGGGTTCCCCCAGGGTCAAGGATGCACTCTCAAAGCACCCTCAGCGGCACTAGGGTGGCAGGGTGCAGAGTGCTGAGGCCCAATGTCATCCAATGGGGGATAGAGGGCCTCCGGCTGGTGGCTGCTCACGAGCAGGCCACAAGGCTGTGGGAGCAAAGCTCCTGGTGTTAGGCTCAGGGCATAGGGGGATCCGGTTTAGCACACAAAGTGCACCCGCAGCAGTGGCTGGGTGCAGGGTGCTGTTTTCACATCGGGTGCCCTGTTTTCAATGGAGATTTTCGGTTTTGTTTTTTAGCTGCAGGCTGGGTCCAGAAAGACTCCTGGGAGGAACCAACAGCTGAGCAGGTAAGTTGGAGGGCTCGGAGATGTAGGTGAACATCAGGTTCTTTTCTCCAGGGCGCAGGGTGGCTAGATTCAGGGGTGTCTTTTGAGGTTGGATTTCAACTTACCCGGCCACTCGAGGGTGGGGGGTCTCCGTGCAGAGGCTACGGGCGACGTCAGGGAGTCCTGGAGGGGTCAACCCACGGTGGACTCGGTCTCTGGAGCGCTGGGGGATCTCGCTGGGACCGGTAGGCCACTCTAACTCAGGCCGCAGGCGACTGGTTTCTTTGTCCTCAGGAGGCTCATAGTCTGTCTGGGAAGTTTCTTTTGAACAGAGCTGCTGTTCACCGGAGATTCGGTCTTTGTTTAACTCAGTCAGTCCTACCAGGGTTCTGGAGGTCGCTGGCTGCAGGACAAGGCGACTTTTGGCGCAGGATCTCTTTATACTGCAGACGGGCCGGTAAGGCTGAGGCCAAGTCAGTTGTTCTTTGAAGTTTCCTCTGCTGGGCGTCTTCTTTCCTCCTCCTTCGTAGGTTGCGGGAATCTGTCTTCTTGGTTCACAGCTGCCCCACCTAAATACTGTATTCAATGGGCTACTGAACTTAGGGGGACTACACCCTAGTTGTGCTCACCCCACGTGGGGGACTGAGCACTATCCCTAATCCTGATTGGGGAGTGCCTGCCATCTGCAAGATGGCAGGCACTGAAGAGTGGGCTTCAACTCGCCTCCCTCACCTTCTGGGCTGGTTAATTTTTCCTGCCTGGCTTCCCACCAAAAAGGAGGGGAGACAGGAAGGAGACCTGCTCCTGATAGCCGGAGCGGCCGGGGGAGGGGTGGGGGGAGCGGCGGGAGGAGTCGCATTACAAAGGCTGCAAGGCCTTTGAACCTCCCCTGCCACAGATGGCTCTTCCTGGCCTGGGGGAGGTGTGAATACCTCTACCCAGGAACAGCTTTGTTTCTGGGCTCAGCGAGCGAAGGCTCCCACCCCAGGGGTCCAGAAACATATCTTGTGGTGGCAGGCTGGTGTGCACCAGTCAGAGAATCCACCAGAGGCTGGTCGTTTTTCAGGGGGCATCTCTGAGTGCATTTTTCATTAAATCCCACACTGGCATCAGCCCATCCCACACACATTTCCCTGACAATCATGGAGTGGGGCTCGTATGCGCAAGAGGAGATGCACTGGCAGCAGCTCAACCATACAGGAAGAGCATGGCTGAGGGGGCAGGCTGCTTTAAGATGATAATAAATGGTCAGCCCGGTTCATGCAATTATCATGACAACCACCTATCCTCAACCCCAAGGGTCAGAGCTTGCTGACAAAAGCAAAATGATAACTGCTGGTGCTTGTCAATTTTTTGTAATTATTATTTTTGTTTAATTTGCAGGAACACCAGAAGTGACTTTCAAGGAGCTCCATACTGTGCGACAAAAAGGTGTCAGCACAGAAATGGGCGACCGTGACTAATTTGCGTTAGTCACTCTGACCCAAGATGAGTGACGCATGGTAGAGGTCAAATACTGGCTGTTTTAAGTCAGTGCTGCACAGTTGAGCAATCCATGAGACTTAGAATTAGTTGAACACAGATTAAAATTAAATTGAGTCTTCTAACTAAGTTCTTGCTAAATACATGTTACTACTTCCAAAAACTCACAAAAATGATAGAAACAATTTGCAGTCCCTTAGTCTGGAAGTGTGACACCCACATGCTGAGAATGGGAGAAAGTTACGATAAAGGAGCACTTCAAAAAAATAAACACAAATATAGCATTTAAATACCATGTGGTTTACAGCTATACAAAAAACACAAAAGTAAACTGCTGTCAGGGATCTAGAATTTGCCAGGGTCCTAACAAAAGGTTGATGAGAGAGGTAGAGTAATTCTTATTTTCTTTAACTCGCAGTAAAAAAACATGCCAGGAGATGCTAGTTTGAAAGTCTGAAGAAGAATGCTTCTTACTTACCTGATTGGCAGGGTTTCTTTTGTGGTACATTGATAGATCATCTCTGTAACTGAGACTGGCAGATCACAACACTCAGACTGAATTTCTTACATCTCACTATTCAAGGAAAGTTACTTCTCTCTGAAATGGGCAACTTGAGGAATGTTTGGGGTTCTTGTTTATAATGGTAATAGCCCATTTACTCTTTCAGAGCTTATAAAGTTAGAAACTGGAGTAAAGTCCTCATTCTCTAGTATATTATATTTAGCAGGCTCACAATCGCATTCCTTTGACCACATGGAATAAACTGCATGCAGTAAAATTATAGTAAAACGTAACTATAAAATGTGGAAAAGAGAATGTCTTGGCGTATATAACTCGAAATACATTTGATAAATTCAAATATTTTACATTTCAAAATGAAGAACTATTTGGCTGAATTACATAAAGCAGGAAGGTTTAAGTTTGCTGGAAAGGAGAAAGTTTGTTTACCTTGCACAGTGCTGTTAGATCTCGGTGTTTACTTTTTACCAAGAATTCTGCTGTGATATCACGTGGTGGTTTAACCTCGGATGCCTCCTTATACTGCTGGTGAAGCTCTTTAACCTTCTCTTTTAAATTAACCATCTGGAAAATAAAATGTTTTTGGAGTTTCATTAAAATGTAATTTGTATTCATCGGTCAAAGCAAGAATGCACAGTCCCTGCGTGTACAGAAAAGAGCATGGAAAATAACTTGACAATCTATTGTATACCATCTAGACTATTTATTCTCCAATTTGCAACAATGTAACACTGTACATGGTTCTTGACTTTTCATTCACTCAGCTACCAGGAAGGGTCCTATCTGACCCCCATCAATCTGGATTCAGATGCTACTATATTCTCTACTAACCATTCTGGTAATCTCTTAAAAAATACACCACCTTTTGTGTAAAGAAAAACTATTTTAAATTTCTCTCAACTCTGTCCCCTTAAAAGCCTCTCTTCAAGGGTGATGGTAAGCAAACTAGAACTAAGTCAGTGGTATTTGAGCCTCAGTCCTCTGAGTATAGAGAAAAAACTCCTCATATCACACAATTGTTTAGTCAACATGCATCATTTTGGCTGCTCTGCTCCGGATACTTTCTGCTTAAGAATGTAAAGATATTGATGAACTCCGCCTACAGTTGTGGCCCGCCATACCTCCTTCGAACAGTGGGGACCCTTGATATATCACAGAGATTATATGCAAAGGGGCATGGGTGACTATAATTTAAGTAAGAAAGTTCTAGGTTTGCACCTTTCCTTCACATACAGTATTTGTGTTGTACAGCCAATCACTATCTGGGTAGTTGCCCCACTGCAATTTCCTACTGTGGTGGGTGGGGCCGTCTACTGTGGTTCTATATGTTCCACCTCAGATACAGTTTATTGTTCCTAACGTGCCATACTCTGGGCTCACATAGTTGGCCTCACGGGGGAAGAGGGCTATATTCTTGGGTAGTTTCGGCTATGTAGCGTTCCCCTTCCCATAGTATACTTGTTTTGGGTACACAGGCGCTCAGCAAAATTGGGAGGTGGGTAGTTTTACGTCCACGTTGCAGGGAGGTAGGGCGGGGGTGGGTTCCAGGGTGTTTCTCTTTGGCTTTGTTGTAGTTTTTCTATGTGTGTTGAGTGCAGTCCAGTAGATAGTACTTTCTTTAATGAGCTCTGGGTCGACCAATACTGTAATTAAGAGTTTCCCGCAAACTATGTGGGCCCGATTCACAGAACTAACTTAAGACAAAATCCTAAACTTACTACCATTTTGGTATTCACAGAAGGCACTTACTCATTTTGGTATCCACAGAAGGCACTTACTCATTTCGGTATTCACAGAAGTTAAGAGTCCTAACTTTAGGACTCCTAAATGCCTTCTGTGAATACCGAAAGTCTTAAAGTTAGGATTTTTCTCAGTTTAGTAGTAGTATAGTTAGGACTCCTAACTTTAGGACTCCTAAATGCCTTCTGTGAATACCGAAACTCTTAAAATTAGGATTTTTCTCAATTTAGTAGTAGTAAAGTTAGGACTCCTAACTTTAGGACTCCTAAATGCCTTCTGTGAATACCGCAAGCCTTAAAATTAGGATTTTTCTCAGTTTAGTAGTAGTAAAGTTAGGAGTCCTAACTTTAGGACTCCTAAACTGAGAAAAATCCTAATTTTAAGACTTTCGGTATACACAGAAGGCATTTAGAAGTCCTAAAGTTAGGACTCTAACTTCTGTGAATACCGAAATGAGTAAGTGTCTTCTGTGAATACCAAAATGAGTAAGTGCCTTCTGTGAATACGAAAATGGTAGTAAGTTTAGGATTTTGTCTTAAGTTAGTTCTGTGAATCAGGCCCTATATGTATTGTTTCAAATGCTATTATTCATCGGGGAAAGTAAGATGAACCTATATTATTGCATATTTGTTGTCCTTCGTGAGGAAGGGCCCCCTGCCCTAAGTGTAAATCAGCACTGATCAGGATGTGGCTCCACTTTTGGGCCGCCTTAAATTACTCTCTTGGAATGTAAATGGTTTAGGTGACTATATCAAGCGGGGAATATTATTGCAATATCTGAAACGACACGCCCCTGACCTTGTATTACTCCAAGAAACATATCCATGGTGTGAGAAGTTGGCCTGGTATATGCGGTTCACTAGTTATAGTGGGCACCCTGTACCAGTCCAAACAACCCCTTATTGGTTAAAGACAACCTTTATTGAAAGCTATCCTAGTGGTAGCTATGGAGAGCAGCCTTCAGGCTAAGTCTTGAAGGAATGTGAAGCAGCTTTTTTTACCAGTCTATAATCTCTTGAGTGCCTAAATGAAAGACAACAACACCAGGTATATATATAAAATATATGTATTTATTTGTAAACATCCCCCCCTTGTCTCTTTATGAGGCTAGAGGTTGAAACACATAAGTTACACTTCAAATATCACAGTAATAAGCACAAATACAAGTCAGGCCCTAGGGGCGAGCCAAACCATATACTAAAATAGTGGTACAAGAACCACGTCTTAACTAGACACAAGGCCTAGAGCCTGTAGAATCGCTGAGACCCCAAGGAACCACCTAAGGTAGTGACACAGGGGACCCATGGGGGCCGTGTGCAGTGTGAGAACACAGCAGCGAGCTCCCGTTAGCTTCTAAGGAGAAAATCGCGGTTAGATTTTTAAAGATTAGGGACACTTAGAAATGAGTCAGACCAAACCTTTTGAGACGTAGGAAGTTCTAGGGCCAACACCCACGGGAGCACCGGAGTACTCGTGTTACCTCACCCAGGGAAGCCGGGTGCATAGGTGTCAAATGGTGTCGGGTCGCGTCGTCGATTTCAATGGGAGCTGGCAAAGAAGGGCTGCTGCCGGAAAGATGCGAAGTGTCCGAAGAGATCCAAGTCTGGATCGAAGTCGAGAAGAACCTGAAAGCAGAGGGGACAGAGTCTGGATCACTTGCCAGTGACCAGGAAGGCGAGAGGCAGATGCCCACCAATGTCGGGTGATTTCAGGTGAAGGAGGTGAAGCTTGACTCTTCAGCCACGAGGACCAGGAGGCGTCGAGGATGACCAGGAGCTGGATTCGAGCTGTCCCACGAAGGATGTCGAATGCTGCAGCGTTGGTGCCCGGATTGGACACAACAAGCCTTGGCAACAGCAACCCACGCAGAAAGGAGAAAGATTCTTCAGTGCAGACCAGCAAGGTCTGAGGGCCTCACCACTTGGTTAGGAGTCCGGGCACGTCTAGAGCAACCAGGGAAGCCCAAGGAAAATCAAAGTTTCTCCCTCAGGGACCCACCAGTCGACAGACCAGGGATCGCAAAGGGACCTCGAGAAGAAACACAAAATGGCGGCTCACGGGTAACTCGGGGTGACTAGGCCGACAATCTTTGGTGGATTCTCTGCTCGAGGTGGGGGCTACAAGTAACCCCAAGCACGACTTCAAGAGAGGTCGAGAAGTCAATGCACTTGCAAAAGTGCACGGTGACCAGAAGTTCCGGTTCCACGCTACTCACGAGGGCTGCGGGTCTCAGCTTTGCTGGGGACTCGGGTCAGCCTCAGATGTCTGGAAATCCTCTTCCTGGGCTGCAAATACTTCGGAGTCCGGCGGGAGCTTTGGAGATGCAGACCGGCAAAATGCTCCGTTGGTGCCTGCCAAGCAGGGAAGTCACTCCTTGACCCCAAGGGAGATTTCTTCAGTCCTCTAGTCTTTAGCAGAGAGTTGAAGTTCCAGGATTCAGCTTCAGAGTTTCTTCCAGGGATATCTAAAGTCCTGTTGCCAGGGGTTCCTTATTTATACCTAAGGAAGGGGTTGGACTAGCTCTGGGGACCCAGCTATGGGAGGGTTTGGAAAGAGGGATGGCTACACCCATTTCCTTTGTCCAGTTTCGTGCCAGAGCAGGGGCTGGAAGCCCCTGAACCGGTTTCAGCTGAACTATGCACAGGGACACCAAATGTGCCCCCAGTGCAGGACTTCAAAGCACTCAGACAGTGCTCCCACCCAGCCCCAATACACATCATCCTGTCTGGGAGGTGGTTAACCCTCCCTGTGACAGGAAATCTATTGTCCAGGCCTCCCCTGCCGGAGTTTCAGTCGGCCGCAGGAGGCCAGACCCATGTCTGTGGCTGTGGCATCCATTTTGTGATGCCAGGGCTCTATTAGATTTCTACCGGGTAAACCAGTACTGCCATGTCTCTCCCTCTAGAAGGGTGGGATCATATCCTCACATCAAGAACTGATGTGGGGGTATGATTTCAAGGTGTTTGACACCAAACACGACATGTTTCCGTGCAGACAGTCCAAAGTTGCATTAACCTTTTAAGATATAATGCACTTAAGAGTATATGGTCAGGCTGCACCAGTGACAACCCCGGAGAAGAGATTCTGAAGGCTGCAGAGGGGTTCAGCTCATGCCTGTCCACCCTCTTGCATATAACCAAGCACCCTGCCTTCAGGATTGATAAGGCCTGCCATAGGGGTGACTGATAGGTTACTATGTGCAGTGATAGGTGAGGTATAGTGAACCAATACCTCAGTAAGGGTTGCATGCACCACCTTACCCAGGCTGCAGTAGCAGACCTATGCTGTCACTCTGCATGGCTTTTCCGGGGTGGCACAATACATGCTTCAGCCCCTGGTAGGCCTCTGGGGTACCTATGCCCTGGGTACATTGTATACCATATACTAGGGACTCACAAGGGTACCCCAGAATCGAAACCGGAATGTACCTAAAGTACTTGCAATCAATTTAGATGAGAAGCAGCTAGGCTGGGGCCCTGAATAGCAGGGTCCCAGCCAGACTAAAGTCGAAAAACAGTGAAACACCAGCAAAAAGTGGGGGTAAACATGTGAAGTAGATCTTACTCTACTACACATGGAACTTCCTAGTGCGCACTGTAGGAAACTGGCTCTATATATACTACACCAAAATGAGGTATAGTGTGTATAAAATCCAGGTGACCCTAGAGGTAGGCAGAGGTTAAAGTTAGATAGAACCTTACTCTCGATTTGTGGTAGAGTGGTCAAGCAGTAAGGCAGTATCAGAGGACAGTGTTAAGCATTTGATGTACACACACAGTCAACAAATGAATTCACACACTCAAGAACTGAACTCTAGGCCAATTGTGTTTGTATAAAAATAAATACTGTTTTATTTTTAGAACCAAGCAAGTCTGGCACATGTAAGCATTAAATACTTTTCAGTAATAAGTAGCTGATTTTAGAACAGTTTGAAAATGCAATAGAACTTGTACTTTGTTTGATTTACAGGGGATGCAGTAGGTTGTAACACTTTGCAAATACAGTACATTGAAATGAATAGGCTTTTTCAGAAAATTACAGGCAAGTTACTTTGTACGTTACTTTTCTTCCTCAGCACTGGGACATTTCCTGTAAACAGGTTAGTAAATAAGTTTTGGTTATGTGTGCGATTTGTAAAGAATATTTTTAGATTATAAAACTCCACACAACTTTTTGGAAGAAAATGGTCAATGTTATCCTATGGAGGGAAAACAGGCTATCTGTTCACAGTTTAGTAATCGACTGTGGGAGTTAAGGTTCTGGGGTTAGACTCAGAGGTGTGAGGTTCTGGACTTTTAAGAGTCCAGAGGTGTCAGGGAAACAACACCCAAAGACCCCTGAGTTCCTTCCTGTCTTGGTGCACAAATAAACAGAGACGCGGGCTTCTCGATGGTGGCGTCAGAGACCAAGATTTATTTACTGCAGGGACACAGAAGTCATAGGAACCACACAAAGGCAGAATCTACGAGACTGTTCGAATTGCAAAAAGTGGGTTGCTCTTTAAATACACAAAATATGTCTTCAGGCAACATTACATGAATATCTTTCATGCCCAACCCGGTATCCCAAACAGACAATAATCATACACCAAACAATAATTAGTCGTAGGTTTTCAGTATTCGATCAAGTCTCCTTGTCAGTTTTCCATTCTTTGACCGATCCTCCCCATCATAAAAATCGTATCCTCCCCATTGTAAAAGCCCAGAAGGAGAGGAGCAGAGCCAGGTGTAAGGGATAGAAAAGTAGGATAAGAGGTGTTTATGGATCGTAAACGGGCATGGCTACCGTCTTCGGCCCCTCAATCGGGACAATGGACACGAGAACCAGTATAGCAGGGCTGGCCTCAGGCAGGGGAGGCAGCTTGATTCTGCCTAGTCACGCAGCGTCAGCTTCCTCGGGCTCGAGCTTACGTGTCCTTAACAAGGTGATTCTGCCGGGGTCATTGCTCGTCCATTGACTATGTGAGGGCAAGAAACAAAATGGGTGCCGTATCTAAAATGGATGCCATGATTTTACAACAGAATGCCCTATTTCTCAGTGAATTCATGCTCGTAGCGCAGCGAAAACACTGTCATGCATTAGATGGATCATTTACGGTTCATTGGTACCAAAATCATGTCAGTACTACGATACCGAATACACGGGTTCGGATCGCTACAGAACCTCAGACCGTCCTTTTGCCCTTACATAGGCAATAACTTACTCTATGTCAGAGTCCATCTCTATGTTCATTAGGTCACTGATATGTTGCTGGAACATTATTCTATCTCGTGGCGTATCTCCAAAAACAGGTGGTCTTCTTACGCATGTTGAAACACAAAGGCCACATAAGGCAGGACCACACTGAACAATGAGACAACACGAGAATAAAAATACCAACGCAACACCAGTGACTATCAGAACCTTCCATCCCCACGCAGATAACAGATTCCAGAACCATCCCATTAGTGACCAGTCACCTTCCTCTACATGAATAGAGTCAGAGATTTTGTGTAACTTAGAAATGGCCTTATATACCGTTGGTGCATTATCTGGGATAAAAACACAGCAACTCGATTGGATCATCTTACATACCCCACCTCGATCTGCAAGTAATACATCAAGGACCATACGATTCTGTAACGTCATGAGGCGATCCGCTTAAAGCTCAGCTGTTAGGTTACTAAGGGCACCCGCAGTTTCGGTAATAGTGAATTCAACTACCCGTGTTAGTTGACGTAAGTTTCTACTGTTGGCCATAGGCCCCCAGAATGGAAGGAAACCTTTGAAGAAGTCTCCTGCTTCTTGGCCAGCAGTGTCTTCCTTATTGAAAACACCTCTCACAACTCTAGTTTTGTGATAATCCGGTGCAGCAGTGTATGTCGGAGGCAACGGTTGAGCGATATAACATGAGCCTGAAAAGTCAGCAGGCAGCCATGTATATGCTCTGTCTTTGCAAACAAAATAGGTGCCCTTAGCAGCTAAGAATGCAGGGGAAGACTGTGACGGGAAAACGTATGTTTCGGTACAGTCACTCTTCCCTAGTCGAGCTTTCGGATTCCTCCCATTTCCTTGCAAACAGACCTGACCTTGGTGGGGTACGACCCAGATCGGAGTCGAGCTCTTACGTTTGTTCTCACCCAAAGTGATGCCATATTCCGTAACATTCCAACCCATGTAAACTCGCAATTCATCCTTGGGAATAAACGGAGTGTTATTGACATCTCTAACCATGTCAGTAATTCCCTTTACCAAGGCTCTATTAGCGGAGTTATACCTAGTGGAACGCGGAGGTCGCGGGGGATAGGTCTCTAGAGCATAGACGAACATGGTCTGAAATGCCCAAAATGATCCATTATAACTAAAGGGCAGAACCAGATAAGGGATACCCTTGTCCATGGTATGTGGTATCAAGCCACACACCCAGCAGTTCGTTGTGTTTACCACTAGTTGGTGTTGGTGCAAGAGCTGAATGAAAGTGTTATTTATAAACTCAGAGCGTCGAGCTTGCTCATGTGCAGGAAAAGGATGGAAAGAATGAAAAGAAACAACAGTCGGAGAAACAGAAACATGGGGAGATACTGTAGATGTAACAGGTGCAAAGATCAATTGAATACCAAAAATAATTCCGCCTACCAGAGTTATTAAAACAATCAGAAATGTCAGAGCACATTGCATTAGGAAACATTTGCTATACAATATTTCATACAGTTTTGTCTTGCGAGCATTTATGATGTTAGCCCGTCGCAGTTCAGGAAGCTCCATCTTCTACAACCGTTCGCAACGGATGGTTTGTACCTGTTAAAAATTGCCTCTGTCTACCCTGGGAGTTCCCAAAATAAACAGAAGAAACCGACCTTGTGTCTGGTTCCCTGCAAGTTAAAACAAGGCACACGTTACGACCCTACGGTAACCCAGATGGCAAGGTGAGAGAACACCACAAAAAAACAAAAAAAACAAAAATTATAGAGCAAACTTCCTGACTGAATGGAAATGTGAAAGAGTTTTTTTTTTTAAATAGAAAGGTAATTATGCAATGCTATTGTTTTCTAAAATGAGAACGTAGATTGTATCTAAATTTTTCTGGTCTCGTCTGATCTTGAAACAATCGATCTACAGGTACAGTAATGTTCGAATCCACAGATGACAAATGTTCACCTTGTACAACACTCTGTTCAGGGTTCGAAGGAACAGTTCCTGGTGGGGTATCAGAGTTCCGTGTTTCAGTTCGTTTGTCCGTTATGTACTCTGCATCACTGAAGGGGATGAGCCTAGGAACAGGTTCTGTCTCAGATACACCAAATCCCTGTCTAACCCAGTTGTCGTAGGGGAGAGGGACACGCTTCGTATGGCTAGCGTGCACCCAATTCTTCCTTCCAGCTAGGCGTACAGCAGTTCTTGTGGCCAGGAGCACTTGAAACGGGCCCACGAATCTTGGCTGGAGGTTCCGGGTTCGTTCAAAATTCCGCACCACAACTTGATCACCGGGTTTCAATGTGTGGCCTGGACTCTCTGGCAGTTTAGGCAAGGATTCAAATACCTGTTGATGAATAAGGCTCAATTTAGCAGTCAGGTCAAAAAGGTAATCAATCAACATTGGAAATTCGATCTGTTTGAATTCCTTTGGCCTAGGGACTCCCCAAACATTAGCAGGACGACCAAACACAATCTCATATGGGCTAAGCCCTACTCGAGAGTGTACAGTCGCTCTGGTGGACAGTAAAGCTAAAGGCAGTGCGTCTGGCCAAGATAGACCAGTGGAAGCTTGAATTTTAGCAAGTTTCAGCTTCAAGGTACCATTGTACCCTTCAACCAAACCTGCTGACTGTGGGTGATTCGCACTATGGAATTTCTGGGTGATTCCCAGACCCGCACACACACTCTTCATAACTTTCCCTACAAACTCACTTCCATTGTCCGACCAAACAATCCGTGGCATCCCATACCTGGGGAAGTACTCTTTGAGGAGGATTTTGGCAGTAGACATAGCAGTGTTATCCTTTAATGGATACGCCTCAATCCATCTTGAAAAAGCACAGACTACCACTAGGACATATTTAAGATTATTACACCTGTCCATGTGGATAAAATCCAACTGAATCACTTCAAAGGGACAAGAAGGGGGAGCAAAGTGACCAGCTGGGGTTGGGGTTCCCTTGCCAGGGTTATGCATCAGGCATATCATGCAATTTTTCACCACTCTTTCCGCACACTTAGTAATTCCATCATTCTTCCATACTGGAGCTAACACTTTACAGATCCCTTTCGAACTAATGTGCGCCGCTCCATGCGCCATCGTGACTACCGCAAGTACATACGCATCAGGTAACATCCAACGCTGCTGCTCAGACAAATCAACCCAACATCCACTTGAATCCATTTTACCCGTTTTCTCCTTCCATTCATTCTTCTCATTTTTAGTTGCTTCATTCTGGATTGCCTTCACACTTTCAATCGTATTCTCACACATTCCTGATTCAGCAATCCATCTTGCAGACGTTGCAACGTACATTCGACTCATCATGTTCTTGGCCGTCTCTTTGGCGACCTCATCAGCAAACGCATTCCCACGGCCAACATCATCCGTAATCTTTCGATGTGCACTGCACTTCACAATCGCAACTTCATTCGGTAGGGTCAGAGATTCCAACAGGTCATTGACTAACTGTCCATGTTGGATCTTAGTCCCATGGGACGTGAGAAAACCTCTTTCTTTCCACAGACAGCCAATACGCCTTCGGCGTAGCACATAGTTTTGGACATCAGTAAACACATTCACTCTCTTTCCCTCAGCTAAAACACACGCTCTTGTTAATGCAATTAATTCTGCAGCTTGGGCAGAATTCTGACTTACTCTTGCGGTCTCAACAATCGTACTCAAAGTCGTAACTGCATACGCGGCCGTCACATCACCATTCTGTAGTTTAAAACATGACCCATCGACGTACAAAGTGCCATCTGGATCTAGTAACGGAGTATCTTTTAAATCAATCCTACCTTTTGTCTCTTCCTCAGTTCTAAAACAACAATCATGGGGCTCTGAATCACTCGACTCTTGAGTAGTCGGCAACAGCGTCGCTGGATTCAATATGTTGCATCGCTTGATCTGAATGTGACTTGCCAAAAGCGTCAGCTCATAGCCTGATAGTCTAGCACTGGTGAGGTGCTGAGTTTTCGTTCGATTCATGAGTGTATCCACTGCATGTGGAACCATGACTACTAACATGTTGTTCATGACTAGTCCAGCAGACTGTCGAATAGACACTGCAGCTGCTGCTGTAGCTCTCAAACAACTTGGCAATGCTCTGGCTACCGGATCTAATGTGGATGAGAAATACGCACAAGGTCGCTGTTTGTCACCAAATTGTTGCGTTAAAACACTCAACGCACAACCTTCTCTTTCATGGACATATAAAGTAAACGGCTTACTGTAGTCAGGAGTACCCAACACAGGAGCTGAACACAACGCATCACGTAAGTCGGAGAAGCTCTGTTGACATTCATCAGACCATGGCAAAGGGCTCGGAACACCTTTTCCAGTCAGGGCTACCAATGGTTTTGCCATGAGAGAAAAATTTGGGATCCATTGCCTGCAGTATGACGTAATACCCAAAAACGCACGCACTTCTCTCTGTGTGCTTGGTACAGTCATCTGCGAAATTGCTTTGATTCTCTCTGGGGTCAACCTTCTTCCCTCCTTTGACAAAAGATGACCTAAGTAGGTCACTTCTTGGCAACAATATTGCAGTTTAGAAGGTGAAACCTTGTGATGCAAGTCTGACAAATGACGTAATAAAGAAATTGTAGCTGTTTTGCAAGATTCCTTGTCATCAGCAGCCAGTAAAAGATCATCTACGTATTGGATCAGAGCAACACCAGGAGGAAGTACAAGATCATCTAATTGACTTTTTAATGCTTGGCTGTAAATTGAAGGGCTCTCACAATAACCTTGTGGAGCGCGCTTGAACCTGAAACTGCGACCAGCTAAGGAAAAACCAAAAATGTCTCTACTTTCCTCGGCTATCGGGATGCTGAAAAAGGCATTCTTCAAGTCTATCACTGTAAACCATGAGGCTGAGGCAGGAATCAACGTCAATAATGCAGTGATATCTGGTACCACAGGAAACTGTGGAATCACTATTTTGTTAACCTCTCTGAGGTCAATCACAAATCTGTAGATTGGAGGTTTGGAAGGGTCAGTGCGTTTCAAAATCGGCAGAACAGGACTATTGGAGACATTTCCTCTAGTTTCCTCTATCACATCTTTCTGTATTAAGTCTTTCACGATCAGTAAAAGTGCACGTTCACCTTCATTCGAAATCCGATACTGTGGGATTCGTGGGAATCTAACATTCGCTTTCAGACTCACCACATAAGGGGGGAATTTCCAAAAGACCTACATCATTAGGACCAGTCGCCCAAAGAGTATCAGGGAGAGAACGCAGCTCCGGTGGGAGCTTATTCATTGACATGTACATTGGACAAATGACTCTCTTACCCAATGTGAGCTGTACTCCCGAAGGAGAACAGTACAGTGTCACATGCAGGCGTTTCAACAGGTCTAAACCAAGCAGATTCTCATTACAACCGGTTGTTAGAATAAGGGGTGCTTCTAGTTCGCATGGCCCAACAGAAATTGACAAAGGACTAGAAACAGGATTGTGAACAGGGGCGCCTGAGAAACCTACTGAGGTGTTCGTTAAGCCAGAGAAAGGTGCGCCAGGGAGTTTCGCATGCATAATTGAACTTTTCGCCGCACCAGTATCCAACAGAAACGGTTCGACCACGCCTGATGTAACTACTGCGACATAAGGTCCACTCTGATCAACTGGAACTGATACTACTCCCTCTCTTTGCCTGTGGCTGTCCTAGTACTCGCTTTTCTGAATCTCTTCATTATTTTCATAGTAATCCTCAACATGATACTGTGGAGATCTACCTAGTTGCGTAGATTGTACATTTCGCTGATCGAAATAATTTGATGGGCGATCAGCCTGTGGAGTCATTGTACCACGTCCTCTACCTCTAGGAGCTTGCATAAACCCACCACTACCTCTCTGAGCTGGGACACCACTGGTTTGTGTGTGCAGTACTGGACACTCGTTCTTATAATGGCCCTCCTTTTTACAATAGGCGCATTGATTCCATGCTAACTGTTGTCGGGGAAAACCATAATTAAATCTTTGGGACGTCCCTTGCTGGAATTGTGGCTGTTGCTGAAACTGGGGTCGCTGCTGTGAATCTGACTGAATTGAGCGAGGCGGGTATGCCTGTTGCAAAAGAACTTTAGTTTTCAAATCTTTTGTCTTCTTTTCTGACTTTTCCTTCTCTTCTTTCTCTCTATTCTCGTAATACTGAGCAGTTGCAAGTATCTGTGCTGTCGTCGACACTGCCCATGCACTCTCAGAATCCTTTAACTTGTTACTAAGCTCAGGCAGTAAATTAAACACAAACTTGTCGACAAACAACCTCTGACCTCCCTCAGTACTCATATCTTGCCCACTGTGGTCTACGAAGGTCTCTTCAAATCTAGTGAAGAAGTCAGAGACGCTTTCGTCTTTCTTCTGCTTGCATGCTGATAGTTTATCCCAGTTGACCCGTAACGCTGGCATCAGTGTTTATCATATTAATTATTCTGCCAGGTAAAGCAGCAATCAGAGGCTCAGGTTTAGCACCACCAACTTGTTGCGCGTCTGCCACTATAATAGCTTGCCAATCACCTCCTAAGGCGACTGGGTGGTTCTCTTGCCGGATCTTGGCCCATATAGGCTGTGGCACTACATTGCCAAATAGCATTTCGATGTCTGCCAAATTCATGACACACGCTTGAACTGTCTGCGTTAACTCTTTATAATAACCAGCAGGATTTTTACGTGGATCCGGTAATGTCTGTTATACTGCTAATACTTCTGCCTGCTTCCAAGGGATGTGTATCCACACTCTATGGAAATGTGCTGGAGCAGCTGCAATACCATTAGCCGCATCAGCTTGAACTGCTTCGCGCCATATCGGCGGAACTTCCCTCATCGGATACTGACCTCGCTTCTTCCTAGTAATCGGTGAACCATCAGAGTCCCTTGGTGCTCGAAGAGGAGAATCATCCCTATAAGCTAAAATCAGTTCTATCGCTTCCCTTACTTCTGAACCTATCACCATTCCTGCGGCGAACTTTTGCTGAATATTTATCAAATCAGAGGGGACGGAATCTAAGTCATCATCATCCCATTCCTCACGCAAAAGAGAACACATCACGTCAAAGACATAACGCTGAGTTGGTTCATTCCATTGCATAAATGTATCTGACACTCTTCGTGCATCATACTTCGCAGCTTTCGACATCCACCTAAGAGCTGTCGAATCTAATATTTCTCGTTCCTGGGGACCAGGAAACTGGCTACGTCTCTGTGTAGAGTCAGAAACGGGGGTCCCAATTAAAGACCTGTAGAGAGGAGTTAAGATATTAGTTACAGAGTCGGTTATTTTCCGACGAACAGAAAGCGGAGTCAGAATGTTTACAGAGTTCGGGAACAGGGAAGCTGGAGCAGATGAAATGGTAAGGGTTGGAGTAGCAGGTAAAGCAGTTTGCGAAACGACAGGCAAAGGCGGGATAGGCAACCCAGGAAGAGGGGGTGCCGAGGGAACATTAACCACAGGAAGGACAGGAGCTTGAATCAAAGGAAGTGGAGCAACTATTCCAGGCTGACCAGCAGCTGGCTGCACAACAGGTAGTAACTGTGGTGCTGTATTACCCTGTGCATACGGTGGAGGTGATCTCAACAGATAAGACAACAGGGGATCCTTTTCAGAGTCCTCTATCGGCTTAGCAGGACAAGATGGCAAGACAGGATAGCATTTATCAATCGCCAAATTATGTTTTCTATTCTCCATCTCTATTGCTTTCTCAGTCTCATTGACATGCAACTGTCTAGCAGACTCCATTAATGTCAACCCTTTCTCTTTCTGTTCCTTCTTCATCTTCCTAATTTCTCTCTGTTTGGCTTCTTTACGCCACACGCGAAAAGAATCAAACATTGCCGGCCGGGCTTTCTTTTTGAACAACTTTGTTTCTAGATTGTCTAGAATTTCAATTTCAAAGCTATCATGTGGTGGCCAACTAAGGACACCATCTTTCCTGGTGTAACGGACCCATACTTCATTATAAGCGATAGGACCTACACCGTGTTTACAATAGAGCTCATATGTAGGAGTTCCAATCGGAGGAACCGAACACGGATCCTCCAACCGGGAATCCCTGTTGCAACTTAACCAGGACAGGAAACAATTACTACTGTTAGTCATTATAAACTAAGGACAGATTCCAACAAAAATGCGCAAAGAACTTAGGCCTACCAAATGAACCAATACCAAAACAAAAGATTATCTTAACAAGAGCAACCAATGATAATCTGCGAATTCAAAAACAAACGTATCCAGCGAGCAAAACAAGAGCAACCCAGAACAACCAAACGGAGCGTAACCCACTTAATACTTAACTGAAATGTGGAAGACGTCACCAAGGAGAACCAGTCTACGTCTCGCCGTACTAAGGTCTGCACCTCGGGTCCAAGACAGGGCGACAGTCAGGGCAGCGGTCCTCTGTAGCCGTCTGGGAACGGGAACCCTCGTGGAAGAGATCGTCGGGCCACTTTTACGACATACAGGGATCGATGAAGCGGGGTACCTCCCTCCGGAATCTTCACACGAAGCTCCTCGAAATTTTCAGGCTTTGGACCGGTACCGGATGACGTCGCCCCACGTTGGGCGCCAATTTGAGGTTCTGGACTTTTAAGAGTCCAGAGGTGTCAGGGAAACAACACCCAAAGACCCCTGAGTTCCTTCCTGTCTTGGTGCACAAATAAACAGAGACGCGGGCTTCTCGATGGTGGCGTCAGAGACCAAGATTTATTTACTGCAGGGACACAGAAGTCATAGCAACCACACAAAGGCAGAATCTACGAGACTGTTCGAATTGCAAAAAGTGGGTTGCTCTTTAAATACACAAAATATGTCTTCAGGCAACATTACATGAATATCTTTCATGCCCAACCCGGTATCCCAAACAGACAATAATCATACACCAAACAATAATTAGTCGTAGGTTTTCAGTATTCGATCAAGTCTCCTTGTCAGTTTTCCATTCTTTGACCGATCCTCCCCATCATAAAAATCGTATCCTCCCCATTGTAAAAGCCCAGAAGGAGAGGAGCAGAGCCAGGTGTAAGGGATAGAAAAGTAGGATAAGAGGTGTTTATGGATCGTAAACGGGCATGGCTACCGTCTTCGGCCCCTCAATCAGGACAATGGACACGAGAACCAGTATAGCAGGGCTGGCCTCAGGCAGGGGAGGCAGCTTGATTCTGCCTAGTCACGCAGCGTCAGCTTCCTCGGGCTCGAGCTTACGTGTCCTTAACAAGGTGATTCTGCCGGGGTCATTGCTCGTCCATTGACTATGTGAGGGCAAGAAACAAAATGGGTGCCGTATCTAAAATGGATGCCATGATTTTACAACAGAATGCCCTATTTCTCAGTGAATTCATGCTCGTAGCGCAGCGAAAACACGGTCATGCATTAGATGGATCATTTACGGTTCATTGGTACCAAAATCATGTCAGTACTACGATACCGAATACACGGGTTCGGATCGCTACAGAACCTCAGGTGCCCCAATGTCCGTGATGCACTGTTGGTCCACCCTCAGCGGCACTAGGGCGGCCGGGTGCAGAGTGTTGGGGCCCAATGTTATCCAATAGGGGATAGGGGGCCTTCGGTTGGTGGCTGCTGGCAAGCAGGACACTGGGTTGTTGGAGCAAAGCTCCTAGGGTTTAGGTCAGGGCAAATGGGGAAACAAAGTAGCACAAAAGGTGCACCCTCAGCGGCACTGGGGCGGCGGAGTGCAGAGTGCTGTTTTGACGTCGGGCAGACTGTTTTCTATGG
Source organism: Triturus cristatus (assembly GCF_964204655.1). Taxonomy (NCBI): domain Eukaryota; kingdom Metazoa; phylum Chordata; class Amphibia; order Caudata; family Salamandridae; genus Triturus; species Triturus cristatus. The sequence continues at coordinate 332,778,090 of NC_140584.1, forward strand.
AGAGCCTCTGGTTTGCAAAAGCACTGCAGGCAGAGAGACGAAGGACTTCTAGGTGCGACCACCACTTGGAGAGGGAAGTGGAGGGTTGGTTAGGCACCGTTGGTTTGGTCACACAAGGCCGTGGGGCATTGAGTGCAGGGGTGCCTTTTGGGATCGGATCTTCTTACCAGCTCTTGGGCGCGGTTAGGGGCGCCTTCTGGATTTAGGCTGCAGGAGTCGGCTGGAGTCTTGAGGCAGGTCAGGGGTGGCCGGATCTCGGGTCAGGATTGCCGGGGTGACCTCCTCGTGGTGTTTTTCCACTCAAGCTTGGGCCGGGTTCGGCGGGTGCATAGTGGGCTGGATTCACGGTCTCTGGCTGCTGCCAGTGGTTGCAGTTTGAACAAATCCGGTGTTCACCGGAGAAGCAGTCTTTGAAAGTGAAGATAGGCAGGTCTTCTGGGTTTTTGAGGTTGCTGGCTGCAGGACACACCGGGATTTCGCAGGAGCAGGTTTGAGGGGAGACAGGCCGGTAGGGCTGGGGCCAGGTCAGTGGGAGTCTTCCTCTTGTTAGCTGGCTGCACGGCTCTTCGGTCCTTTTCTTCTTGTTGTCTGGCTGGATTTGAGGAAGCAAGGTCCAGGGTGCTCCCTAAATACTAGATTTAGGGGTGTTACTGGTAGGTAAAGGCAGGGCCCAATATGTCCCTTCCCTGGGGTGGGTAAACCCCCTATCGTGCCACCCTCCCATGGGAGGGGGGCAGGAGCCTGTCCCTGGTTGGTTGGGCCCCCCATCCTCAAGTTGGCGGGGACTCAGAGTTGTGCTTCACCTCGCCTCCCCCACCTGAGGGGTGGAGTTGGCAGAGGTGGGCACACCTCTTTCCCACCGTCTCTCCCGCCAAAAGTGGGGGGTGGAACCAGTGGGGACCAGTTGCTGAAAGCAGCAAATGGCCAGGGGAGGCTCACTAAGGAGGCATGCCTTTGAAGCTTCCCCTTCAGGAACCTTGCCCATCCTGGGGTAGGAGGCTTGGCACCTTGTCCCAGGATGTGCATTTTTCAGGCCCCTGAGAGCAGCAGGCTCTCGACCCAGGGGTCCAGAACATGTCTGTTGGTGGCAGCCTAAGCAGCCACTCAGTCAGGTCACTAGAAGTTGGTCGGGTTTCAGGGAGCATCTCTAAGATGCCCTCTGTTGTGCATTTTACATTAAATCCCACACTGGCATCAGTGTGGGTTTAATGTGCTGAGAAGTTTGATACCCCACTTCCCAGTCTTCAGTGTAACCGTTATGGTGTTGTGGAGTTCGTAATGACAAACTCACAGCACCATATACTCTTAATGGAAGCACTGCACTCACAATGCCCAAGAATGGACTTGGGCACTGTAGGGGTACAGGGTTCATGCACCTGTACCCTCACCACTGGTATAGTGTACCCTGCCAGAGGGGTGACTGATCTATGACAGGGCAGTGGTTTGTGGGCATGGCACACAGAGGTGTGCCATGTCGACTCTTCACTTTGTTCAGCACCAAGACACGCAGCCTGCAAAGGCAGTGTGTGTGTGTGTGTGTGTGTGTGTGTGTCAGGGTACAGGACCTCTAAGGGTGGCACAACAAGTGCTGCATCCCTTAGAGGCCTCCTCTGGTCACAGTGCCCTGGGTACCTGTGGTACCATTTACCAGGGGCTGACATGTGGCCAGAGATGCCAATTGGGTTTAGGCTTCAATGCAGTTTTAGGGAAGGAACATAGGCCCTGGGTACCTGATTAGCAGGAGCCCAGGGCACACTCAGTCAAAGAACATCAGCAATTCAGCAAAAAGAGGGGGCATACCAAGCAAGAGGGCACTTACTCACACGCACTCAATAGATGGGGATATACGTTGGTGGCTCACGCGGGCTATGCGAGGGGGTCCAGAGGGGTGGGTATTCTGGTACATAACTCCCTCCCCTTCTAAAGTCAAAAGGTCACGCGAGATCCATTAGGTAGGTTTGTCACAGTCTTGGGGCAATGGGAAGATAGGCCCCTTAATGTGACTTCCCTATATGTGCCCCCAAGGCTTCACTCCCCCACTTTGACTGACCTGGGTCCGCACATGTTGAATTTACCTGAGGGAGACGTATTGGTGGGGGGAGAGTGCAATGCTGCTCTTGACGGAGATCTCGACCGCTTGCCTCCCAAACGTGGGGAACTGCTCAGGAAACTACTGACATACTTCCTGGGGACACTAGGTCTGACAGATATTTGGAGAACCTGCAACCCTATGACCAGACAATACACCTTCCACTCTGGGGTGCAAGGGAGCCTCTCTCGCATAGATTATGTCTTTGGTAAAGCCTCCCAGCTCCCCGTGTTCGGCGACATCTCCTCCCTTCCCAGGGGTGTCTCGGACCATTCCCAAATTATGGCATGTTATGGAGGCATTCCACCTCCCTCTTTTCACGAAATGGTACTTAATCCCTGGTACCTCAAGGTGCCGCTGATAAAAGATAAGCTGGCGGAGGCCACTAAAAATTATTTTGCCGAAAAGACGGTTCTGTTGACTCAGATGTAACACTATGGGACGCTTACAAGACGGTGATCCGGAGCTGTGGGGTCGCCGCAATAGCGGGTCATAAGAAAGAAAAACGGAAACAACTAGAGGAGGTGGAAAAGAGATTGCCCTTCTCGAGGGCGGTTTGGTGGCATCAGCGGCACCGGATGCCACGCATAGGTTAGCCATAAAACAAAAGGAATACAGGGACATTGTGGAGGACTCCGAGGGGGGGCCCAATATCGAGCTACGCAACATCATGTTTATGATACAGGCGACAAGGCCAGCAAACTGCTAGCGTGGCTTGACATGGGGGAGATGGCTAACAGGTGGGTGGTGCAGATTACAGACCAAAGAGGAGAGAAAATTCACGATAGAGCTGGGATTACGAGGGCAGGTTTATACCATTACGCAATCATCCACCCACATGGAGGCAGCGGAATTGCTAGCCACTCTACCTCTGCCCGTCTTGGATCCTCAGAATGTTTCTGATCTTGATACCGCCCTGACAACTGAAGGTGTCGACGGCGATTGACGCTCTGAGGTCCAGTAAGGCCAGGGGCGCCTGGGCCAACCAACTGAACTTTACAAAGTCAACGCCTCTACGATTGCCCCATTCCTCATATGAATCTATGAAGAAAGCGCTACCTGGGGTGTTCTGGCTGAGACGCAGCGACTTGCGACTGTTGTAGTTATTCATAAGAAGGGTAAACCCCCTGAGCAATGTAACTTGTACAGACCTATTTCCCTCCTGGACATGGAGGTCAAAATAGTAGCTAAACTCCTGGCTCTGCAGCTGATACATCCAGACCAATCCGGTTTTATGCCCGCCAGAAACACCGTGCTGAATCTCCGTCGTCTTTACGGGGTTTTGGGTCGGGCCTCCACCATACAGGAGGACTCCGTAATTATGTCTCGGGATGCCAAAATGGCGTTCGACATGATTGAATGGCCCTTTTTGTTTGCCTCACTTGAAAGATATGGGTTTGGCAGTCCGTTTTTGTCCTGGGTGCGTCTTCTTTATTCTAAGCCTCTAGCTCGGATCGCGGTGAATGCAGGTCGATCGGCAGCCTTTGCATTGGAGAAGGGTATGAGGCAGGGCTGCCCCCTTTCGTCACTGCTCTTTGCTTGGGCTCTTCAACCATTTGCTATCTGGATAAGGGGGATCCCCTCATTAGGGGTCTCAATTGGTCGGTGGACTGGATGGACAAGATTTCCCTCTACGCCGAAAATATCTTGCTCTATTTATCCAAGCCCCGTTTTTCTATCCACAGAGAACTACATATTTTCTCTCTTCCAAAAATACTAGGGGTGGGTGGAATTTGCGAAATTCCCTTTCACAAAATTTCGCGAAACGGCAAAAAATAGCCGCAACGGGGGCCGGGGTCCCTCGAGTGAGCGGTTCATCATAGTGGGGAAAGGGCGGGAAGACGTTGCACACCGCTGGTGTGCGGGCTGGGGCCAAACGGGCGGGGCTTCTATGCAGTTCACATGCCTCTTGTTTATAAAGGGTCAGAGACCGACCAGAGCAGCAGATGAGGAGACAGAACCTCCTGATGTCAGGAACTACACTGGGATTGCGCTCGAGAAACTCATGGATGCACAGACCTCCATCAAGGATTACAGCAAATTGTTGTCGGTAGAAATGGGGAGAAAGCACAACTGCCTAGCCTCCACCGTGCTCACAAATCTTTTGTGCTGATTAATGCGTTACTGAATTTGACCTTCAACTCGAGCACCTGCTTTATTTATATCTGTAAGTGCTTCCTGTTGAGGTTTAATGACAGGAGCATCATGCCAGAATGAATCGTGCCCTGCATATTTCCGTTCGCTCGCGTAACTTGGGAATATTCGCCATTTTCGCGTTCTGCGCGCGGAATGGAAATTGTCGCCCACCCTTAAAAAATACTCTGGTTACACTATTAACTCTGATAAATCACTGGTTTACGTCTTGAGCGGAACTCCCCCCTCCCCCCCCCCCCGATGCTCCCCGCAGCTGCGAAGCAAAGATAGTCACAGATGGCTTTCAGTACCTAGGAATATGCATCACACTTGACTCCTCAGTTTTTCATGATCGGAATCTTGCGCCCCTTGAGGCCCCAAACCCCCCCCCCCCCCCGCGCCGCCTTCGGGCGTACCTGCAGTGCTGGAAAACACAGCCCCTTAAGCCGCTGGGCAAGGCAGGCCTGTATAAGATTATGGCGCTTCCACGGTTTCTGTATGTCCTACAGAACACGATGCGAAGTGGGTCGCCCCACTTGGTTTCACCACACTATTTTCATCCCATTGACTCTGAGGTGCGTGCCTTGCTCTGGAATCATGGTACTCCCCGTATTGCCCTTACCAAACTCACAAAAAGCTGGTACGACGGAGGTATCGCCCTACCTGCCATCAGATCCTACTATTGGGCCCCACAGTTAGTGGTACTGAACCACTGGATGCATCGACCAGTTGTTGATCCAGCCTATAGGATGGATAGACATAATATGCTTTCAGGTACTTACTTCAGGGCACTTTATGGTGGCACGAAGTACACGCCCAGATTCACCCCCACATCCACTACCGTCGCTTTATGGCATAAGGCTACAGCTGCAATGGCTGGAAAGATAGAATTACGCAAGTCACTCAGTTGCTTGACTCTTGTTGTCTGGGCATGCTGTCCAAGCAACCAGGGTTCGGAAAGTTGGATCTGATCGGCCTCTCGAAGGTCTGGGATATGTGGAGAATAGATGCGGTGATTCCATTTAGTGACCTCCAGAGAGACAATAAGTTGCAGGGAGGGGATACCTTTTGTTACCTCCCGGCCCACAATGCTCTACTCAAGGGACGGAATTGCCGGCCTCCTCGCCCCTAGCAGATAGCTTTCTCTTGGAGATAATCGTCCAATAGCCTATCTCACTAACCTACCGTAAAATCCTGAACAACACGCCTGACACCCAGGAGAAAACTCGGGTGAAATGAGTAGACGACGTAGGAGACCTAGACGACGACGACTTGCGGGAGGCCCTGGCCTCACCTCGCGAGGTGACGGCCCGTTCTCGATTCAAACTCATTCAACTCAATCTGCTCCACCGAGCCTATTACACAAGCTCAGTACTTGTCAAAATGGGGGTACTAGATTCCCTGGCCTGTCCCAGAGGATGCGGTCTCACCGGTGCATACATACACCAATGGTGGGGATGCCCGATCCTCCAGAAATACTGGGAGAAGGTTATATAGGTCATGCCCCGGATTCGTAAGGCACCTATTGATGTATCCCTCCAACTTTGTCTTTTAAACATCTGGGAAGCCACGGATGTGTTATGGGCGGAGAGGCTATGGGTCTCTTTGGGCTGTATGGTAACGAAATGCAATATCGCCAGCACATGGAAGGGAGGGGCTCCACTACGATACACTGACTGGGAGTCAGATATGGACTGGTGTATGCAAGCAGAGAGGGTCATCTACGAAAGCAGGGGATGCCCGCATAAATGGACAAAAAGTTGGGGCCCAGGGAATGAGAGTAGGGGTTTGTTATGTACCCCGTTCAGTGATTCCCCCTAATCGGTGAGTGATAACAAGGACATTTAATGTTTGTAAATACATAGGAAACTATGAAACATGTGACTGCACTGTAGATAGACCCTGTGCTACGAATTGGTTTTTACTGGTACAGATACATGGTTACTACCTGGATATGTTGATGACTGCACCGCACTGCATTTATTTTTTGCTGTAATGACTGTTGATTTTTTCAATAAAAAAGATTTAAAAAAGAATGTAAAGATATAATTCCAGAATGGTCCGGTAAAATTAGCGATAACACGCCTTTTTAAAAAACATTTTTTTATTAATTCAAAAAAATGGAACTGCGCAGGCAATGGTTAAGCAGATGGGGAGGCCCTGGCCTCACCTCATGAGGTGGTGATCCGTTCTCGTTTCAAACTCATTTAACTCAAACTGCTCCACTGAGCCTACTACACAAGCGCAGTACTTGTCAAAACGGGGGTACTAGATTCCCCGGCCTGTCCCAGGGTATGCGGTCTCACCGGTACATACATGAGGGCTAGCAAAACAGGAGCGGGGCGAAGCACACGTGAGAATTAGCAACACTGACTGGGAGGGGGAGCACATAGATAAGAGAACAATAGAGCATGGAGGGAAGCATACAACGGAGACAAGAAAACAGATGCCCTCTCTGGGAGGGCTTTAGCAAGATGAAGAAGCAAAATGAAAAACGTAGTTCCCTAAAAGTGAGAAGTGCAGGGAACAAATAAAGAGGCTATGCTGCAGGGGAGGGACACAAATGATGGACAAGGCAAACTACTGAATAAGAAGCAATAAATGAGTGATACTAAAGCCAACCAATGGTGGGCAATTGGTGGGCTTTGAGCCCAGTGCAAGATCTTGCCAATCTAACAAGACGTATTTTTCAACCAGATATGGTAGGCTCAACATGTGAAATCATAAAAGAAGAAACCAGTGTAGTTCAAAAACATAAGCCATAACATAGCCACAGAGAAGTCATAGCAAACGTAGATTAACTGTAGTCTAACTAACCAAAAGGACACTACTGGGAGAGCAAAAGACTTGGCAGTCGATTGGCAGAAAGGGAGAAATTGTCTTAATACTTTGAGGGAGGTTTACTTTGAGGGTTAATCGGGTTCATTATAGGTATGACTATTGCACAATTTAACAATCTATCCACCTTGAAACAAATGAATAGCTATCAGCAAGTCACACATGGCTATCGTATGTGAACACTAAAATCACGGAGGTAAACGTGTAGATCAAAGTAAAATATATGTAGTTCGACAAAAGAAAAGAGGTACAAAGGATATTAGTACAAATAAATAAGTATGTCCAACTGTGTTAGACAAAGTTGCGGGCCAGGACAAGCATAGAATAAAAGACTTGGCTGTCTTCCATGTTTCACGCTTGCAAAAGGACACTTAGCTCTCAAGAATATGTTATCACTGCAGAGAAGGGCATGGAATGGGATAAAGGCTCTGCTACCTCAACTATAACTGCTTTTATGTATCTGATGCGTTATCATAACTTTGTAGCTTACAAGGGTCACTCTTCTCCTAGCAGAACATAAAGAATAACTATTGACAGTGGAAATGATAACAGTGAATGCAGAAAAACCTATTTTATTCACAGCAAGATTAAAAAAAACTTAAAATAAATTATCTCACTTCTGAACTCCCTCTAAGCGAATGGCATTACACTCGTTAAAAATCTTAACTCCAACATAACTGTGCTGCTGGAGGAATATTTGTGGCCAGTGCTTAATTTGTGCTGGTGGTTTCTGGTGCTCAGTACAAGCACTTTATCATCAACACCAGTCATGAGCATATGTTAAGGACACATTCATTTTTTGTAGGCACAGGGAGATTAAGTGATTTACCCAGAACTACAGGATGTTGAGTCTACGCCAAGGGTGGAACCTGGTTTCCCAACTCCAAAGTCGGCAACTCTGGTCGTTATCCCCCCTCACTCCTTTAGGGTTTCATGGTTAGTAGTTAGTTTTATTATAGGCAGCGCTAATAGGAGCAATGGGCTGGTGTAAGCTGCCTCCTGAGAGATCCCCGGCACTTATTTCTTCACAAATTAACCACTGTTTGGGTTGATGAAATCAATATCTTACATGGTGTTACAAGGATTTAGTATGCTATGCTTAGCATTCATATTCATCAAGCTAAAGAGAGGGTCTTGCGAGACAGCTATGGCCCCATTTTGGAAATCATTGCTAAGCAGATAGAACACTAAATAGTGTTGCCTGTGTCAACGGCAGGTAGAACAGCCATTGTTTAAAGGGTGATGACACACACAAATCCCCATGCCTATTAAATATCAACCCCACCCCCCTCAGAAAGAATTTCTTTTCAAAGCTGCATTTGCTAATATGCATACTGATTTGGGGTGAAAGACAACCCAGAGGGCAATGGTTTTACTTTATACTCCAATTTGAGAAAGGAGAGTTTCCAATCCCGGATCTTAAGGAAACTAGGACCATGCACAGTAGAAAGTATCAGTATTCGGTAATACTTTTCTGGTAGAAAGTATCTGCCTGCATTTTCCTCACCTTTTTAATATCCCATACACCAGCATTCCACAGAAGCTTTCTCAGTAGCTCTCATACATTAACAGGGGCGTCTGAATCCACATGGCTATGCATGCGGCACTGGAGCCATAAGACGCCCCGTCGGCATGCGGACGCCAGTTTTCACCCACTTTTAATGTGACATTTGAGGAGAGCGGGTGAAACTAACATCAATGCAATTACATATTCTAATCGCTTAAAGAATTACATATGAAAACTCCTATACAGATAAAATACACAGATGCAGGGGTGTGGAATTTAGTAAAATATCTACTTGTCCATGGGACAGGGAGCTTCATAAATCTACATGTCCTGTACAAAATCCACTTGTCCCTTTGGTGCCTTGATGTGCACCGTCAAATAATGGCAGCAATCATAGACGAGCTCGGATAATAGCCTCTCTGGTTATGTCAGGCTCATAGTATAGAAGGATTTGAAAACTATTTTTGCCTCTTTTCTGCAGATCTACACATTCATCATTTCATTCACCCACTGATATCTAACATTTCACCTTTACATTAGCTTCCATTCATTCTTTAATCAGCCTTTCACCATTCTGCTTGTCAATCCATCCATCCATCCGCCCATCCATATTCCAATCTACCCATCCATCCCCAAACATAGCCATCTGTCCATCCTTTCGCTCGCCCATTCTTCCTCTCATCCATCAATTTACCCTTTCACTCATCCATCTTTTACTGATCCATCCACCCTGCAACCCATCTATCTTTTCACCCTATCCTTCATCAACACATCCATCGTCCATCCAACATCCCTGTCACTCATCCACCCTTTCACTCGCATCCATCCTTTCACTCACTCATCCTTACACGTAAATTATGGGCCTTTGTCTGCCGAACTCCAGACAGAAAAGGCTCATCAAGAGCTCCACCCTGCTGTAGCTGCTAAAGCGAGTGGTGCACAACACCCCTGGCCAAACCTATCCTTCCAGCTCCAAATCTATCATTCAAGCTCATCAATCCATCCTTTCGCTCATCCATTCATCCACTTTCACCCCTCCATCCACCTTTTCACTCATATCCATCAACTTTCACTCATTCCTCGATCCAGCCATCCTTGTGCTCTTCTATCTTTCACTCCTCCATCCTCCTTTACACTCCAATCCATCCACCCTTTCACTCATCCCTCCAGCCTTTTGCTCTTCCGTCTTTCACCCCATCCATCCTCCTTTTCACTAAAATCCATCCACCCTTTCACTCATCCCTTCATTCATCCACCCTTTCACTCATCCCTTCATTCATCCACCCTTTCACTCATCCCTTCATTCATCCATCCTTTTGCTCTTCCGTCTTTCACCCAATCCATCCACCATTTCACTCAAATCCATCCATCCACCGTTTAGCCCATCCATCGTTTCACCCATCCATCCATCGTTTCATCCTTCCACCCATCAATCTTCACATCCTTCCACCCATCAATCTTCACATCCTTCCACCCAGCCCTCCACCTAGCCATCCATCCATCCCTCCACCCAGCCATCCCTTCAGATATCCATCCATCCATCCCTTCAGATATCCATCCATCCATCCCTTCAGATATCCATCCATCCATCCCTTCAGATATCCATCCATCCATCCCTTCAGATATCCATCCCTCCCTCCCTCCCTCCATTCCTCCCTCCCTCCCTCCATCCCTCCCTCCAGCCATCCATCCAGCCATCCCTCTCTCCCTCCCTCCACCCAGCCATCCCTCTCTCCCTCCCTCCACCCAGCCATCCCTCCATCCCTTCCTCCTTCCACCCAGCCATCCATCCATCCCTTCCTCCTTCCACCCAGCCATCCATCCATCCATCCATCCCTCCCTCCCTCCCTCCCTCCCTCCCTCCACCCAGCCAGCCAGCCAGCCATCCATCCATCCCTCCCTCCACCCAGCCATCCATCCCTCCCTCCCTCCCTCCCTCCCTCCACCCAGCCATCCATCCATCCCTCCCTCCACCCATCCATCCATCCATCCATCCATCCATCCCTCCATCCATCCCTCCATCCATCCATCCATCCCTCCATCCATCCCTCCATCCATCCCTCCATCCCTCCATCCCTCCCTCCCTCCCTCCCTCCATCCCTCCACCCACCCATCCCTCCCTCCCTCCCTCCCTCCCTCCATCCATCCACCCACCCATCCATCCACCCATCCATCCATCCAACCAGCCATCCCTCCCTCCCTCCCTCCACCCATCCATCCAACCAGCCATCCAACCAGCCATCCATCCAACCAGCCATCCAACCAGCCATCCTTCCAACCAGCCATCCACCCAGCCAGCCAGCCAGCCATCCACCCAGCCAGCCATCCACCCAGCCAGCCAGCCAGCCATCCACCCAGCCAGCCATCCACCCAGCCAGCCATCCACCCAGCCAGCCAGCCAGCCAGCCAGCCAGCCAGCCAGCCAGCCATCCAGCCAGCCAGCCATCCAGCCAGCCAGCCATCCACCCAGCCATCCACCCAGCCAGCCATCCATCCAGCCAGCCATCCATCCAGCCAGCCATCCTTCCAACCAGCCATCCTTCCAACCAGCCATCCTTCCAACCAGCCATCCTTCCAACCAGCCATCCTTCCAACCAGCCATCCTTCCAATCCATCCATCCACCCAGCCATCCACCCACCCAGCCACCCACCCACCCACCCACCCATCATCCACCCACCCACCCAGCCAGCCACCCACCCACCCACCCAGCCAGCCACCCACCCACCCACCCAGCCACCCACCCAGCCATCCACCCACCCACCCACCCAGCCATCCACCCACCCACCCACCCAGCCACCCACCCACCCACCCACCCAGCCATCCATCCATCCACCCAGCCATCCATCCACCCAGCCATCCATCCACCCACCCAGCCAGCCATCCACCCAGCCAGCCATCCACCCAGCCATCCATCCTTTCACTCATCCGTCCACACACATCTATCCACTTTCACCACATCCATCCATTCACCCTTACACTCATCCATCCATCCATCCATCCTTGCACTCATCCATCCATCCATCCTTGCACTCATCCATCCATCCTGGCACTCATCCATCCATCCTGCTGTTGCTGCTACAGTGGCGTGTTCAGATGCCCCTGGTGCAAGCACAAAGTGAGAGGAGAGGCCCAGTGCAAGGAGAGAAATGATGGTGCGCCTGAGGATTGCATGAATTCCCCATGGGTAAACTAATGAGCTTTAATGTAAGCCCTGGATGAGGTAAGATATGAGAGGCCAAGGGGAGCGCGGTTAGCAAGTACAGGTACCGGGTGAAATAAGGTGTACAGAAAAAGCAAAGTGCAAAGGAGGGTTGTGCAGGGGCTGCATGAGAAGAGAAAGCATGGGCTTTACTGTAGGCCCCTGGAGGCGAGGAGGGATCTTGGGGCCGATTTGAGGCTTAAGGGTGAAGCACACAATAAAAGGCAGGGGGGTCACAAGGTTAAAGTCAGAGCAGGAGCCAAGAGGCCCAGCCTCTTACATTCCAGTGATGTGTGTGTTATGGGGCTGCATCTTATGCTGGAAGAAAAGGAAAGGGCCAGAAGAGGGCCTGGAAGTCTCGGGGAGAAAGCAAAATGACTCGACAGTGCTGTGGATTTTTTATATGGAGTTGCAACTTTGAGCTCAGCTCAATCATGTTGTTGTTCTGCTCTGGTGAAATTAAAGTGCAGGCCGCAGCTTTCGAATTGACCCTTTCACTGCCAATAAACTCCCCAGAGCTCCTTATTAACTGGCTGTGACCGAGAGGGTTAAACAGCTGTGTATCAGATTACCGTAAGCCTGTCAACTTGTCCTATGGACAAGTTAGAAATTAAATCCTCTTGCCCTTGTAAGAAATCTAGATGTCTCGGGCGTCGGGAGATAGGAATTCCCCACCCCTGACAGATGTCTTTTTGGTATATGCAGACGAGCAACAGGGAGGCGGGAGGGTCAGTGCGGAATCTGCAGGTAGATACTGTATCTAGCAGAAAAAATGTTACCGAAGATAAGTAACTTGTTTCTCTGATGGCTACATCTACCCTTGGAAACCTCACATTTTGACTAGAGTACCCAATCCGTCCCACACTCAAAAGGTAGGTGCATGTCTGCTTATACCAAAAAATCCTGCAAAATTAAACGAGCAAAGTGACCGTCCCTCCTCACTGCGGAGTCTAAACAATAGTGTTTTGCAACAGTGTGAAGGAAGGCCCAAGTTGCTGCCTAAAAATATCTTCCTCAAGGACTCTTCTAGCTAAAGCAGATGTAGCTCTAGTAGAGTGAGCACAAATACCTTCTGGAGGTTCTTTTTTATGCCATGGCATAGCACACCTTAATACAAAAGATGATCCATCTTCCTTTTGTAAACAGTCTTTCCTTTCATTTTGCCAACATATCCCACAATAAGCGGTCATCCAGCCTTAAATCACGTGTCCTGTCCACGTAAAAACTGAAGGTCCTTTTGGGGTTCAATCAATTAGGTTTTCCTCCTTTTTAGATGTGGAGGAGGGTAGAGTGGAAAGGGTTATGGAGTGAACGCAATGGAAGCGAGTAACCACGTTCTGCAGGAAGGCAGCCCTGGTTCTCAGAACCAACTGATCAGTAAAGAAGATAGAGAAGGGAGACTTAACACGTAAGGCCTGTAGCTAACTAACCTGTCTAGCAGACGCTACTGCAACAAGAAAAAAAAAGTAAGAAATCTTAAGGGAAAATTGTGCAAAGGCTTGAATGGAGAACACATTAAATAAGTAAGAACTAAATTAAGATCCCACTGAGGCATAACGAAAGGAGCGGGAGGGTAGGTATTTATTTTAAAGTCCCTTAATAAACTTTAAAACTATAAGAGACCTAAATAGACATTGTTGAGCTGGTAAACAGTGAAACGCTGAAAGGGTAGACAAATAACCCTTAACTGAGCAACTGCACAACCTTGCTGTGCCAAAGAAAGATCAAAACATAAAATATCCGACAAACAGGTCTTTTATGGATCTATAAAATTATCACTACACCACTTAAATTTAGACCACCTGCTAGCACAAACAGATTTAGTGGAGTGTCTTCTAGATGATAAAAAAGCATCCACCACATCAGAGGGAGAGAAAAGGAACTCCGGTTGTCACGTTCAATCTCCAGGAAAGTAGGTGCAGGCTCTGGAGGTGGGGGATTTGGAACCTGCCCCTGAGACTACGAGAGCAGATCTACCCTGAGAGGGAAACGGAGCGGAGGGCACAGGGAGAGGTGAAGGAGGTCTGTGTACCAGAACCTATGCTACAAATCTGGGGACATTAAAATTACTTGGGCTCAGTCGAGGGGAACCTTCAACGCTCAAAGAATCAAGCGTATGGGGGAGGGAACCTGCAAAACAGTGTAGAGCTCTACTCCAATTAAAACGCATCCCCCAATGCACCCTGCACCAGATACTGGAGGCTGCAGAATGACCGGAAGTGCACATTTTCTTAAGTGGCAAAAAGGTCTATCTTAGGAATCCCCATAACCGGAAAATGTGTAGAGCCACTTCCAGATGGAGACGCCACTCATGGTCGGCTGATGGAGACTGTCCGCATGCACATTGAGAACTCCAGCCAAGTGATTTGCAACCACACAAATATGATGATCCTGAGTTCAAGACCAGAGTCGTAGAGCTTGTCTGCAGAGAGGATACAACCCTACTCCCCCATGCTTGTTTAAGTACCACATCACAGTAGTATTGTTTGTTAAGACTTTTACTGACTGACCACTAATGGAAGGGCGAGAGGTCTTGAAAGCCAGACGTATAGAGTGCAATTTCAAAAGACTGATATGACACAACTGTTTCTCTGGTGACCAAAGCCCTTTGATCTCCAGACCCCTTCAGACGAGGTACTCACTCTAGGGTGGAGGCATTCGTTATAACTATGGCCACAGAAGTAGGTGGGTGAAACGGCTTCCCTGGAGATAGACTGGCAGAAACACACCACCATTAAAGATCCATTGCAGTGTCTTTGGAGATCTTGAGTTACGCCTGGAGATCCCCATTGTGTTGAAACAACTGCCTGTGGAAGCATCACTGAAGGATTCTGATGTGCCAGCATGCCTGGTTAACCAACAGAATGCAGGAGGCTAACAGACCTAACAGGCACAAGACCTTCAGGACTGGAACTATTGCTCTATTCTGAAACAACGGAACCATAGCCTGAATGTCCAGAATTCTCTGTGAAGGAGGAAAGGCTTGACTCATTGTAGTGTCCAGTAGTGCCCCATAATAGGCAAACGGGGTGTGCGGAGAGGGCTCTAGGTGAGATTTAAGCTTGTTGGAAAAACCCAGGCTGAAAAACCACTGAGTCGTCAACCGCAAGTGATGCAAAACCAACTCCGGAGCCAATCATCCAGGTAAAGGGATACGGATATTCCCAACCTTCTAAGATGAGCTACAACTACTGCCATCACCTTCGTTAAGACTCGAGGTGTGAAAGTAAGACCAAACAGGAAGACTGCAAACTGGTAATGCGGAGACTCCACCATGAAGCGGAGACACTTCCTGTGTGACTGCAGAACAGGGATGTAAAGGTAAGCATCCTGCAAGTCAATTGAAACCATCCAGACTTCCTTCTCCTGCAAATGAAGCACGTGAGCTAGGGTCAGCATCTTGAACTAGAAACTTGTTCAAAATCCTGAGGACTAAGATTGACTGCAAATGATTGTCCTTCTTTGGAATCGGGAAATAACATGAAAAGCATCCAGACTCAGTTACTGCTCTGGAACCAACTCAACAGCAAGGATTGGACCTCCTGTTGGAAGAGCTGAAGATGGACTGCGGAAAGGTAATTTTGTTGGGACGGAAAGGGTGGGGGAAATTCCTGGAAGGTTAGGGCATACCCCTTTTTTTTTTTTACAATATTTAACATCTATTGATCCGATGTAATAGACCTTCACTGCTGTTGAAACTGGGACACCTGTCCTCCCACCGGTAAAGCATGCTCTAAGATTTCAAAACTAGGGCTGCTTTACTGAGATGTTGACGGAGGAGAAAGAGGATGAGGAGGAAGATTGGGAAAGGCTTGTTGTCTAACGCTTCCACGGCCCCTACAACTTCTGTAGAGGGGATAAAATGGCTGCTGCTGCCGACCACCGAAAGAAATGCTTTTAGTAAAACCCCGGAACATCTTAAATTGTCTGCAGTCCAGTCTCAGCCCGAGAAGACCCAAAGAACGAGGTGTCTCCCTTCTCTCTTTAAACAATTCCAGGCAGAATCTGCTTTGTACCACACCGCCGAGCCCAGTCAAATGGCAAATCCATCAGGGCATTCTGTACATCCAGAGAGAATCCAGAACCCCCTCAACCACGTGTGCCTTCTGGTAGTGAACGAAGTACCCATCGATCTAGCCACCAAATAGGCAGTATCCGACCCAGATCGTATAACCAGACAGGCTAGGCTTGACCATCATTCAACAGTTCAGAAAAGTGCCCCTGAACCTCAAGCAGTTTTGGTACAACGTTCTTAAAATCCAACAAAGAATGTATGTAGCGACCCAAAAGGCAGGTTGGGTTTGTGGACTACAGTGCCATGCTGCCCAATGAAAACACATTATTAGAGAATCCAAAAGGATGGAGCAATCGGGTACCTGCTGCTGAAGGAAAGGATTCAGGAGTCCACCTCAATGAACTCTAACCCTGAGCAACCAAACTCTCAGGTAAAGGTTGAGAAAATAAAAAGAGCAGATCTCCTGGAGTCAGCTTGTACCTTCTAGCTACTGGCTCACATCCAAAATGGACTCAGTTTAAGCCTCATTAAAAGGTAACCAATTTTCTGAAGACAACAATGAAGAGTGCAGCACCTCAGTCAGCAAATGAGACTTTAGTTCCCTAGCAAGAAGGGGCAAACCAAACATTTCCACTGCCTTCCTTATTTATAACTGTATGGTAGGATGTGACTTCTGGTGGTGGAATACTCTCCAGTGACAACTATTTCCGTTTCAGGGGAGGTGTCCGAGCCACTTGCCTCTCCCAGTCCTTTAAAGAACAGGTCTTCGAGAAGACACAATCTTACCCTCTTCCACTTCTGGAGGATCCTTTAATCCTTCAAGAAGTCTTGGGGCCTCTCTTCTTGACCAATGATGTAACGACATCAGTGACGTTGGTAACTGTGCTGGAGAGGTGAGTAAAGGTACCAGAGTCGAAGCATGCGACATCAGAACAAAGCCAGCCAGTGCCGGAGAAGGCATGGTCGGCGTCAGCGACATCTGAAAAGGAAGGATGCATAGAGGGGAAGTAGTCTTTTTCCTCTGAACATCTCTCAGCGCTGGAGGAAACCTGGGCCATCGGCATAAAAGAACAAATTACTTGCCTTCGGAACGATATATCTGTAAGAGACATATTAGTTATAGATTCCTTAACTTAGAATTACCCCCAGGCGTCAGACTGGATCCGGAGAATTTCTTCTCAACAGTAGCCCTGCGTGTCGGTTGGTGGCGTCGGTCGACTCCACGTTAATCTTGGGCGTCGTGAGTGCCCGGATGACGTCTCGGTATCTACTTATGACGCCGCCCCTGCGTGCGGACGTCAGTTCTTTTACACAACATTCCATGCCAGAAGCGTAGAGCCATGCAAGACACGGACCACAGGTGCACCAAACTAGGGACCTGAAAGGGAGTCCCTTACTCTAGTAGTCAGTTCGCAGAACGGAGAGTATAGATGGAGGCAGTAAGAAATCTATAATGGATATATGTCTCTTACAGATATATCGTTACTGAAGGTAAGTAACTTGTTCATCTGAAAGATACTATTAGTTATAGATTCCTTACTTTAGAATAGTTACCCCAGCAATACCAACCCCGGAAGTGGGTCTCCAAACTAAGTTAACACAGGAAAGCCCTGGAGAAGTGAACGGCCAAAGAAGCCATCTCTCAAGACTGGACTATCCAGGCAGTAATGCTTAGTGAGCGTGTGCAGTGATGCCCATGTGGCTGCCTGGCAAATGTCACTGAGAGGGGGAGTGGGGGGGTGGGGGGGGGTGGGGGGGACTCCACGTCCCAAAGCAGTAGTGGCTGCCGTCGCCCTGGATGAATGGGCGTGTAGTGCTACCGAAGGCTCCTTTTTCACCAACGAATAACAAATCTTAATGCAAAGGACGACCCATCGAGAGATGGTCCGTTTTTGCACTGCCCGACCTTTCATGGCGCCCACAGAGCCAACAAAGAGTTGATCGTCCACCAGGAATTGTTTTGTGCGATCCAGATAAACTGATAACGCACGTTTTGGATCCAGACGGTGTAGCCTTTCCTCCTCCTTGGAAGCATACGGGGCGGCAAGAAGGTGGGCAAAGTGATGGTCTGTCCTATGTGGAAAGAGGTAACCACTTTGGGTAGAAAATAAGGCCTAGTTCGAAGGACAACCTTGTCTGGATGGACAGCAAGGAAAGGAGGTTTCGAAGATACAGCCTGCAGCTCACTCACCCTGCAGGCACAGGTGGTGAAAACCAGAAAAGCAGTCTTTAAAGTCAAGAGTCTGAGAGGACAATTTGTAGTCGCACAAAGGGAGCGCACATAAGGTAAGTCAGGACCAGATTCAAGTCCCACTGGGGCATTACGAAAGGAATAGGAGAAAAGAGGTGAGTAATGCCCTTAAGAAACTTATTTACAATAGGGGACTTGAAAAGAGAAGGCTGATCAGGAAGGCCAAGAAAGGCCGAAATGTCCGAAAGATAGTCTTTAAGGGTGTCCAGAGCAGAGCCCTGCTGGGCTAAACAAAGAATGAATAGGAGAACCTCAGAAAGAGGGACAGAAAGGGGATCCACAGCCTTTGCTGTGCACCATGCCACAAATTTCTTCCATCTACATGCATATACTGCTTCAGTCTGGCTGCCAAGATGACATTACAGACTTCGGGAGGAAGGTCGAAAGCTGTAAACTGTCGCCGCTCAATCTCCACGCAAGGAGTTGGAGGCTAGACAGGTTCAGGTGGAGGACCTTCCCCTGCTTCTGCAACAGAAGATCCTCCCGAAGAGGGAGTCTGAATGGAGGATTGATGGCCATGTACAAGAGCTCGGGATACCAGACTCTTCATGCCCAGTCCGGAGCCACAAGAATGACTTGGGGCCCGGTCGCGCTTGATCTTCTTCAGCACTCTGGTCAGAAGCAGTATGGGCGGAAAAACGTATATAAGACCACGATTCCAATCGCAACAAAAAGCGCCGCCCTTTGGCCCCCGGACCCACGACGCTGGGTCCCACGTCCCCGGACACACAGGCTGGGTGGAACTTGTTGGGGCTCCCCTTCCGTGGCCACAAAAGGGGCAACAGGTAGACTGAATGGGGCGATTAGTCACTGCAAGGCCCAAGGACCTAGCCGTAGCTCTAGAGTCCTTGAAGCACTCAAGCGTGTTGTCTGCCTTGTCGCCAAACAGGCGACGGCCATCAAAGGGCATTTCCAAAAGGGTAGATTGGATATCCCAAGAGAAGCCAGAGGTTCTCAGCCAGGCACAGCATCTCAGGACTACTGACGTGGAAATCGTCCTACCCAGCGAGTTGGCAGTATCCAGTCCACACCGGATGGTGAATTTTGCTGTGTCTCGACATTCAGCAACAGCGCGGGCAAGCACGGCCCGGGCCTCCTCCAGGCACTGTGGCAGCACTTGCGCAACTGTGTCCTACACTGAATGTGTGTAACGGCCCAAGAGACATGCGGTGTTCACCGACCACAGTCCTAAACTGGCGGAAGAAAACATCTTCCCAATATGGCCCAGCTTCTTGGATTCCCTATATTGGGGAGCTGTAGGGAAAGTGCTTCCTTTCGAAGATGAGGCTTGGACCACCAAGTTCTTGGGGTAGGGTGTTGGGAGAGGAAAAGTGAGTCGCCCTGTGTGATCATCCTATCCACAGGAGCCCCTGTGCTGGGCTTGGACCAGGAGCCCAGAGGGACGTCAGTGAGGGCATCATTGAAAGGCAGCAAGCGCTCCGAAGAGGCTGCTGCTGGCTGAAGCACCTCAGTCAGGAGGTTACTCCTGACCACCACCGTAGGAAGCTCAAGGCCCACGGTAGGGGGAGAAAGCATATCAAAGTCTGGAGAAGTATCCAGACCACTGGCATCACCAAATTCCTCTCGCCAGTACAGCTCTTCAAACTGGTCTGCCAGAGGGTCAACAGGCCCCTCACAGTCCTCCTTCGGCCGCCACTCAGGGCGACAAGGAACGCCAGGGAAGAACAACAGTACAAAAAGTACCCTCTGGCATCTGTACCGGCGTCGGTCGATGCTGGTCCAGTTTCATGTCCAAGTCGAGAGGATCGGCGCCGGGGAAAGGTACCGTGAGGTCGACCGGCACTGATCCGGATGCAGGCCTAGATCCTTGGGGGCCCTGCAGCGAAGAGGCCGGAGCCGCCAGCATCAAAGGCCTTAACCCCCCCAGCTGAGCCACGGGGCCCAATGGCGTGCCAGCGGAGTCGGGCTGCCCAAAGATGAAATGGTGGGTTTTGTAAAATGCACGAAGCTGGGCAGGGGACACTGCGGCTCCAGGGAAGGGAGGGAAGCTTGGAGCAGTTCCAGCAGGCTCTGAGGACGAAGCCAGAGGACGCCGACCCTCCGGAGAAGTCGTGTCGGTCGACTGATGGGGAGAAGAAGAGCGACGATGCTTCTTTGCCTTCATCTTGTGCTTCGACTTACCCGATGACGAAGTCTTTGATGACGAATGATGGTGGTGGCTCCACGACCAGTCCCAAGACTTTCCTCTTGACCAGGACCTCCAGAAGCTTTCGGGACCGCTCCCGCAAAGACTTTGGGTTCAGGGCCAGTCGAGAGCACGACTTCGGCTCGTGGTCGCGATCCAAGCACCAGAGGCACACGTGGTGCGGATCTGTGACAAACATCAGCTTGTGACAGGAGTCACAAGGTTTGTAGCCAGTCCGACGATGGGACATCCCTAAGTGCACCAGGAGTCGAAAGACTCGAAAAAGATGTCGACAAAAGTCAGAAAAGTTTTAGTCAAAAAGTGACTAAACGTACCGCTCTCTCCGGACCTACGCTGGCTGGCGCGGAAAGAGTAAGAACTGACGTCAGCACGCAAGTAGATACCGCAACATCATCCGGGTGCTCATAATGCCGCCGTCGAATGCCACATACCGACACACAGGGTTACTGCTGAGAAAAAATTCCCTGGATCCAGTCTGACGTCTGGGGGTTATTCTGAGGTAAGCAATCTAGAACAAATGGTCTCTTTCAGATGAAGGACAAGACTTTCAACGACCTCTCTTCTCCTGCCTTGCTTTAGCTATGAAGAGCTTCCCCTCCCTTTCCTTAAAGGCTTTCGGATTCACCTTTTGGCATGAAGAACAGGTTCCCATGTCATGATTCGACCCTAAACACCAAAGGCCACTGTCATGAGAGTCACTGATAGACGTCTGACTCTCACAGTCCTTACAAAGCTTGAACCCTGTTTTGCGAGGTAGGGAAATCTTTAAAAAAAAGAAAATGTCAAATGTCTTCAACCACTCCCTAAAGGAGAGCCAACAAAAACCATTACGCATCGTAGGCACGGAAGAAAGGAAACGGACGTCATCACGCTGACAAAGGCTTTTTATGGTTCCAGTGACGTTATGCGGTGCAGCGTGCAGAGACATGTGGATTTTGACGCCTCTGTAGACATGGAAGAGCTACAGATAAAGTTTCATGGAATGCTGGTGCAAAAGGTGTGGAATCCGCAGGTGGATGTATCCATTAGAAACTAGATGGCAGAAGTATGCACATCATGTGTATCTACAGCTACACATTTCACAAACGAAGTTACTTACGGTAACACATTATCTAGTATAGACAATATCTAGTGGCAGATTCCTTATCTTGGAATTTCACAGGCATCAGACTAGATCCGGAAACATTTACGTGAGTAGTATCCCTGCGCGACATCGGGTGGCTTCCTCCGGGCCCGTGTGAGGTTGCCAGCATCGTTAGCATTGGTTGTGACGTTGCGGTCACTTAGATAGGCCGCACCAAAGCGCGCGGCATCAGTTCCTTTTCACTTTTTCAATGTAATACGCGCGGAGCCATGAAGTGAACTGACTATTGTGTGTAAAAACTGGGGTCCTGTAAACTGGAACAACCCTAGACCTATAAATGCGTCCGCAGAGTGGGGAGGCATTAGTAGGTCTGTAAGAAATCTGCAGCTAGATATTGTCTCTACCAGATAATGCATTACCAAAGGTAAGTAACTTGTACATCTGATAGAGACTTCTAGCTCAAGATTCATTTACCTTTGAATAGCTAATCAAGCCATACTTCCTGGTGGTGGGCTGCGGACAGATTTACTAGACTAAAAAGTCCCGCAGAACCGAACCCAAACGGGCAAATGTCCAGGATTGCCACTCCACGAGCCAACGCTGTAGTAGCAGCCTTCCCTCCTGGTGGAATGGGTTTGTAAGCTCTCAGGAGGCTGCTTCCCAGCCAGGGTGTAGAAGATTTTAACGCAGATAACGACCCAGTGCGAAATAGTTTGTTTCTACATTGCCCGACTGTAGAAGTCTGGCTTAGTGTATGGTGTATACTTTAAGGACTGATGCACCTTGCACTAATCCAGGTAATATGTATGGTCATTTTAGTGGTAGAGCTCTCAAAGTGGTAGCTGTGGAGAGTAGCCTTCAGGCTAAACTTGGAGTGTAAAGCAGCTTGTTTTACCACAATTAATCGACAGTGTAGAATAGATGAAAAAGAATCACACAGTGTTTATAAAAATAAGTAACTTTATTAAGCAATACAATCACTAACACATTGGTATATCTCTTAACCGGAGATATCAACACTATACACAAGAATAATTCAAAACAATCAGGTAAGTAGTACAAATATACACTGGTCTTCAGGGGGAGACCGAACCAAACACTAAGAAAGTGGAACGCGAACTGCAAGGAAGAACAGGACTTGGACCAGAAGACTCAGAGAAGCTGGGGGATCAAGGAACAGCCCAAGGTAAGTACCCAGGAACCCCAAGGAGACTGTGTACAGAGTGGAAATACAGCCGCATGCCCAATAGAAGTCAATGGAGAAGTCGTGGATGCAGTTTTAAAGAAGGACTCTTTCCAAAGGACCCTGAAGAAGCCCTTTGGAAGACGGACGGTTGGAGAGCCATCCCACCGGTAGATACCCCCCGGGAACCAGGTTACCTGCACCAGGGAAGCGGGGTGCACAGAGGTGAAATGACGTCAGAACCTGCCATAGAAGACAATAGAAGACTTTGGAGAAAAGGCTTCTGGAGGAGTTCATGAAGCAGTCTGGTGGAATCCAAGGGTGGATGTTTGAAGAGGAGAGCCTGCAAGCAGAGGGGACAAGGTCCACGCCACTCGGAGGTGACCAGGAGGCACGGAAGCACCAACTGGGGAGGTGACCAGGAGGCACTGAAGCACAATGTCCACCGATGTCAGGAGGTTCAGGAGTGAAGACAATGGCTTTTTCGCTACAGCTGTGAGGATCAGGGGACGATGGGGAAGACCAGGAGCTGTGCACGAGCTGTCCCACGTCAAATGTCGATGTCTAGGTAGTTGTTGTCCAGCAGAAGCACCAACAAGCCTTGGTAGAGTCAACTGGCGTGGAAAGCAAAAAGAGGCAAACGTTGGGACCAGCAAGGTCCAAGGGACTCACCAAGGGCAAGAGAGTCAGAGCAAGCCCCGCGTACGCAGGGGAGCTCACTGAAGCAAAGGAAGCCCGTCAAGAGGACCCAAAAGACCAAAGGTACTGGAGACACAGGAGGACCTCCTTCAGCTTACCAAAGATGGAGGCCCACAGAGCAAGGGATGCAGTAAGGACACTGATCTTCGACAGATGAGGTGCTGATGCTCCCTGTAGTCTGAAGATCACAGGAACGCAGGCCAACAAGCCTTGGCAAGTCAACGCAGTGCACAGGGGTTTGGTCCCAGCAGGTCCAAGGAGGGATACTGTCCTCAAAATTGCCGAGAAGACAGGTCAGGCCTCTAGGGAGCTGTAGAACCACCACATGTGTTGCTGGGCTTCCGGAAGTCTGTAGGATATGAGCAGCTGACCGTTCAGTTTTGTTGCCGTGCATGTAGATGAGTAACTCCTCAACTCCAAGGGCGATTTCGTTAGGTGACCTTGAGGCACACAGGTCTTCTGGAGAACCTGGGTGAAGCAGATATACAAATAAGGCATTAGACTTGAAGAACAGTAAGACCAGGAGCAGTCTCATTTCGAGTTGACTACAACAAAGTCCAAGTGTCCTGACGGCCGAAGAGTGTCTTGGTTTCAGAGGAGAGTCTTGGTCCACGACGAATCTGAGGGCCCACCCACAGTGGACCCCTCAAGTACCCTAGGAAATGGGTTGGAAAGACTCAGGGGTCCCTCTCAGAAGATGAGTTGAATACTCCCCTAACCTTTGTCCAATTTCATGTCAGAGAAGGAACAAAGGGCTCCTGAACTGGCTCAAACCAAAGTATGCAAATGTTCTAGTTAATGCAGTCTGGTCTGAAAAGTGCCCAACTTCAGCCCAATACACTAAGTCCTGGCTGGGAGGTAGTCACACCTCCCTGTGAAGGAGGGTAGAATTGTGTCAGTGGTCAGGAGCAGCACTAGCTTGCTGGAAAACCCTGAAAAGGCTATTACCGGGAGTACCGGTGGGTCCCCTATGGAGCCTCCCCCTCTACATGGGATCATACTTCTAGCAACTGAATCGGTGTTGGGGTATGATTCCAACGTGTTTGATAGCAAACATGACCAGGTTCGGTGCAGCCACTATATAGTTAGACATCTCGTAATGACTGATGTCCACTATATACCTTAAAATGGCTGACCGCACTTACAAAGCCAGGCGAATAGACTCCGGGGT
Source organism: Triturus cristatus (assembly GCF_964204655.1). Lineage (NCBI taxonomy): Eukaryota > Metazoa > Chordata > Amphibia > Caudata > Salamandridae > Triturus > Triturus cristatus. The sequence goes on from NC_140584.1 coordinate 332,802,427, forward strand.
TTGTGTGTCCTGCTCATGCAGGGTCACCCTCACACTTGTAACCAAGCACCCTGACCTCAGGACTGAAGGGCCTACCATAGCAGTGATTTATAGGTTTTAAGTGCAGTGACCTCAGATATAAGGAAACATATCTGTCGTGAGAGGTGCAAGCACCAACCCACACAGGCTGCAGTGGCAGGCCTGTAGTCTGAGTTTAAGTAGACTTCCATGGTTGCCACAATACATGCTGCAGCCCATGGGATACCCCTGGTGTACCTATGCCTATGGTACCTCAGTACCATATACTAGATACTTCAGGAAGGAGTTCGCAAGCTAACAACTGTAGCACCCCATCTCCACGCAAGGAGGTAGAGAGTTGACGGGTTCGGATGGAGGACCCTCCCCTGCTGCTGCGACAGAAGATCCTCCCTAAGGGGCAGTCTGATCGGAGGATTGATGCTCATTCGAAGCAGCTTTGGGTACCAGACTCTCCATGCCCATTCCGGAGCCACAAGGTTGACTTGGGCCCGGTCGTTCTTGATCACTCTGGGCAGAAGTGGCATGGGCAGAAAGGCGTACAGGAGACCTTCGCTCCATTCATGATGAAAAGCATTGCCAAGCAATAGCCGCTTTGGAAACGTCAGCGAGCAATACTGCTGACATGGTGCGTTCTCTTCAAAGGCGAACAGATCTAACCAAGGCTCTACCCACTGCAGAAAGACCTTGAGCCACCTCTGACTGGAGACACCATTTGAGACCTGTTAGGCATCGACGACTGAGTTTGTCTGTTCTGGCGTTCAAAGAACCTGCCAAGTGTTGAACAACCAGAGTCCTGCCCGGCTATTCCAGCCATGTCTAGAGACGCAGGGCCTCTTCACAAAGGTTCACCCCGTCCTGGTTGTTGCAGTACCACATGGTTGTGGAGTCATCTATAAACACTTGTACCATCTTCCCCTTGACAGAAGGAAAAAATGCATTCAATGCTAGCTGGCTTGCCCGAAGTTCCAACAAGTTGACGTGGAGCTGAAGACAAGCGTCCCCTGATCTCCACCTCTCCCATATGGTGGCCGCCCCATGGCAGGAGTGATGCATCACTACTGTGAGATCTGGTTGGGGACGAGAGAGGGGTCTGCTTCGGACCCAATCGTGGTTCGTTAACCACCACTGCAAGTCCTTTACAGTTCCCTTCGAGATCTGAACCATGTTGAAGAGATTTGCTTGATGCCCTGCCCACTGAAACTTCAGGTCCCACTCCTGTGCCCGCATACGCCATATGGCATAATTTATCAACAGGAAGTAGGAGGCCATGAGTCTCAGCAGCCTCAAAGTCATTCTTACATAAATCCATGCATCCTGCAAGTCCAACGCTATTAGCCTGCCTCCTTGGTCTAAGACAGGCAAGACCTGAGCAAACGTGAATTTCTCCTTATTGAGGAAGAGATTGACGATACGGAGGTCCAGAATAGGACCTAGACCTTTGTCCTTCTTTGGTATCAGAAAGCAGCAGGAGTAACAACCACTTCCTACTATTGAAACAGGAGCATTCTCAATAGCTCCCTTGGCCAGGGAAGCTGTAACTTCTTCTCGGAGTAATAATGGATTATCCTCAGCTAGCAGTTCTTGAGTTGGCAGTAAAGGCGGAGGAAAAGACAGAAAAGGAAGAGAATATCCATCCTGAATGATCTGCAAGATCCATTTGTATGTTATGGACCTGCCAGCGGAGGAGATGATGTTGAATTCTCCTTCCAACTGGACTGGCATGGTCTTGCAGACAAAACTTGGAATGCGTAGAGTTGCTGGGGGTTGGGTGGCAAATGACTTCTGGCTACCATTCCAATGAGTTTAAAATGTATCACAGGAGTCTGTGCAGGACGCTGGCTGGGGTATGCTTGATGCGGCTGAAAACCCCTCCCATTGCCATGAATGGGGCAAAAGGCAGATTGAGCGGGAGGTGTTACAGAGAGGCCAATGGATCTGGCCTTATCTCTAGATAAAACTCCAATGCAGAGTATGCCTTCTCTCAGAAGAGAAGAGTCCAATCAAAAGGCATGTCAATGATATTGGCCTGAACATCATCCGAGAATCCAGATGTTCTCATCCAGGCGTGGCACCGCTCTACCCAGTAAGTCAGTCATATCTAGCCACACCTAATGGTAAACTTTAGTGCATCTCTCCTATCTTTCACTGCCTGGGAGAGCATGGCCCGGGCCTCCTTCAGGACCTGTGGCAGCACTTGCACAACCATTTCCCAAAGGGTGTTCGAGAAACTGCCCAATAAGCATGCGGTGTTGACCAACCGCAACGCAAGACTGGTGGAAGAAAACATCTGCTTCCCAAGAGCATTCTTGTCCGGAGGAGCAGAAGGGAAAGCGCCATGTGACATGGAAGTCTGAATTACCACGCTCTCAGGATTGGGGTGTTGGCTGAGGACACTTCGATCACCCAGAGCCTGGTGTGCTATTTTCTTGTTCACAGGAGCCCCTGTGCTAGGCTTGGACCAAAGCCAAGAAGGATATCTGTCAGTGTTTCATTGAAGGGCAAAAGGGGTTCAGATGAGGACGCCCCAGGCTAAAGCACTCTGGTCAAGGGATTAGACTTGACCTGCACTGAGGGCAGGTACAGGACCTCCGCTGCTCTCCTCCCCACCATAGCATAAGATGCTCCCTCCTCCAGAGAGAGCATACCGAAATCTGGAGATGTGTCTAGTTGACTGGCCTCTCCAAACTTCTCATGCCAGTCCAATTGTTCATAAGGAGCATCCAACTGGAGTTCCAAAGGGTCTAGAGACCGCTTTCATTCTTCTACCATGCCTGAAACCTCTTCAAAATAAACAGGCAATAGCGTAGAATCTCTGGGCTCGGTTTGCTCCGGAGTAGAAGTCAACCAACATCGATCTGACCCAGTCATTAGGTATCAGAATGAGGCTGGGGCGGGGGCCACAAGTGGCTTTTGAGGCGTTGGACGATCAACTTTGGGGCTGGCGTCAGAGAATGTCGCATTGGCACGACCGGCGCCGACTCTGATCCAGAATCGGATCCATGAGACCTCACTGGCACAGAGGTCAGACCCCGTCGGCGTAGAGCCAGGTGGGGCCTCCTCCGACCTCGCAGGGCCCAAAGGCGTACTAGAGAGGTCGGCCTGCTCAAATACCCAGTGCATGGCCTATAAAACGTTTTAATCTGTGCAGGGGTCGCTCAGATTCACGGAAGTGGGGGAGGCGCAGAGTCGGACCCAGCAATGATTCCACGGAACCATGCCTGGAGCGTCGATGCTGCCCATCCATCTCGTCAACGGAAAACAGATGAGGTGAAGCCAAAGTCCATTTAGACATATTTCTCTTATGCCTCTTCCCTGAGTGTCCAGAGGACCTAGAGTGCGAAGAAGAGGACTTGGGGCTCCTGAAGCTGTCCCGCGACCTGCTTTTCCTCGATTGGAACTGGGACCTTCGAAGAGTCACGCTTGACTGTATCGACTGCCAGGACACAAGGAACTTCATAGACCGCTCCAGCAAGGCCTTCAGCGCTATGGGCCGATAGTCCGAGCACGGCATCTGAGTTGTGGTCGAGCTCGAGACACCACAAGCAAACAAGATGGGGGTCAGTTACCAATATGGTGCAGTGACAAGCATCACACGGCTCAAAACCTACCAGTCTAGAGGTCATCCCTCAAAACACAAGAAAAAAAATCTATTGACAAACTGTAGAAAAAAAGTCTGTCAAAAAAAGATAGAGGGGTAGCTCTGGATCGGCGCTTGCTGGCACAGAAAGAAAAGAACGGACGCCGTGCACCTGGGTGGTCCCTTTATAGGGGACGACGATGTCACAACCAACGCCAATGATTCCACGCGCAGCCGGCCGGAGTCACTTGATGGCACGCAGGGGTACTGCTGACGCAAAAGTTTCCGGATCCGGTTTGACGCCTGGGCAATTCAAAGTTAAGAAATTGCAGCTAGGAGTCACTATTAGATATAGTTTTCTGTTTCCAAGTGCAATAGCATCATTCTCACCAACTATTACGGTCTATTTTTAAAGAGGAAGATTTACCCAACACTCTGATTTTCACAATACAATGCATGACGCAGGAGATATGTTGGAAAGCCGAGCTCAGTGAGCAGTGTTCTCTTGCTCTGCCACGCCTAGATAATCTTATACTTTCTTTGATGGGGAAAAGGCTGAATAGGAAGGTATCTGGGGATATGCCTACACTCAAATAGGACACCTCTTCCTGGATGGCAAATTTCTGGCCTTGGAGCAAATTAGCTCAGGGCAAGCCACATTATCAACTGAAATATTAGTTTACCACTAAGAAACATTTTGCAATCCTCGGTTTGCAACATTCCTGGAGAAATTAAAAAATTCATGTCTCCTATTAGCATGGTCCAGAGAACTACAAACAGTAGATGGGTATCCAAACTCTATACACTTTTTAATTCTGCTGTTACCATCATACCTCTCCTGGCTCGTGCCACATGGTAGATGAACGTTGCATTACATTAGACAACAAATGCTGAAGCTTCTATAATTCGAATTGCTTACAATGATGTATCAGACCCCAGCCATCCTACAGAAGTCTGACACCCCCCCCCCCGCTGCCCGTGCTGCAAATGCTAGTGTACCCTGTTGACTTATACCATTTGGTATGACACAGTTCATGCGTCAACTACTTCTGCAATAACATACTAGTTACCTTTAGGAATGAACCCAGAGTCTAACTAATGGAATATGTTGCCAAAAATCTCATACATAATGAGTACTTGACTGCTGATGCTGGCCAATCTGCGGATTTTAGTAGCCTAGCTGAAAGATCTGCTACCTAAACTCAAAGACTGGCTTACGGACACTGCTAGGCATATGGGGCCTCACTACGTACCTACCTCTACAAGTTGGAACTAGCATCAGATAAGGCAAATGGGCCACACAGTCCAGGAAATGCATAGCTCATAACACAGACCACTTCTTGGTGAGGTCTCAAATAACGATGTGGGGAAATACAATAAGTGGTTGGTCTTTAATCTGGAAAGTCGAGTCATTGATGTTATGAGGTGACTGTAATGGCAAATGTCTTAATTTTGTATTATGGTTCATCCAAGAATGGCCCATTTTATTAACTTTATATATCAACTGGTATGAGTATTATACCTAAATACCCAGATTATAGACTGCAAGATGAAGTGACAAACCTTATTGAGAACCTCCTTTAAGTCCTCTTGCGTTTTTACAATTTTCTTCCAATGCTCGATCTGCTCATCTTTCACATGCTTCTCCTGCAACCTATGAAAACATTTGAAAACAGACCATACTGGGGATTATTACCAAGGCAACAGTGGCTTTGTTCTAAATAAAATATTTTGAAAAACAGCATTCAGTCAGTAACACAGAGGAGTTTATTATTAACATAACTTTATATTTGCGAAAAAAGCAACTCACCAAGCACGTAAAAAAAATAATTTGTAAGGAAGAAAAAAACCTTTGATTTGATATTGGAATATGCTTATCAAATAAAATAAACAGTTTGAATAAGGCCAAATTTGTGATCGTATCTGGCTAATGACAACTGGTTATGCTTGTGCAATGATTAAGGAAACCTTCACTACAGACAAAACTCCTCTATTCTGGGCTACAGTTGAGCCATCACGGCTGCAAAGCTGTATATCATGACTCAAAACCAGAAAAAGGACAGTTTACAATTCAGCAAGCTAGCTATGAGACTGCGTGTAATCATCTGACAGCCTTAGCTCCTAAACGTAGAATTCATTACCTGTTTGTCTATGCTGTTAAAGGCATAATCAGAATTCTTACCATTTAGGAGCGATTGTTTTCTCAAAGACTGGGTAGTTTTCATCCCAGTTCAGTTTAATGCCCATCTCAAATTTCACATGAAGACAGTAATTTCCTAAAGTCGAGTTTTAAATTTAGATAAATAATTCCACCCACTCATTTTTCTAGACTGTAATCTTCAATAATACAAGGTTAAGCTGTAAAGACATTAGCAATTTGGCAGAATCCCACCAGTACTTCAGAGGAACAAAAACCATGAGATCCTGCGAGTCACTTAAAATATGCAAATCGTGAAAAAGCATAAAAGCTGTGCATGTGGCTTATTTCAGGGAGCTCTAATGAGGTTGCCCCATCTATCAGAGCTTACTACCAAATTTAGATTGATTGTATTGGGGTGCATGCATCCAAATTAATTTCTTCAAAGACAGCATTCTTTAACATCAAGGCAGCGGTAAAAGAAAGGCTCAATATGGGACACAATGTTACTTTCTGGGGGAGATGAAGGAGCGAGAGAGAGAAAGAAGGAGCGAGAGAGAAGGGGATAAAGAGTGAGAGAGACAGATGGGTATAGATCAAATAAGAGAAATATTTTTTTCACCTTAAAAAAACGAAAGGTTAGAATTATGTTTTTGTTAGATACAGTATTAAGAACTTAGTTTTTGTTAATTGCTTTTTTTAACATAAGCTAAGGTTTAAGTAATGTTTTCGTTGGGTGTCGAGATGAAATAATGACATTTTTTTCCTAACACTGAGTTTGAGTTAACTCTACCGAGTGCCAAAGCCATATGCAGCTTACGACTATTTATTTTTGTATTATAGAGCAAAGCTTCTTTTGAGAATTCAACATTTTTGGTATTTGCTCTCTCTTTTCTTGGCTTTAGCTTAACAGATCTGTGTACAACCTTTCATGAAGGAGCAGAGGTGGCTGAACTATTTGTTTGGAAAGTTTCATGCAGATTTGTTAAATGGCGCCAAACTTAGTGTTTAAAGAAAAAAAAAACACTTCCTCTTAACAATCTGCCCTACCTAGAACTACACTATGTGTGCGTGTGTGTATATATATATATATATATATATATATATATGCCAAACATTTCCTCCGGGGGGAGAAATCAGGGTCGCACTCCAGTTCTTCGATGTAAAGATTTATTTCAGTAATCAAAATGATAGCAGCAGAGATGCAAGACACACAGGTCTCCAACCAACACGTTTCGGTATGCACACGATACCTTGTTCACGGTTAATTTTACACCTCAGGTGACCAGTTTTTAAACTAAACAACAGAGAAAAAAAACTTTCAAAGGAAATGCTAGTACCTCATTTCCTGTTCCTGTCAAGACTAGCTCCACTGCCTTATGGGAGATGTAGTCAGATGTTTGTTATACATTGTAAGTTTAGTTGAGCTAAGCGACAGTTATAAAGCAAGGTATGAATTAATCAAAACTCTTTCAAGCGTAGAAGGAAACTGATCAAAAACAAAGTTATCAGGTATCCAAAGGGTATTACAATCACAGTAAATAAAATATACGCGGAAGAACTTTACATACACATTTAATTCTTAGCAAATTGAAGAAGTATATAGCAACCACAATGAAAATGCATACCTACAGCCCACCCTAAACATAGGGAGAGACACTCCACTGGAGGATTCCATATGGGCATCACAGATTCCCCACTGAAGGGACAAACCATTGACTCTAATATGACATATTGCATGTTGGATCTCAACATTTAAAATCAAAGCAAGGTTGCTATAGTTTGTAGTCAACCATTGAGCAGCATGCTTGCAGAGAATCATGCATTTAATGTCTAATGTGGAATAACGCGTATATTTTATTTACTGTGATTGTAATACCCTTTGGATACCTGATAACTTTGTTTTTGATCAGTTTCCTTCTACGCTTGAAAGAGTTTTGATTAATTCATACCTTGCTTTATAACTGTCGCTTAGCTCAACTAAACTTACAATGTATAACAAACATCTGACTACATCTCCCATAAGGCAGTGGAGCTAGTCTTGACAGGAACAGGAAATGAGGTACTAGCATTTCCTTTGAAAGTTTTTTTCTCTGTTGTTTAGTTTAAAAACTGGTCACCTGAGGCGTAAAATTAACCGTGAACAAGGTATCGTGTGCATACCGAAACGCGTTGGTTGGAGACCTGTGTGTCTTGCATCTCTGCTGATATCATTTTGATTACTGAAATAAATCTTTACATCGAAGAACTGGAGTGCGACCCTGATTTGTCCCCCCGGAGGAAATGTTTGGCATGTTATAGCGGTTATGGTTCGAACCGCGAGGATCACGCACCTTTTTGCAGCGCCTCCTGTCCGGGATTTCCGAACTGTTTGAGAAATAAACACACAAACATACACAAACACAAAAACACACACACAAAAACATACACAAACACAAAAACACACACACAAAAACATACACAAACAAAAACACACACACAAACACACACACACAAACACACACACAAAAACACACACACACACACACACACACAAAAACACACACACACACAAAAACACACACACAAAAACACACACACACACAAAAACACACACACACACACACACACACACACACACACGTATATATATATATCTAGCTGCTATTACCACCAGTGTACTCCCTGTTCAGACAACCACCACAGAGCATACGTCTGAACCTATGAACTCAGAGACATTTATTCAAACTTATAGTCGACAAGAGAGACAGGTACGAAAGATCCTCTATAATAATTGTCCCATAGTACTGTCGGACATTACTGTGTCACAAATATTGCCAGACCTTCCTTCTTTAACCTTTAGGCGAGCACCCTAGATGAGAGATGCTCTCGTTAAACCTAGTCCAGAGGTGACTGTCTTCAGCACTTGGTTGTCGGCACAGTCCGAATTTTTTTTTTTTAAGTGCAGCTTGTGCCGAGCATGTACATTTGACAAAAACACCAAAGAATACACTACTGCTTTTGATTCCAAACCCGTCAAAATCCAGGGTCATTACACCTGTAGGGCTGATTTTGCAGTCTAAATATTGGAATGCACATGCCATCTACAATATGTTGAGTGTACAAAACTTCAAGTTTTTAATGGAATGCTCCAACATTTACATGCAGTATTCAACTCTGATCCCAATTATCCAGTGGCTCGTCATCTCAAACTAGTTCATAATAATAATCTCAATGACGTGAGTTATTATGTTGTAGGTTCAGTGCCTAAATCCATCAGAGGTGGTAATCGAGAAAAGAGACTATGGCAGCTAGAATCAGAATTTATCATGCTGCTAGACACCAAGATGCCTAATGGTCTTAATACTGGGGAAGATCTGCGTAGTTTCTTACAAGACTGGTTTCTTGGTGTCAACCTTTTATGCTGTGCGGTTTTAACATGGCTTTTTATCCAATTTTTAACTATTTTGACTGGGTTTTACCTAGTTTTAAGAGGGTTTTTAAACTGGTTTTAGCTCCTTAAATCATATGTATTGTATATTATGGAGGCTGTAATGTAACCAATGACGACGTCTATTGTTTTTTGCACTAGTTATATGTTTACTGTGCACTGGATCTCTATAATATTGACTTTCGTGCAATATGGGTTAATTATTTTTGTTTACAATTGGACATTTTGTTTACAATTGGACATTCTGTGCTCAGTCATTTGTGTACAGTGCACTTGCACTTTAAATGTATATGAAATGATGAGTCAATGTTGATATCTTGCACATATTTTGCAAATTTTTATGCACTTGCATTGTAATTTTCAGCACTATGTATTTTAAAGCAATAGCGATTATAATACCGGGCGGGGGATGTTTTAAGTACTAGACAGGAATTTCAACTGCTTGTTGTCCAGATGATCACACTGATATTTCCACTCGGTAAAAGTGTTCATATTTCTAATATATCTTAATGCGGTTGATTTATGGATTGGTGAGTAGTATTTCTGTCTTGTTTCCATGTTTGTAACAGACCCCAGACTAACACTTATATATAGGAGTGGCGCACATATAGTATGTTGTTTATTTCTATTGCTGAAAGGGTGTGGTTAGATTGAAAACTCAACTGGTTGTGACACTTTATAATGATTTTAACTGGTCCAGCTCGTCATGTGATCAAGATCTTGGAAACGTGGTCTAAACGCATCAGGCTGGGCACTTGCTGCTTTAATTTCTGGATGCACATATTTCTGCAATAAAAGCACTGCAGTGAAACTCTACACTGTGGTCCGTACCTGTTTATTGCTGAGGATTTGTCAAACAAGGATTGTGGTTACTTCATATACACACACATACACATATATACACACACATACACACACACATATATACATACATACATATACACATGCACATAGATCTACATACATACATACATATATACACACATACGGTCACTGAAAAAAACAAAGGTTTAAGTAAAGTTATAGATAGGAGAAAATGTCAGTTAAAATGTTACATTTTAACTCCCAAAAAAAACTCTAGATTGTCCAGCTGTAGTTAACTGAGGTAATTATAATTCGCGCCACCACCATGCACTGTGTTGTGTTGTCATCAATGATAGTTTCAGATATCACATTTATGTTATCAATGAGGTCATAGAACATCTAATGAGTAATGTACAATAGGTGAAATAAGCAATGGATGGCTAGGGTGTGAGTTATAGTTACTTCTATTTACTAACTGGTGAACTTCAGTGTTTTTTGAGTTTAAAATGTAACATTTAAACTGACATTTTCGCCTAGCTAAAATGTCACTTTAAACTTTGCTTTTTCCATGAATTCCTCGGGTTTTGAACGTAAAGTAATATTTTTTAAAGTAAAGTAAAATATTGTAACCATACCCAACTATAACGTCACATTACCCATTTAAATTTTTTTTTTTTTTTTTTTTTTAGTAGAGTAATATTTTATTACCATACCTAACTAGGTCTACCCCGTGCCATGCACAGCATGTGGGCTGCAGAGCCCTGCGCCCTACTCCTGTGGATGCCCAACCCCTCCACTGTGTATGGCCAAAGTGTAGGGTTGGCTACAGTGCCCGGGCTGTGGCCAGACCCTGTGCTCAACACCACCTCTGACATCCAACCACCTGTTGCGTACAGCCTTCAGAGAAGCGCAGTGTGGGGTTGGCTTCCCAATCACCCCCTCCACCCCCAAGGGTGGGCAAAACCACATTGCTTGCCAACCCAAATGGTTGAGCAGCGCACAAAGGCCCCTGGCCATTTCTTGCTTTTTTGCTGCGCCGTGGTACTATTGAAAAATTATACGGGACAGCAATGAGCCCAGAGGCACTGCGAGAAAATAAAATCTTTCTAATTTGCCCCCATGGAGTGTCCTTATGAGACTCTTCAACAAGGGAAGGGGGTGGAAGCCAGGGTACTCCTACGCTGCTCCCTCATTCCTTATTTATAGTTCTTTTCTATGACACCGGTACCACGGACCCAAATAATAAAAGGATGCCCACATATTTCTCTTAATGTTGCAGCTAGCCAATCAGATCACATGTATTGCACTTGGGGTATTCCGCTGATGTAAAGCGTCACTATATATACACATACATTTCAAACCATAACCTGATAACAAAAAAAAACACTTATGAGCTAATTTACACCAAATCACACAAACAGGTTTTAAGAAAAGATCTTTCTGCCAAATTTGGTATAATGCCCTTCAGCAGTTTTGGCTGTAGCGCTGTTCAATCTTCCTTTGGGAATTTACATGGGGAAAAACGCATTTAGGGGAACTTTCCCAACATTTTCTCAGCCTCCGATTGACAGACCACCCTGAAACTTTTCACCAATGAGCTGAGTTGGCATATTCTTCTTTGTGAAAGTTTTGCTTAGATTGTCTAACAGCATCAAAGTTATTAGCAAAACCAAAATATCTATTTCAAATGGAGACCCGATCCTAACTAGAACTACCAGAAGCAAACATCCCTGTGTAAAAATATGGCAGTCGCAACCTGGTAGTTATAGTTATGATCGCTTTTCCATAGAAAAAGTGTGATTTTGTGTAGCTAATAACCATGAAAGTGTTTGCCGAATCTCCACGACATTTTTCAAAAAGGAGTTACTTTTTCACTAACCCACTCACCCACGCAGCCTACTAATTAAATTCGTCCCAGGAAGCCCACCCTGGAAAATAGCCGTTTTCTTGCCCGCACCGCCGCGGGCAGGGAAGCCTGATTCGGCTGTAATTTGCTGGTGATCTTTTTTTATTTCCCACAAAGTAGCAGCAAACACAAAGTCTGCTCCATGCGGGTGGGATATTTAAAAATGCTCCCGCTCACTGGGAGCAGACTTTTGATTTGTTTCCCTGCTGGGACTGAAGCGGGCAGAGTAACAGATTAAAATAGAGGGAACAGCATTAGGAGCTGCCCCCTCTGGGCGGGAGCAATGTCACCTCCTGCTGTATGCAGGGAGCTTGGCTGGGGTTGTGGGGACCTTGGGGCTCCCCTCACAGAGCCCAACAACTATATGGTGGGTGCGCTGGGTGGGCAGCAGGGAACCCACCTTTAATTGTTCAGGGCCCCGGGGGATGGGGCCAACAGGGCCAATAATGTCTGAGACGAGAGCCGCACAGCCCACCTTTTTTTATTTTTAGAAATGGACTTGTGGAATGGGACCCCCGTGGCCATACAAAGCTTGGGGAGGGGGGCTGTGCGCCCACCCTCCCCTTTTAACAGGGAAAAATGTAAATCTTATTTTATCACGCTTAACAAAGATACAAGTCCAGTTTGAGACAACAGGGTAAAGAGTTATCAGTGGGTTAGTGGTTGTGTGGAGTGAATAGTGGATTTTAATTTTTTTTAAAGGAAATGACAGGGGTTCGAGACTGACTATTATGATAGTTAGGAGGGCCATTTAATTTTCGTTCCAGCATTTAAAGTATACCTGTAATAGTAGTTTGTGTTAAGCAATGAACTGTATTGAGGGTTCAGGCTTCTTTGCCTGCTTTCATAGTGTATCATTTTGGTTGCACCTAGACTGCTATTGATTTTAAAAGTGGAGAACAGGTTTTTGCGATGCATTATTATGGTGGTAGATCTTTACATGTGACCTTAATGTGATAGGTAAATATTGTCATAGTGTGTGAAAGATAGAAAGTCCTGCTATTATAGAGGAATGAGAGATAGAATACTTAAGGACTATAATTGAAGTCTTGCGAATTAGAGTGCATCTTATTTTACCATGATATATATCGAGATTGTGCTTATTGATACTATTTGGAACGGTGGGGATTCTCCAACGAAGCAATGCTTACGGCATAGCGGTGCAACCAGTGGAATAGTTATCTGTCCATCGCAGGTAAGCTATTGAGCCGTGTTCGGAAAATACATTGCAGGTCATGTCTTAGGAAATAGTTTGTCAAAATCGGAAGTTTAGAGGATTGTATGGACTATAGCTCTGATAATTTAAGTTGCCGTAACATAGGCTGTGTTTACATGAAGAGGAATTGGGTTATCTTTTATTATAACTTGATATCTGTTGACCAAATAAACACAATGATGGCTGTTAATCAGATAGAAAAATATTGCAGGTTGATTATCTGAATTATGAATGTCAAGATAATTTAGAGAAAATAAATCACAATGAAGTTCATCTATGAGAACGGTAGGATTACTCAATATTCTTATGACACTGCAACAGGTCCCTACGAGAAGCATTGTATGCAGTTTCTATTACTGACCTGGTTGAGCGCCGGTCTAGAATGTGGTAGCTCAGCCCAGGGCCACTATTATCTTTGCCATTATTTGGTGCCTTTTAACAGATATATACATGTCCTGGGGTTGGGGTCCCCAGTGCCTTAAAAAGATTGCGAGGAGGCCACGCCCCCCCTTTTAACTTACACGTACAGCCCTGGGCTATGGGGTATCCAGGGGCTAAAGGGGCCCAGAAAGGAGGGCCATGTGAGCCACCTCGACTTTAATAAAAATAAATAAAAAAATGCCTTGTGGACCCCAAGGCCTATAGAGGCTCGGGGGGGTGGGGGGGGGGGGGCAATGTTTTTAAAAACCAAAGAATTTCACTGTCACAGGGTAAAGTAATGTTAAAGGTCGGTGAATTTGTCAGTGACAATGAACGTTTTGAACAAAATAAAACACCAGATATAGTTAGCGGAGTTAATACAACTTTCTTTCGGCCATGCATTTTACGTAATTCAGTACATGTTCTATAACATTATTTATGACATCACTGAATACCATCCAACCTTCTTTTGTACACATTGCCCAATAAACGGGTATAGCATTTGAGCTCTGAAAGTTCAAAATAGCTCAGAAGAATATGAGGCATCATTAATGCCATCATAGAAACAACTTCTTTACGTTTGGGAAGCATGAGTTATGTGCCATATTGACCCTATACCATACACCTCATGGGTAGCATAGTTCAAATTAATAATCAACCACAGATATATGGGAAACCCTCAAACCATACAGTGTTCAATCTGTATACAAATGTTCAGAGAAAGCCACGTCTGTTTCCAAAAGAATGCCTTACTACAGGCAGCTTTTTTCTGTATCTAACCCCCGACAATCACTGAACCTACATTGAGAAATGAAGTTGATATGAGTAGAAAAGAGGTTACTGTAAACTGTGCTTACTCTAGGGAGACAGCTTACCCGGTATTATACAGTTTGCAGACAGTGAAACTCCAATGAGAAATACACTACAGAATACTAAAAAGTATCTACTAAGAACAGTGTACACTCTATACAACACTTGGCAAAAACGGACACTATTTGCTTTAAATAAGCAATATCTGAAAGTCCTTAAGATTATACTACCTGCAGACTTCATACTGTGGTAAGAAATTTACAGATAGCTCATCTTCTGAAGCAAAACAAGCACATGTACATAGCTTAATACATGGTGCACACAGTCTTCTGTTATGTAGAAATTATCACGCTGTGACAATTCTTCTAATAACTCAAGGCTACTTACAATTCTTAGTATGTTGTATGTCGAATCTTTGCCCTGTTGCAAACCTTTTCTGCAGAGCCCAATAACTTATGTGGCACATAATGGATACAAGTTGTCAACTGTCATGTGCACAAACGGTTACTCTTCAATGCAAACATTTATAATGTGTTCAATACCTCCCCACACCTATGATGCATTAGGAGCACATGCATTTTGTAAAAACTTACACAGATTAGCTGGACTCAGACTGCACAAAATTAGGTAGAAAAGTAATATGGTAGTTACCCACCTCTGCGTAAACTATAAAACAAACTAGCACCCTTACCTTGGATGAGGTAATAATTGATGTAATCGATTGTCATTTGAGAGGTTACCAGTGATGTCATACATTATGTCATAGAACATGTCACAAGTGTTGTAATATGTGAGGCAGTACATAGCGGGGGCGCAGGTTAAAGTTAGCTCTGTTAACAATAACTGGTGAATTTCTGTGTCTTTTATTTGTAGTTCAAAAGTCACTGTTGTCACTGACAAATTCTCATAACTTGAACTTGACTTTAACCTTTGTTTTTCATTATATACGTATATATATTTACACACACAATCACATGCATTTTAACAAGGTATAGGCAATGGTAATGCAAGTAAACATAACAGACAGCATCTCTGCGATAGCTCACCTGCCACTACACTAAAGCAACAAATCATAGCTGTATCTTGAATTACATCCTCAGGAAATGGGAGTGTTCACTTAGGTATCAGAACCAATAACCTAACAATACACAACAGCAAGGATCTTGTATGAGATCACATAAAATCAGGCACAGCTGCAACAGAAGAGGTTGCAGAAATTAACTCAAACAGGGCTTGCAATCTGAAAATGACAGTGTTGGAGGAGAGTTTCAAGAAGGTAGGTGGAAGAGCCAAAGATGCTACGTTGTAATAAATAATTATGTTAGTTGAAAGCATAGTAAGAAACTTTTTTTTCTTTGGGCTTTTATAACGTGCGGCTGGCTTTTGAGAATGGTTCATAGGGATGGAATAGTGAGTTGCAAGAACGGGTAGGGAACAAGCAGCTCATCATTCAGCAGTGTCTGGACATAATCTGTCACTAAATATCTGCTGAACAAGATAGCAAAGCCTTTAAAGAGCAAGATTCAAGACAGCCTGGGTGAAGAGGCAAAACAGGACTTTGGTGTCTGGCCAGGCACTACTTAAGGATCAAACTGAAGAGGGCTGTCGCAAAGAGCATATGCTTACTCAAATGGCAAAAAGAAGGGTTAAATAATTCAAGGGTCTTCTGAATTTTCCAGTCTCAAATGGAGAGGTAGGAAAGGCAATAGAGTAGAGGCCTGGATGTATGGCTAGACCGTCATATACCCTGTATATGAATTGCCGGGTCAACAATAGACATTGGGTGGCGGTCTTAAAGTTCTAGTCAGTAGGTAGGGTGCTAACAGTTTTTCAAGATAGCTTAGCGAGTGGCAACAAGGTGCCTTGTGAACAGAGCGAAGTATTTTAACGTTTGTTTGCTGGCTCCTGGGAACCCATGAAGGGGTTTCAGGGTCTGTGTAAGGATTATGTTACTTACCCAGTAAGCATCTGTTCTTTGGATGTAGAGCTGCAGATTGACATGCTTTGCATACTACTGCCATCTAGTGTTGGGTCCGGATGTTTGCAAGTTGTTTTTCTTCGAAGAAGTCTTTCCTAGTCACAAGGTAAGGTGACTCCTCCTTTCGGTGATAGTGCACATGGGCATCGACTCTATTGTTAGAGATTGTTTTTCCTCAAGAGGGTGAGAATGGAGTAAGTGTAGTATAGAGAGATCCATGCGTATGAATGTATAATTAAGAATTGCAACAACTATAGGTGCCCGGGGAGGCGGTGGGTGCATGTGAATCTACAGCTCTACATGCCAAGAGCAGATGCTTACTGGGTAACATAATCCAGTCAAGGCATGTGTGCTGTAGATACACATGCTTTGCATAGACTAGAAAGCAGTATACTCCCAAAGATGTGGCTAACCCGTAAATGTTGCAGTTGTTTGAAACAGTGTTTTAAGTACTGCTTAGCTTACATTAGTTTGTTGGTGTGCTTACACATCTACACAATAGTGTTTGGTAAATGTGTGTGGTGTAGACCACGTAGCTGCCTTACATATGCCCGATTTTGAGAGTGGAATGCGCTCTAGGGGGTATTGATAAAGTCCTTTTAGCTTTCGCGTTGCATGTTTGAATGCATTTAACAATCCATCTTGAAACGCCAGATTTAGAAAAAGAATTGCCTTTGTGAGGTATAGCAAATGCAACAAACAGTTGTTTTGTGAAAATCATTTGTCTTATCGATGTAGCACAATAAAGCACTTTTGACATCAAGCGTGTGAAGGGCCCATTCTGCTACAGAATCATGTTGAGGAAAAAAAACACAAGTAACTCAACTGGTTGGTTTATATGAAAAGCAGAAACCCCTTTGGGAAGGAATTTAGGGTTGGTGCGAAGAACTACCCTGTCTTTGTGGAGCTGAAAGAAGGGTTCTTCCAAGGTTAATGCCTTTAGCTCACCAACTCTCCTTAAAAAAGCGATTGCAATGAGGAAAGCAACTTTCCTTGAAAGAAACTGCAAAGGGCAACTGGGCAATGATTCAAAAGATAGACCCATAAGCCTTGTACGGACAATATTAAGATTCCATACTGACGCAGGGGGGATTCTTTTTGGCATTTCCCTTTTCAAACCTTCCATGAACGCTTTGATTACGGAAACTTTAAATAGTGATAAATTCTGCCTGTTCTGCAAATACACAGCTACCGCTGCAAGGTGCAAACCAATAGATGTATAAGCCAGTACAGTTTGCTGTAAGTGTAACAGGTAACAGATGATATTTTGTCTGGAAGCATATAGAGGACTGATTTTGTTGTTATTACAGTACAAAACAAATCTTTTCCACTTTGCTGCATAACAAGCTCTGGTAGTAGGCTTTCTTGCTTCTTTTAGAATAGTTATACAGTCTGGTGGTAGATTTAAAACAACCAAACTCTATGACTTGAGGAGCCAGATCGCTAAGTTTAGTTCTTTGGGATTTGAATGCCTGATTTCTCCATGGTTCTGAATGAGGAGCCTGGAGGTGAAATGCAGCTTTTGATGTGGAACTGACAGCTCCAACAGGGTGGTGTACTATGGTTGACGGGCCCATGTAGGAGCTATTAGAATTACTTTGAGGGATGTTTGCCTGAGCTTCTGAACCAGAATGTTGGAGAGAGTGGGAGAGGCGGAAAAGCGTAGGCAAATATCCCTGACAAGTTCATCCATAAGACATTGCCTTTTGAGAGCGGGTGTGGGAATCTGGGGCCGTAGTTCGGGCATTTTGCATTGTTGCGGTCTCTTTCTGCTGAGGAGGTCGGCAATCTAATTGCTTACCCCTGGAAGGTGTTCTGCCAGAAGATAAATCCTGTGATGGATTGCCCAATTCCAAATGCCTTCAGAGAGGCATGACAGCTGGGGAGAGTGTGTCCCCCCCCCCTGTTTTTGTATACAGTACATTGCTGTCATGTCGTCTGTCCGGACTAGGACAGATTTGCCTATCAGGTGAGTTTGAAAAGCTTTGAGCGCTAGAAATACTGCCAGAAGCTCTAGATAGTTGATGTGGTGGCTTTTGTGCTTGTTGCTCCACAGGCCTTGTATTGGGTAAACTTGTAGATGGGCACCCCAGCCTGTCAGAGATGGGTCTGCTGTGAGCACGATCTGTGGAATAGGGTCGATGAAAGGCCATCCTTTAGATACATTTTGTGGGTTTTACCACTGCAGAGAGATGGGTGCGGCCGTCTACCAACACTAGATCGGTTAATTGACCCTGCAACTTATTCCACTGAAGTGCTAAGTATTCTTGTAGGGGAAGCATGTGGAGTCTTGCATCGAGTACAATTGCGATGCAAGACGCCATCATTCCCAGCAGTTGCATGAACACTCTGGCTGGTAATGTTTGGTTGGATTGAAACAGTAGTATCATAGACTGAATGTTGTGAATTATGGCTATTTGGGAGAGACTAGAGTTTTGATAGTGTCTAGAGTGGCCCCAAGGTAAGATTGTATCTGTGAAGGATGCAGGTGAGATTTTTGTGCATTGACCGTAAAGCCCAGTTAATGATGTAGGTCTATTGTGGTCTGAGTGTGTCGTAGATTGTTTTACCGTCGAGGGGAACCCGAAGAACTGTTTCGAACCGGAATGCAGCAATACAAGTCCGAACACAATGGAGGAAAAAAAAAAGCATCTATAATGGAGGCGATGCCCATGCGCACTAGCACCGAAAGGAGCTGGTCACCTTACCGCGTGACTTGGAAAGAAGACTTCGACGAAATACCACTTGCAAACATCCGGACCCAACACTACATGGCAGGAGTATGCAAAGCATGTGTACCTACAGTACACATGCCTTGAACAGTTATTTCATACTAAAAAAACAAGCAAGAAACACATTTTTGAACTAGAGTGTTCGAGAAAGATCTGCTTTGGAGACAAGTATCAGTAATCTTGGCTTGGAAGCACCGCTGCAAGAAATATTTTATGAGAGCATGGAATGAAGAACGGTTGATGTAATGGTGGAATTCTGTTTCGGAGATCGCATTTATCTGGATGATAAATGACTGACTGCAATGAGACATCACACTCAAAGCACATAATTTTGTCATAAATGCCTCACTTTAAAGCACATGATACAAAAAGGGTTGGCACAGATATATGACAGACATAAGTGAACTCAGGTATATTAGAATAAAATATATGTTGACCGGACTCTGATCTACCTGCAATTGTATGAGAGCTCTGTCAAACTAAGTAGCCACTACATAACCAAAGCCCTTCTGGAATACATTTAACACCGGGTGGTGGTGTGTAACTTCAAACCCCAAGTTAGATGGAAATGCTGCTGAATGGTAAGACAAGTACATCAACCCTTCAATTTGTCTTCTCTAGATTGCTATCTAATTACTTACATCAGAACAAAAACTAGCCATGGTCGAGAAACTCTAGAAATGCCCTTCATGCCTGAAGATGGATGCCTCTCATATCCACTACCCTCACAATGATGCATTTCCTCACCTGAACGGATAATGGTGGCATGGCTCTGAGCAGGGCCAAAGTCTCTGTGAACCTTAAGATGCCACTAGTAAGTAGCATTTAATTACCAATAAAGGGCTTTAAAATACTTTTGTAGCAGAAGTAAAAAAATTGTAAAATAAAAAAACTAGGTAACAGATGTGTTTTAAAGTACATCTGAGGAATCTTCCCCTCATAAGTTAAACAAGCCACAATAAGAGGTAAATGTCCTAAAACAAAATTAGGCATGCTCTTTAAAGTGTATACAAATCGAATAGGCAGGGATGAGCGCAAAAAAGCATTGTAGTTTAAAACATTAAGGCCTTGAGCATAAAATAACATTACATATATGGTGGAGCGAAATGAGTAAGTAATTGTTTAGCTTACTGTTGCCATGTAGAGATCATTAAAAATATATAATTTATTCCACCTGAAGAGTAAATTACAGCATCCACTTCAGACCCAGCTCCCACCACTCCTACCCCTTCTTGTGCCCTATAGCGTTCCCCTGCATCAATACTTGGAATGCGGGGTTGCTTTATTCATAGCTCCATACCTGCAACCCTATCTGTGAAGCCCACAATACATACCCCTTCTTTACTATGAGAACACATTCGATACTACAGCAGATTTACGGTCAACGAAATTTGAAGAAAAACAAATTTAACCACATCAACAGATAGACAACAAAATATAAAAAAGGTCTAAACATTTCCAATAACAATATCTTCTAACACCTTTGGTAGTTTTTTAATCCTTTTCTCATTGCCACATTCATCAACAGTTTCTAACATTCCTGAATGAACCGCAAAAGCCCCTGCATGCTTTCCAGCAACAGCATCAACTGTCCTTTCTGATGACTGACATAACATCCAAAACAACATGCTCAGCTGCAATTTCAATTGGTATGTTCATTAAACCTGGATTATAACCATTCATCTCCACATCATCACCCAAAGGATACAGACTCCAGTGAATCTTTCCAGACACTTCCTCCACATCTCTTTTGATCCATCTGAAAGGGATGTATGACGTTACAACGCACACTATTACAACGCATGCACTTACAACGCATTTTTTACAACGCATAATCCATTACAACGCATGACATTACAACGCATGACACTACAACGCATTTTTAAAAAATACCTTTACAACGCACTACCATTACAACGCATACTACCTTTACAACGCATACCATTACAACGCATATTATTAAATTACATTTAAGGTAAGTATTAGATAGTATAGGGGTAAAAATTACTATTCTAACTCCAGGGGGTGCAACAGTAGGGTAAGTGTTGGATAGTGTAGGGGTAAAAATTACTATTCTAACTCCAGGGGGTGCAAAAGTAGGGTAAGTGTTGGATAGTGTAGGGGTAAAAATTACTATTCTAACTCCAGGGGGTGCAACAGTAGGGAAAGTGTTGGATAGTGTAGGGGTAAAAATTACTATTCTAACTCCAGGGGGTGCAACAGTAGGGTAAGTGTTGGATAGTATAGGGGTAAAAATTACTATTCTAACTCCAGGGGGTGCATCAGTAGGGTAAGTGTTGGATAGTATAGGGGTAAAAATTACTATTCTAACTCCAGGGGGTGCATCAGTAGGGTAAGTGTTGGATAGTATAGGGGTAAAAATTACTATTCTAACTCCAGGGGGTGCATCAGTAGGGTAAGTGTTGGATAGTATAGGGGTAAAAATTACTATTCTAACTCCAGGGGGTGCATCAGTAGGGTAAGTGTTGGATAGTATAGGGGTAAAAATTACTATTCTAACTCCAGGGGGTGCATCAGTAGGGTAGGTGTTGGATAGTGTAGTGTAATATTATGCGTTGTAATGGTATGCGTTGTAATGGTAGTATGCGTTGTAATGGAATGCGTTGTAAAGGTAGTTTTTAAAAATGCGTTGTAGTGTCATGCGTTGTAATATCATGCGTTGTAATGGATTATGCGTTGTAAAAAATGCGTTGTAATGGTAGTGCGTTGTAAAAGTTGCGTTGTAAAGGTTGTTCCCCATCTGAAAGCCACTACATTGAGATTCCACAACTTACAATTGCTTAGTCTAACAGAGCTCAGTAAAAATTCCACCATAAAACCGTCTTTTACCCTTGACCACAATACCAAGTTTCTCATTTCATACCCAGTCTGCAACTTTGATAGATACAGGTTTGGTATCCTTCTTGAATGTCAAAATAAGATTTATTTTTCCTATGATTTTCACTTACCTTGCCACAGACTGCTTCTACTGATTACTGCTCAATCCCAGTGTAAACTAACCAACTTGCATTCTATTTGGATCTGGGATTCCTCCCTTTCATGACGACAAAAAGGAATATTCCAGTAGTTTTATTATTAGTGAACCTGTAGGCCCCTACTATTTTACCAAGCAGTGTCACCCAATCAGTGTTGGTAAAAATAGCTAATTGTATAGCTCATTTGATTACGCGGTTGAATTTCAAGCCGTTTCTACTAGTGTTACACAGTGATGTAGTCGTTCAAAGTACTGCATAGCCTTACTTGATACAAATTGCACCCAGTTGTCACTTAAAATGGTAGAAGGAATTACCTCTGAAATAAAACTTTGGTCCAAAAATTCCAAAACTGAGTCATTATCTGTCTTGTCAACCATCTTTACTACTGGCCAACGTGAGAACAAGTCAATAATAAAAATTATAATACATTTCTGAGGAGCTCCCACTGGTTCAACAATGTCAGCTCCAACAACTTTCCAAGGATTTTCAGGTTTTAGGACTAAGCCCTTCAGACGTACGAGATCTCAAGGTCTGTAAGACCTGTCATTCATGGAACAATTAAGACACGCCCTCATAAATCTTTCTAAAGCTAAATCAATTTCAAGGTCACCAATTTCTTCACAACAAACTTTGTTCTAGTAATGTCAAAGTGCCCTTAGTGTTTTAAACTTAGGATCATTTCATGTAAATTGTACTCTGTCTCCTCCTGAAATAGTTCCATTGTGTAGCACCAACTCATACCAGACTCCCCAGAAAGGCCTTATCGACTCACCCATACATTCCTTTGAGGGCCATTCACCCCATGTCATGGCTTCTATCTGCTTTGATGGCTGGTGTCCCACAATCATGTATAGAAGCTACCTAAAACCAACTCCACAGTTCATCCTCATCACTTTCAATTGTGTTGCAATACTAAACAAAAAAAATGCTATGACATCTTTTCACGGAACATGGACAATTTTGTAATCGTAATTTTGCAACCGCATGGACAAGCTGGCTATTTTGGTGGAAGTGTATAATTTTTCTGTTATCTATATTTCAACAAGAGGTTTGTGATCGCAACAAATGGCTAACAGGTTTCTCCAAGCAAAAACTCTAAAATGATCACAAGCCCATGCACAGGCTAATATTTCTTATTCGATACCTGGATTTTACCTCCTCATTATGGTATAACGAGCTAGATGCATAATTAATTATACACTTTTTGCTACTTTCATCTGTCTGAGATAAAACTGCATGTAATCATTTACTGCTAGCATTACTGGTGATGAAACCGGTAGCATTAGGGTCAATGTATTTTAAAGCAGACACATATACAATTGCTGCATTAATGCGTGAAAATCTTCCTCACTCACTTGTGGACTAAAACTTGTTCCTTCTTTTAAATAACTGTGCAATTTGACAGGATTTTTCAGCAAACTTGGGTATGAATTTTGCACAATATTCTGCTAAATCCAAAAGAGATCTCTAATCGTCTTTTCTAGTTGGTGTGGATGTTAGCTCAATAGCCCAAACCAGCAACAGTTTGGGTTTAACACCATCGTCACCAACAACATGGCCAAGATAAGTAACCATTTATACGCAAATCTGCACTTTGAAAACTCAACATTAAATCACTTTGATTCTAGTAGACTTAAAACTTTTATCAAACCGCCATGTTCTTTTTTGTTATGACCAAGTAGTAAGATATCACCTTGGTAGAAAGGTGTGCCTTTTTCACTTTCAAATAACCAACACTAAGCAATGAAAAACAGCAGTCGCAAAAGCTAGGCTGAATGGCATATGCTTAAATTTTAAATATCCATCGGGGAGATGAATGCTGCGAATTTGAGTCAGAAGTCAAGGAAATCTGGTAATACACTGAAAATAAGTCTACGGTGGAGAACCACTTAACACGTGCCAGCATTTCATTTATCTTCAGCAACATAAATCTACCAATGATTATGTTGTTGTTTAGGTGCTGTAATTCAAAACAATCTAATCTTACTTTTACTATGCCTGGCCATGACCAATGGAGGAATCCAGTTTGATGCTTCAATTGGTTCATTTACCACCAATGTAACTAATTTCTCCAATTCTTTAGAAACCCAATAACTTATGATAGGGATGTTCCTCACCTTGTGTACTTTGGGAATTAAGTTTGCATTTAATATAAGTTGGTATTCAAATCCCTGTAGGTTTCCTAAAGTACTACCAGAAACCTTCGGAATTCTTTTTAGCATGTAATGTCCATACACTGACTCCTTCAATCACCAAGACTTGATTCTTAGTATTCTGGTCTAGAACTACATGAAAGTTTTTCTGATTAATCCAACCCTAAACAGGAGGTCCTTTTTTAACTACATACAACTCACCCAAGCTATATCTATTCTTGATTCTAAAAGTGAACCACCTGAAACCCACTTTATCAACAGGTTCAGAACTAAAACCTTCCAGATAAATGTCGGTTTCAACAAAATCTCTACTACTCTCTGTAGACATTTTTCTTTCAACATTTCATACGGTGAACCAGAATCAGCAAACGATTAAAGATTCACCACAAACTGTCATCTAACATTCTGGTTTTACTTTAGCAGAGTTCTCACTTGCATGCTAAATTAATTTAGTGCCTTTAGTTGCCACCTTGTTCAATCTTTCATCATACACCGAAGTGCTCTCACCTAATCAGTCACCTCATCACCAAGACACTTGATGCGATCTTTCCTTCTCCTATACGGTCTCATACACACTTTGGCAAAATGCCCCATACTGCCACAATCACAGTATTTTTATTTGGCAGCAGGACAGTTCTTACTGAGCACCAGATGTTACTTACTGTCATATCACTAACATCTTGTTTCATCTTTAAACGTCTGATTAGCCTTAACTAAATTTACGTTTGTCTTGTTATCAACTATTTTAAAGATTTGCACTGTCACATCCTGCCTTAAAGCTACAGCACATCTTCCAGAGATTGCTGCCTTACGCAAGACGGCTAATATATCAAAGGGAGAATACCCATTTACCTATAATCATTCCTGAATGGGATTGCTTGCATGCATTATGAACTGATTTTAATTAACCCACCCTGAAGGGCTCCAAATTTGCAAACCATTGCTAACATTTTAAACTCTGCAGCAAATACACACACAAGCTCATTCTTCTTTTGTGTTGAAGAACTTGAAATTCCAATACAAGCTTTAAGTGGAAAATACCCATCTAGGTCAAGAATGCCTAAATTAAAAATAGTGATATTTCCACACAACCACAGCTTTAGTCATTTCTGAATACACTTTCAATCCTTGTGGAGATACAGTGTGGCAAAATCGGAGAAATACTGCTAGATTAATTTAGTGATGCAAAGCAGTGTAAAAAATACTCTTTCCACTCTCTCTACTTCAGGGTATGCCTTACAGTTTCCCCTTTCTCAGTAGGAGCAGTTTGTTGGACAACAAACGTTGGAATGGTGCCAGACTGATTCGGTGCCCCCCCTCGCGATAGGTTAGCCTATAAACCTGCTAGCTCAGTGTCGCCATATGTACCCAAAGCCTAGTAAGGTAACAAATGGTTTGGGCAACCTCAGAACATGCCAACCCATACTCCCCAGAAATTGTGGTAACACATCTAGAACCTTTTAGCTTAGTCACTCATGTTAGCTCAGAGATACACAAGAAATAAACGAAGCAGCAGTTTCAATATTCATTTAACTATTGTGATTCTTGTATAAAAATATGTGCTAAAATGATTATGGAAAGAAGCTGATACAAGTGATTAGCAACATAAGAATATTGAAAAGAAAGAAGAATTCCATTGTGCTAAAACAGTGTTTATATGATGGCATATAAGTACCTTGTACAGTGTACAACTACTATGCATTCCCTAACTAAGTCTCTTAGGGCGGGTGTTATGCCAAAATACCCCAATGGGATGATCTAACCTGTCCATTACCTGAAGACAAGGTATGTAAGTCTCCTCCTTGGTAAGAAGTTGGACATCCCTCGCTCTCCAGACGTACAGGCTCTGATTCGCCATAGCGAATATCTGGCGAAAACGATATCGGACCACAACCCCTGTTTGGTTATAGCGCAATGGAGTAGGCAGCGTCAAGCGATACCCACCTGGCGCTTAGACCCACGGATGCTGGAGGACTCTGTCTTCCAAGCAGAGGTTCGCAATGGAATAACGAATTATTTTGCAGAGAACACGGGACAGCGTCGCGGAGAGCATGGGAATGGGACTCGTTCAAGGCGGTCATCAGAGGGATATGTATTTCCTCCACGTCCGGGGTCCGGAAAACAATATTGGGAGACAGAGAAGGCGGACACCACGCTGCGCACAACGGAAAGGGCCCATAACACGGGGGAGACATCCCACGATGAGGTGGTTGCTGCGCGCGAGCGAATGGCAGTGCAAGTGGAACGGCTCCGCTGTTTTGATTACAAGGCGTACCTCACCAGAGCGCACGCGGAAAGGGACAAGGTTGGATCACTCCTGGCCTGGTTGGCGAGCCCAACCGCGCGCGGCTCCCCCATACTCTCTCTGACCACCGGGGAGGGAACAGTGGTGTACTCTCAGAGAAAGATCAATGATCAGTTCCTGACATATTACACCGCCCTGTACACTAACACCATGCGGGACGCTCCCGGGGAATTGGAGGAGTTCCTGGCAACGGCCCGACTACCGAGACTGAATCCAACCCACAAGGAGGAGTTGGGAGGCGACATCTCCCTAGGTGAGATCCGAACGGCGATCAAACATATGGCTCGTAGGAAAACTCCGGGGACGGACGGGCTTCTTGTGGAATTCTACGCGGCCTTTGTGGAATTGCTTGCCCCGCAATTACAATCCGTTTACAGGGAGGCCTGGAAGGAAGGACAATTGCCCGCTTCCACGGGCGAGGCACTGGTTATACCTCTCCTGAAAAAAGGAGTTGCCCGCTTCCACGCGCGAGGCACTGGTTATACCTCTCCTGAAAAAAGGAGGGGACCCGGGTGCCAGGACGGCCTACCGCCCACTCTCCATGCTAACAGTGGACTATAAGATCTTGAGCAAAATTTTAGCCACGCAGCTGTTGGCTCATATGACCACTCTGATACACCCCGACCAGGCTGGGTTCATCCCTCGACGTGTATCCGGCGCCTGCTGCGGGTTATGGAGGTGGACTGCACTGAATACCCTGCCGGTTTGACACTATCTGTAGATATGGAAAAAGCCTTCGATAGTGTGGAGTGGCCTTACTTGGTTAGGGTCCTGCAGGAGTTCGGTCTGGGGGATGGGTTTGTGCGATGGACAAGATTGTTATACACCAACTCGGTGGGCAGGGTGCGGACGGGGACCACAATATCTGCTCCCTATCCAGTGCGACGGGGAACAAGACAGGGCTGCTCGTTATCTCCCTTGTTGTTTGCCTTGGCTGTCGAGCCTTTGGCGTCTCATGCAAGAACGGGACGCGCCTATGCCGGACTAATATTAAGGGGGGGGAAACCCATTATATTTCCCTTTACGCGGATGATTTATTGCTATTCCTGGCTGACGCGGAGGGGGCCCTCCGGGGCGCCAAGGCTCTACTGAAGGACTTTGGTCACTTGTCGGGCCTGAAAGTTAACTGGGGCAAGACTTGTGTGTACCCCATAACACAGCATGGGCAGACTCCCCCCTCCCTGGGAGCAATACGCTGGGAGGACAGGTGTCTGCCGTATCTGGGAGTGCATATTTATCACACCCAGCACGACCTGTTGGAAGGGAACGTGGGTAGGGCAATCAGGGGCCTGGTTGGCAGTATCGGATTCTGGAGCACCCTTCCGCTCTCAGTGGCGGGGAGGGTGGCGTTACTGAAGATGGTGGCGCTCCCACGCCTGTTATTTTTTCCGTACGCTCCCTATTTGGGTACCGGCGTCGCTATTCAGCAAGCTCACGGCCATGGTCACGGGCTTTGTCTGGGGAACTGGCAGGAGGCGGGTGGCGCTGGCCACCCTACGATGGCCCAGAGCTGAGGGTGGGCTGGCAGTACCCGACTTCGAGTGGTATTATCTGGCTGCCCAGTTACAATGGCTCACGCTGGCGGTGGCTAGGGAGTTTAGAGGCCCGGAAGGCCCACAGGGCAGACTGATCCCGCGCCATGTGCTTTCCTTTATTGTCTTCCAATAACGACAACGACTCGATTTGTCACAATTAACTCTTGAAGAGCAAACGCTCCGGCTGTGTTGGAACCGAAGCCTACAGAAGGCCGGCATTGCTCACCCTTACGCCCCAGAGATCCCATTAGGCATGTGCACGGCCCTCCCGCATGGAGGGGATTGGTCGGGATTGGCTAACTGGGAAGACCTCGGGGTGCAGATGGTGGGGGACCTGTACCTAAATGGAGTGCTTCAGCCATTCCAGGGGCTACAGGACTCCTTTGGGATCCCGAGGGGAGACTATCTACTCCACGCAGCCCTGGTGGCAGGTCTCCAGAAGCACTGGAACGCGGGACTCAGCACCCCAGACGGCTGCAGGATGTCAATTCGTGGTCATGGCAGCGGGCACAACTAAGGCCATTACGTGCCTATACGAGAGACTGTCGACGGAACATCTAGCCCCTTTGAACGCACTAAAGGACAAATGGGAAATTAATATTGGGAAACCTATCCCTGCACTGACGTGGCCCACGCTACAGAGACAGGCCTGGAAGAGCACACGTAATGCCCGGTTTCAATTGGTGCAGTACTTCATCTTGCATAGGGCATACCTGACGCCAGCTAAATTATTTCAGTATTTCGGGGGCCCTACACCGCAATGCCCTCGCTGTGGGGAGGAGGGGGCTGACTTCAAACACATGTTCTGGTCCTGTGGGTCACTAAGTCGCTAGTGGGAAGAGGTTATTGATTGCTTAAACCAGGTGACGGGGCGGGACCTGGAGGTGGAACTGGGAGTTTGTCTGCTGCTATGGTTTCCCCACACTCCGCGCACAAACATTACGAGCAAGTTTTGCGATTTAGGGCTCGTTATGGCCAAAACAGAATTCACCCTGCACTGGAAATCGAGAGTTGGTCCCAGCTTTGCGAGATGGAGAGCGACTTTCACCAAGTGGGCATGTAGTGAGGGCATGTTCAGGCTACAGTTAGCATTGCGGGGGAACAATGAAAAGGCGCTGGATATGGCACGTACATGGGAGGGACTAGTGGTTGAGCTCCAAGGGTGGGGAACGGATGAAGTTGAGGACGATGATACAGTGGAGCAACCTGCGGAAGCGCAGTAATAGAGATGTACCAGGTAGAACACAAGCGATGGAACGAGTACATCACTTATCCTTACAGAACTGAATCTGATTATTGAAGTGGGGAGTAGCCCACGACCAACAACACAGCAACTTAAAGAGAGAGAATCATCCTTATACCTTGCATTATGGCACACTGACATGGGGGGGGGGGGGGGAGGGTGTATATGCATATAGGAGTGCTGATGGGTAAAGAATATCTGGATGGCAGCGACTTAGATCATATACCACATTGATTTCTGGAAGTCGGATATGTCCCTCGGCATGATGGTAATTAACGAAAGGTAATTGTACCTGAAAAACGCAATAAGAATTGTTTTTGCAAAAAAAAAAAAAAAAGAAGTTGGACATCCCTCATCGCAGAGGGTAAACTAGAACCAGCCGAGCGGAGACTCGGACACAGTGACAACCTTGCAATGACAGCAGAGTGCTCCTCTGATCTGAGCATGGAAATACATGTGCATTTATAACAGTATCCATGATGTCGTGTTGATGCTCCAGCTGAGCGGACATTGTTTACTGTCTCTGCGATAGCAATGTCGCCTCACAAAATACAAAACAACATTTGCACAATGTGTTTTCAGGCCTTGTACTGAATGTTCAAGGTGTTGAGATTATGTACTTATGAAGTGGAATTGTAAGCAATATGGTTTCAGAGAAACTAATCCTTGCACTGTCACACAAGCAAATGTGTGTCAAAAGACATTGTGTGGAAGAGAAAGAAACCTGTACATGTAAAAATGGTAGTGTATTCTTCCCGGTCCTAACCTAGCCACGTTACACCCACTCCTCGGACAATAGTTGACTAAAGGTTTCTATTAATAAAACCATACGTAGCAATGCTACAGCATGTATTCATATGAAAAGATACCAAAAATCAATTCAAATCTTTTTTTTAAAGTCAATCATACAGTCTGAAAACCAAAGCATACAGAAAGCCATTATTAAAAATATAGAAGCAGATACAAACCAATTTTATAAGGAATTAAGAATGTTTAAAAACAGGCTGAATCAAAAGTTCCCATTACACGGAATAGCCAATTGTTTATGTGTTCAAACAGGTAGACAAAACATTTCTGTTCCCAGCCACCGCAGCTGATGATTCCAAAGGCAAACCTCCGAGCAGGTTTATGGAGCAAATGTGTTCCCATCCATCCCCCAAAGCAAGCGCAGAAGGAGTGACCACAGCCAGTGGAAAGTCCACAGAACCAGAGCCAAGATCCAACTCACCAGGATCAGAAGCATCCCAGGAAGGTTGGTAGGATGTGTTCAGAAACAATGGTAAACGCAAAGGACAGCGTTACAAAATGGGCCTTTGGGGGGGTCCAGCACTACGTTGATGTCCAGAGGCTGAACCAACTGCGTTCCTAGGCACAATTCCAAGGCACACTCCAAAGTGCACAGCAGACAGCGGAACACAGGCTGTACGCAATGAAGTCCCACAGGCCGGAACGATAAGAACCAATGCTCATTAAATTCCAAAAGCAATAGTGAGCCGAAACATTCTACCATGCGTTCACGGCACAGGAGCACAAGTGGTAGTGCCAGTTCCCTTCAATC
This sequence comes from Triturus cristatus, assembly GCF_964204655.1. Taxonomy (NCBI): domain Eukaryota; kingdom Metazoa; phylum Chordata; class Amphibia; order Caudata; family Salamandridae; genus Triturus; species Triturus cristatus. The sequence goes on from NC_140584.1 coordinate 332,833,245, forward strand.
TCAAGATGCAACATTCACTGCGGAGCAGAAAAATGAAAGTCACAGTCCCGACAATCAGGAACAGGACCAGCGGAAGACCTCCAAAGACTTCCGAGCACTGAGTAAATAAATTATGCAAGGACTCCAAAGAGTCTGGAAGGTACTAACCAAACGAGACCTAAGCTTTAAAAAAACTGTGCTACTCCCGCAGTATGAGACTTGTTAAAAATGTGATGCACCAATTCTCCAAAATGTTGTGGGAAATCAGAGCGAAGTAGCAACTGCATCTCCAAAGAGGACCTTGCAAATTGAAGATCAAACGTCTCCTTTGCAGATGCTAAGGAAACATCTTTCTGAAACAGTAAGGCTTTTAGTCTGCTCAAGGCGTCAAACGGCACATTAAAAAGTTTTATTGAAGGCCTAAGTCGCCTTCCTAACTGAGCAGACGGCTCGAAACAGTACATGTGTACATCAAGTGACCAGGGCAGAAACCGTGACAAGATAGGGTATGCATGGTGTCATCCTCCAGCAACCTTCATCGTTCAACATCAAATAACTCCATTCCAGAGTAATCTAAAAGTCGGACGAATCTCGGTCGCTGGGAAACCTTTAAAGTAGCAAGATACATTTGGTATGGGGCGAAACCTTGTTGCATACTAAGGAACCACTTAAATCATTCTTGCAGCTGGAACCGCAGAGAAAAAGAAAAAAAAAAAAATCAGTGTTGGTATTCCAACACCACCATTTGAAATGTAATTCCCAATACTCAAGGTCATGCTGGGAGGTGAGGCAGTGTGCTCCCATCCCCCATTTGTTTGAAAAGGCTCCCTTGAGCCACTGAGCTGACGAGCTCTTGGTGATGCACCTGTGCGCCAGAGAGAGGTACGGAGACCTGAGAGACTATGGCAGCCTTTCCAGCAACCCCAGAAGGAATTTTCGTTTTTTATCTCTACTGAAGACGGATAATATCCAGAAACACATGTGTCTAGAGATTCACAGCACTAACCTGCACCAACTTTGGTGAACCACTACAGCTAAAATTCAAGTAAGAAATCACTGTGAACTGCATTTACCACAATGCTAAGGGGCGAACTGTGCTGGGAGGTGAGGCAGTGTGCTCCCATCCCCCATTCCCTTGTTTGGACAGCTGGGAATGAAAGTAAGCAGAATATATCAGCTGGGTGTTGATCAGCATATTTTTCTTTGCAGGTGTTGGTGCAAGCTGATAATAATAAGAAACTGGGGCATATCATAACCAGAAACCTAAGCAAACTTCCGTGCAAATGTCTTTGAACAATCCCATGGTGGTTTAGGGCAATGTTTCCATGGTCGGTAATTAATAACAGCATGTGGAGTACTTGCTTTATGCAGAAAATGATGACCGCAATGTTAAAAATAGAGCATTTCATCAAAATTAGAGGTGCCTTCGTAAAGTGATGAACAAACAGTAGAATGCCCTAGATCTTGTAGCATTTCATGTAGTGTGTCTACATCCCAATTATCAGATATAGTACTAGTGGAGACAAAGTCATTCAGAGATAATTTAAACAAATATGGAATTTGCAAACGTTTGATGGGACCATACACATCATACGATACCCTATCCCAAACAATCCCATCAGGAACTTGAAGAGCCAAAATGTTCACCAAGGAAAGGACACTTTTTTTTTTCTGTGTGATGACGAATGTGGTTTGAGAACCAAGTTCACCAGTTGTACTGTAGAGCATTCTGGGAGATAGTGTCCATTTAGAAGCAGTAAAAAAGACAGTCACTAAACCAATTCAAAGGACCAGGAAAATAAACAGATGTAATCTAAAGGTGTACCATGGAAAACAAAGTACGTCATTTTCAGGTAAAGCTAGAAAACATACAGTCTCAGCCGAAATGCTAGAGGTTGCAGTAATGGTGGATCAGATGAATCCGAAAAGAAGTTGCCAAAGTCGAAGTTGCCAGAGGCAGTTCTCTCTATTTTTGGCAGCTCTGCAGGTTTCATAGAACTGGGAGATGACTTAATCTGTGGTACATTGATGTAAACAGGATTCGTGTCAGGATTTCAAACTGTAATCTGTGTGTCTGTACTAGTTTATTGTACAGCAGCTGTTGTAGCAACTGGTAGAAGGGATACTTCATTGTTGGTTACGGTTATCTCTCATTGGAGGGGATGCTTCATCAGGCAATAAAGCTTCCATCTGAACTTCCTGAATGGTAGAGAGAAAAGGCAAGCAATTACCCATGTGGCTTACTGTTGAGAATAAAGCAAACCCAAGGAGATGATGGGCGGAGCGCTGAAAGTTTTCAGACAGACACTCACCCCCATTCACAGATCTGGGTTGAATCCATCAACGTTCTTTAGCTCACTTCGCCACCCCAGTTCAGACAAAGCTATATGCAAATCAGTCTTGACCCTGTGCCTCATGGAAACAGTCCAACCTGAACTGCCAAACCATGTCTTCCCTGAACCGAAAACAAGCTGTTGGGACCAGTTTCGGGCTAACAGCCCTCATCAGCCAGGCTAGCTTGAATCCAGTGGCAAAGTGAACAAGGGACCCACATCTGGCATACCCTGCCAACTTAGGGCGAACAAAGTAAACACAAGGAGATAATAGACGGAGCGCTGAAACTTTTCAGACACTCACCCCCAGTCATAGATCTGTGTTAAATCCATCTATAACAGATCAGGCCTCAGCTGTGGCCATACCCATAGGAATTGAGAGCCGGAATCCACTGCTAACAAGATATATGTGCAAGCCCCATCTGATGACAAAGGGCCGCAGTGGTCCAAATGAACAAAATAAAGAGGCTGGTTTGAAATCAGTAGAGGTGTCTGTGGTGAATGTGTCATGGTGGAACCCTTCATCTGCTGGCAGATGTCACATTTGAGGACAATGTCCTTGGTCTGTTTGTAAAGACCTAGCCACCAGTAGCGTTGCTGCAATAATGAAATTGTAGCAGCCACCCCTGTGTGTGCTGATTCAAGACCCTCATGTGCGCTAGCATTTAACCCAACCTGCGGTCTGAATTTGGTATTATTTTGTCCCCCACTCCAGGTATGTGCGCAAATGGTAAATTTTAACATCTAACTTGTAGGAATACTTCAGTGGAAAACCTTTCTGCAAGTGGGTGTCCTTGCGCGACGCATTGACAGCCGCCGTGATGTCAATGTCTTTCCTCTCACTTGAGCGAGCTACTGCAGCAGTTCGCACTGTTAATTTTGCAACGTCATCAGCAATGGAATTCCCTGCAACATGTATGCCAGCATGTTGATGACTTAATATGTAGACTAGAGGAACTTACAGGCAAGCAATCTTTCAGTTTTGCCACATGTTGCCAAAGCATCTTGTGCTTGATTGTGCACCCTTTTGAATCTCTGAATGTGGAAATTGATTATAAGACTGGACACAGTAATATGAATAAAACACTATGAACATGGGGAATCCAATATCTGTATTCTCCAGTGACATTATTAGAGCTCTAAATTCAGCCAACTATGCAGTGACCAAGTGACCGCATGCAGGTTTTCTCTGGATGGAATTCTCCATCCCGCATGAGCTCCTTTATGGCTGTGCACGTTGCTGAGTATGGGTTTTTAGTCCCTACAGCAGGCTGGCAGAACCATCAGTATAGATCATGTAATTATACTGATCAAGAAGTAATAATTTATTAGGCAGAGGATATTTGTGTTCATATTGCAGGAAGGCTTGTGTTTGTAGTGTAGAGTTGAATCTGCAATCTACATCTGTTGCGGTGAGTGAATTCACCCATTGTATCCAACGTGGGTGCGTTTGGGACGCTTGCTCTTTTGATGGCTCCAACGTTGGCACCGGGGTTACGACAATAATTTGTCTTCGCTGAGCCAGTGCTCTCTCCCTCACCACAACAGTCTGTACCACAGTCAGTATTTTTTGTGGGTGTAAAACGTATTTCTCCATTGGTATATAAATGTGATTTATAGGCAATTGGTTCCAGTGTCACCTTCATCGAATGTCAAGTAGGTATACCCTGATGCCTCCGCAATTACTTGGATCTCCAGGTTTGCTGCGTTTACACAGGGGTGTAAGTGTTTTGAAGCTAGCCCGTCAGCTTGTACTGAACGACGTATGTTTCTATGTTTAGTAATTCACTTTGTGTTTGAGAAGTCTGTACGAATCAAGTTGTAGAATGATTTAAATCGTTCTGCATAATCTTTAAAGCAATTTCTGCCAAAATTTAGAAATCCCAATATGGATTGTAACCTCTTCAACGTAGTTGGAGGCTGTTAGACCACACACGTCTATAAGAAATGTGTTGCAGGGCATTTGCCTTCACTGGACAGCTCGTATCCCAGAAACAGGACATTGAGGTGGCCAATTTCTGATTTTTTAAAGTTACATTTGTAGCCCATGTGAGCAAATACCAGAATTACGCCATCTACTCTTGTCAAGTGCTACGAAAGGTCATCATCCGTCAAATATATGTCAGCTATATGGAACAATACCTAGTCATCAAGATTGTGTAGAAGTTCTGTTACTTTAGCTGAAAACGGATGTGCTTATACCCCTGTAAGATAATGGCAGATCAGTGTCATCCCCAAATCCAAGGCAGGTGCTACCACGTCCCGTACTCATTCTGGATCAGTTTAAGCCATTCAGGCAAAATAGCTAATGAACGGGTACCATGTGTTCTGGTATTTACTGCCGCAAAAACTGTATCCCAAGTGTTGCAGTCCTCTAGAGGGGGAGCCATGCTTTCCCGTATGGGGAAACACAGCTTCAAGCCGACTTGTTTTTTATGGCGTCCAGAACAGAATCTAAACCCATCTCATGGGAACCTTACCCATGATTGCATTTAGGGTTTGTGGGTCGATGCATCAGTAGCCAATTATGGTTTTGCAGCTTGAGCAGTCTATACAGGGTTAAGTGTTTATGTTTGATTAACAAATTGTGTCAAACATCTGTATATTATCACTAAGTGTTTGTATAGTCTCCAAAATTGTACTGCTGATAAATTATCAACATTAGGATTTGGTGTGCATCCGGCTAAGACTGGCCATATTGCTCCCTCATTGCTAAAGGGACCTAGTCTAACATTTTCTGTTGTGTGTGGAAGGGCGCCATGAAAGTAATTTCTGTGCTCTTGGTATATTAAATGTATTTCTATTTCTTCATATGGTGTATAGTTATTTGGACTTTCATCTTGTGTGTAGTTGTGAAATGGCCTTGTTGTGGTGTCTGCTGCTGGAAATTTACCCCATGAATTGAACACCTCTGTCCTATATGCTTCGTGAGCCTCAACCACAAAGGTAGCATCTCCACCCATACATGTGAAACCATGTTGTGATAGTCTGAGTTAAGGCATTTTTCCAGTTGTCAGCAAAGTTAAGTGCTGCAGGATGTTCTTTTCCAGATATAATTGTGTTACCCTCTGAAATTTATATACAATCGGAGTAAGTCCTATGAAAAATTCAAGCTTGAACAACCTACAGCTAAAACATAGGGGTTATCTACTCCGATGAGAAGGATAGTCCCTATCACCACGCAAGTCTCCGGTTAAGTGGGGTGTTGGGTTCTCTAGGTATACATGAGAACTACTCAGGCGATCCATTAAATAAGAACCCAATCTACCAATGTTGGCGGTGCCATGTCATGTGGTTTCCACTTTCTCAGTAGGCACTGTTTGTTTGTTGGACAATATACACAATGGGATGGTGTCAGACTAGTTCTATGCACTCCCTTAGAATATGCTGGCCTATAGACCTGCTAGCTCACAGTGCCACCATATGTACCACTAACCCTAGTAAGGTAACAAATGGTTTGGGCAACCTCAGAACATGACAACCCTGATTCCCCAGGAATCGTAGTAACAGATCTAGAACCTTTTCACTCAGTCACTCGTGTTCGCTCAGAGAGATACACAAGAAACACACAAAGGGGCATTTCCAATATTTATTGCACCATTGTGATTCTTGTACAAAATATATGCAATGGTTAATAGACAGAATCAGATAAGAGTAATTAGATATATAAGGACAGTGAAAAGAATTAACAATTCTACCACTATGCTATAACAGTGTATATATGCTTTTAATAAAATTCTGTGTAAAGTGTACTCCTACTATGCGTTCCATAACCTAGTCTCCTAGGGCAGTTGTTCTGCCAAGAATCCTCTATTGGATGATCTAACCCTCCCATTTCCTGAAGGCAAGGTATGTAGGTCACAAGTTGGACATCCCTCCTCGCAGAGGGTAAACAGGAATCAGCTGAGGTGAGACTCTGACACAGCAAAGACCTCACAATTACAGCAGATTGCTCCTCTGAATTGAGCACCAAGACAAGTGTATATTTATAACAACAGAAGGCATTGACGTTCCGGAGGTCCAAGATGGGGCGTAGGCCCCCTTTGCCCTTCTTGGGAACCAGAAAGTAGTGGGAATAACAACCACGACCTACTTCTGGACTCGGAACGCGCTCGACGGCCCCCTTGGCCAAGAGGGCCGAAACTTCCTCGCGGAGAAGATTCAAATGATCCCCCGAGATACGGCGGTGCTGCGGTGGCATGGCTGGAAGGGTCGTCTCGAAGGGGAGGGAGTAGCCCCTTCGGACGATTTGCAGCACCCACCTGTCCGATGTAATGGACCGCCAGTGGAGCCGGTGATGGCGAACTCTGCCGCCCACTGGCGTGGAATGGGCCTGAAAGCTCGGACTAGGAAGGCTTTGAGGCGGATGCTGCCGGGGTGGATGTGGGCTGACCACGTCGTCCTCCAGATCCGCCACGGCGGAAACCACGTCCGCGACCGCGCGCAGGTTGGTTCAGCGGCTGGTGGCTTGGCGGACGTGAGGAAGCGCCCCTTCCTTGGCCACGAAAGGGGCGAAAAGCGGAGGTGTGCGCCCGCGGAGCCGAGAGGCCCAAGGACTTGGCCGTAGCCCGGGAGTCCTTAAAGCGGTTCAGCGCACTGTCCGCCTTCTCACCAAACAGGCGAGTGCCATCAAAGGGCATGTCCATGAGGGTGTTCTGGACATCCCCGGAAAATGACGTGGACCGCATCCAGGCGTGGCGGCGGAGCGCCACCGTGGTGGAAATCGCCCTACCCAGCGAGTCCGTGGTGTCAAGCCCACATCGTATGGCGTGCCGCGCTGCATCCCTCCCATCGGCCAAAGCCTGGGTAAGACGTGTCCGGACCTCCTCTGGACACAGGGGCAGCACGTCCTCCACCGTATCCCACAGAGAATGGGAATAACGGTCCAAGAGACAGGCGGTGTTCAAAGACCGCAGGCCCAAACTAAGGGACGAGAACAGTTTCTTGCCAAACTGCTCGAGTCTCTTGGAATCCCGGTCCGGCGGAGCGGTCGGGAAGGAGGATTGGGAGGTAGAGGCCTGGATAACCAGACTCTCGGGGGTGGGGTGTTGGGACAGGAAACTGGGGTCGCCCGGAGCAGGGCGGTGGCGCCTGGCAACGTTCCTATCCACAGGAGGAACTGTGGAGGGCTTGGACCAGGTGCCCTGCAGAACGTCAGTGAGGGCCTCATTGAACGGCAGCAGAGGCTCAGTGGAGCTTGCTGCGGTTTGAAGCACCTCAGTGAGGATGTTAGTCCTCACAGCCACGGCAGGCAGCTCGAGCCCAAGGGCTGCGGCCGCCTTGCGCAGCACCACAGAAAATGCTGCACCCTCCTCCGAAGCCACAGTCGGAGGAGAAGTGAATCCAGTGTCTGGCGAGGTATCCAGACCACTGGCCTCCCCCAGTTCATCTGCCCAGTCCTGTGAAAGCTGCGACTGAACAGCCATAGGGTCCTCGAACCCCTCCCAGTCGCCCCCGTCTTCCGATTCCTGATAAACAAGAGAAATGATCGGAGCCGGACTGTAGAGATGATAGGTCTCATGCGGCGCCGGACGCGGCGTCGGTCGACGCCGTTGCGGCGCCGGGTCCGGAATAGGGCTAAACTGGGGTTGGACGCCGTCCGGAGTCGGCACCGAAGGCGTCGGCGGCGCCGGAGGTGTAGGCGTCTGCGCCGGCGGCGCCGGTGGCGGCGTCGGTGGTGGTTCATTCGCCGGCGCCGGTGGAGGAGTGGTTAGGTCAACCGGCGTCGACCCAGGCATGGGCCCCGCGGGGACCTGCGGTGTCGAGACCGGAGTCGTCGACGGCGCCGGGGCCGAAGCCGCCGGCAGGCAAGGTCGCCCAGTCGAGTCCGCGGGGCCCGAAGGCGCGCCAGCGGGCGTCGACGGCGGGGCCAGGCTCCTCATGGCCGAGAGGAAGGCACTGACCTCCGCCGGCGTCGCGTTAGTCCCAGGGACCGGAGGGTATGGGGACGGGCGCGGCGCCTGCGGCTCCGCCGGAGCCGCGGGGGTGGAACCACCCGGACCCTCGGCCGAGTCGCGCGACCGGCGAGGGGAGTCCTAAGAGCGATGTCGCCTCTTGGACTTCTTAGAGCGTTTGGACTTACCCGACGACTTGGAGCCCGACGATCGATGGTGGCGTCGGCTAGGGCTCCGCGAGCGATCCTTGGACCTCCTCCTGGACCGGGATCGCGCACGACGCGGAGCCGAGTGGCGAAGCTCGAGAAGCTTGCGGGACCGCTCCCGCCGAGCCTTCGAAGTCAGGGCCTGGCAATCGGAGCACGACTTCGCGTCGTGGTCGGGGCCTAAACAGTAGAGGCACCGGCGGTGGTGATCGGTCACCGACATCAGTCGATGGCAATCCTCGCAAGCCTTGAACCCAGGCATCCTACCGGCACCAGATGTCGACAGACAAGGATCAAAAGTGATCAAAAAAGATTCAGTCAAAAAAGACTAAAAGGGGTAGCTCTCCCGTATCTGCGCTTACTGGCGCGGAAAAAAGAAGAACTGACGTCAGCGCGCGAGGGCGGCGTCTAAGTACTCCGACGACGTCATTCCGGCGCACGACGCCGACGGACGCGGAGCCGCAGACGACGCATAGCGACGCGCAAGGGGTATTGCGGACGAAAAATCTTCCAGATCCAGTCTGACGCCTGGGGATATTCTAAGGTGAGGAATCTAACTAACGTGTTTCTTTCAGATAAGACCTCACAATTACAGCAGATTGCTCCTCTGAATTGAGCACCAAGACAAGTGTATATTTATAACAACAGTATCCATGCTTCTGTGTTGATACTCTAGCTGAGCTAACATCATTTATTGTCTCTGTGACAGCAATGTCACCTCAAGGATGAAATAACATTTGCACAATGTGTGTTCAGGCCTTGTACTGAATGTTCAATGTGTCGCGATAGTGTACATTTAAAGTGGAATTGTAAGCAATATGGTTTCAGAAAAACTAATGCTTGAACTGTCACGCAAGCAAATGTGTCTCAAAAAGTCATTGTGTGGAAGAGTAGCCAACTTAAAAAATAAAATAGGTTTTATAAAGCGTTCAATTTCTGATGGCATCTTGGCGCTAATCCAACAACAGAAAGATGAAAAGACAAGAGAAAAGATAGACAACCTAGTCTGGATCTACAGATTAAAAAGCCATGTTTTAAGATTTTCCCTAAAGGAACACAAGAAAGTGCACGTCGAACGATGAAGTGGTGATGCATTCCACAGTTTAGTTTCCTACATCATGCAAGGCTTTAAAGGAAATGCACAAAGCCTTGGCATTAATACGCCTATGTCCTGGCACCCAGTGAAGTTGGACTAACGCCTTAGAGGCAGAATGGTATGTAGGTATTCAAAGTAATAGCCGTGCTGCAGAGTTCTGCTGGATCTGTAGTTTATTCAGTAGACGTTTCTGCAGATTAATGTACAAAGCACTGCTATAGTCAAACTTAGAAAGGATGAGATCGGTTACGACTAATTTCCTCACATCTATTGGGATAAAAATGGAAGAATCTTTCTCAATATTTTTAAAGTGAGAAAAGTTGAAGTAGTTAGTGTTTACCTCTTTGTCAAATGGCAGATGGGTGTCAAAGATAACTCCCAAATGTTTCACTTTTGCTATTGGTACAGGTGCCTTTCGTAACTCAGATGGCCACCAGTTTGAAGACCAAAAAGAAACATTACCTAGCAGCAAAACTTCCATTTTGTCGGAATTTAATTTTAGACAGTTGTTCAACATCCAATTGTTGATATGCTGCATGCAGCTGAGAACGTTTGCAGCAGATTCCTGCTAGTTTCCAGATACAGAAACAACAATCTGGGTATCATCTGCATAACTAACAGCAGAGAGACCAAATTATTTTAATTTATTTGAAAAATTTTACAAAGCGCGAACAGACCCTTATGGGTATCAGAGGGCTGTACAGATTTGGCGAAAACATAGGTAACCAAACACAAAATAGAGTAGCTAGGGGAGTTACATACAAGTTGAGGTGGGTAGGGCTCAAGGATGAGCCCTGGGGGACCCCACAAGGTAGTGAGAGCAGCACCACTTATACCAAGGACTCAACATGGTCAATCAAAATCTTGAGACTGGCCGTGTCGAAGGCGGACGAAAGATCCAGCAAAGGCAGTGCCACAGGATTTCCATTGTGCAGAACGGCTCTCAATTCCTCCAAAACAGTAATCAAAGCAGACTCCGTACTATGCTTGCTGCAAAACCCAAATTGAGAGAGTGGTACAATAGTTTGTTGGAATACAGGATGTATGCTAATTCCTTGTTAACTGCCTTTTCCATAATCGTGGATGAAAAAGGAAGACCAGAGATGGGCCGAAAACTTCCAGCAAAAAGAACAATTGATGGACAGAATGCAGAACAATGTCATACATTCACCCCAGTACAGAGATCTGGGCCTAAATCCATCGTTTTTTTTGCTCACCATGCCATTCCATTTTGGACCCAGCCATATGCAAATCAGTCTTGATCCTGCTCCCAATGGGAACAGTCCAGCCCAAACTGCCAGGCCAGGTCCTCCCTGGACTGCAAACAAGCATCCTAGGACCGGTTTCAGGCTTTCAGCCCTCATCCGCCAGGATAGCTTGACTCCAGTGGCATAGAGAGCACAGGACTCAGGTCTGGGCATACCCGCCCCACTTGGGGTGACAATGCAAAAAGTAGAATCGATGGACAGAATGCAAAACGATCTCATTCATTCACCTCAGTCCAGAGATCTGGGCCTAAATACATCGTTTTTTTGATCACCATGCCATTGATAATTTCCCGCAGCCAACGGATTGAGGTGAAGTTTTTTTTAATATGTGTAAAATTGAGGCTACCTTGTATTCGGTTGGAAAGTGTCCTTGCTGAAACATGTCATTAACGATGGTGGTTAAATGACTAGCTATAGTGGTGGAGACCAGCTGTAGAATTTTAGGTGGACAAGGGTCCAAAGTAGAACTGAACTGGGTAGTGAGAATGAGATTCTGAATTTGATCCACGATTAAAAGAGGAGAGAGACGGAGGCTCGAAATGGATGGTATCCGAAAGGGTCCGGGATAAAACATTTCCAGAGACTGGAACATCTACATTTTTCGAAGACACGAGGGTTTGCCCCACAGTGCTAGAAAAAGTATAGAAGATATCGAACACTTTCACCTGAAAGGCAGATGCAATATTGTCGAATAGGGTCGAACTGCTATCTATTTTATCGTGTTAGCTAAATTTGGCGAGATTTTTGACAGTGGAAAAAAGTTCTCTATTTGAGTTCTTAGCAGAAATAATTTTTTGTGAAAATAGGCAGATTTCTCCACAAAGATCTGAGCCTTGTATTCAGAGACTTTTTGTTTATAAAACGTCTTGTGTGTCACATTTGTGCCTCCAGCGATGCTCTTGGCATCTGCAGAGCCGTTTCAGATCTCAGAGATTCTCTGAAAAGCAGGATTGGGAGGGTATTATAATATTTCTAGGAACAGATTTAAAAGGGGCCAACTGATTTACAGCTGAGGTAAGCCAAGAATTATATTCTGAAATGTCATGGTCAGATTTAGAGACACCTTAGGGAGAGAAGATAGCAGTTTGCAATCAAACAATTCTACCTCAATTTTACATGTACAAATAGCATTTCTTCCCGGGCCCCTAACCTAGCCATGTGACAGGTAGGTTCAGGACCAGATGGCCAAAAAGCTTGTGATGGACTAATAATCAAGGTTTCTATGCTCATTTTATGTTAATGGAAACTGTTCAGTCTTTACCAATCAAGTGGACTAGTCCACTGTTCAGACTTCACCCTTAATCCCAGATAGCATCTGGTAACGTAAGCTAACCCTACACACGGTCTATAACGAACGTTGGGAGTTCAAATAAGATCTCATATAGTAACTTCAATAGTGCTTCAACAGTGAACAGTAATAAAATACTTTAATTTCTAGAGTACAGTCTACTAGGTTTCTCTTAATGCATGGGTTACTGGCTGAAGTGGATATATATCATTGAAAATGTGCCTTAAATGTGCAGCATGAAGTCAAGTAAACATCCCACCTTTAATGTATGCTGCTTTAATGTCCAGTACCAGTATATCTGATACAGACATTTAGCCGCAGATTCTTTAACTTTTAATTTCCCCCAGGCGCAAGTCTGGATCCAGAGATTTTTCAGCAGTACCTCTGCGCGCTGGGGGCGGCGTCGTATGGCTTCGTAGTGACAGAGTCTCCGGATAGGACGTCAGTGAGCGATACAAGTCCCCTCCGGCGCGCTAACATCAGTTTTCTTTTCCGTGCTGTTACGCGGATCCAGGAGAAGCAGTTCCTCAGGCCCTTTTGTTTTACTACTACTCGGCGACTTTTGCATCTGCAACAGTGTGCCAATGCCTTCGGGCTTTATATCATGCAGGACCGATGCGCAGCACATGTCGGCGACTGATCCGCATGCCATTTGTATGTGGTGCTTGTGAGAGCACCACGACTCCAAAGAGTGTGATGCACGCAAGAAGCGGAGGCTCAAGTCGCTACAGGAACATCGAATGAAGTTGCTGTTGGCTCGGCTGTCCCGTTGAAAGTCCAGGCGCCGATCCCCTTCCTGTTATGAGGCTCCTGCTCGGGGCATCGTCGATCATCAAAACCAGGTAAATACCATCGGAAGGGAACGAAGTCACGAGGCCCTCGGCCTCAGAAGGTCGTGATGATGGTGCCAGTTCCTTCCAGTCGTTACCGGATGCAGTATCACAGGAGTCGACTCCGGGTATTCCACCATATCCTTGTGAGGGGGTGACTATGGCCCAAATGGAAGTTTATTTCCAACAGTTACAAGTCTTTTTGGATCAACACCTCTCCCTGGTGCGCCTTCGGGCCCCAAAGAGGGTGAAGGGCCTCTGGTGGGAGTTCATTGGAGGGTTCACCCTCTGCACCGATTGAGGACCCTGGCTCTGTAGCTGGAGTCGCTACGACATCAGTAAACAGCTCAGTGCAGCTCCCTATTATGACATCGGTGGCGTCCGCATAGAGGGATTTCTGTCCACCTCAATGCTGTGCGACCCCGAAACACCTTTAAGGGTGGATGCCGATACAACGCCGCCTCGACGCCAGAGACATCTTTAATGATGGACGTCGATACGACGCCGTCTTGACGTCAGTCGGGCCTGAAGATGCAGTTTATTGCCACTGAGGCATCTACATCTCTTCAACAAATTGAGGATGAGGGTAACTTGGTTGCCATTTCCCCGCTATTGCAGGAAGGGAACGCAGATGCTGGTGGAGTTGAGCATCTGGGTGCCCTTGGCCAGCCTCATGCAGGAGGTTCTTTGGCTTTTGGTGAGGACGTTAGTCTACAACCGTCCTCTACCTAGGATTTACTTCCACCACCTAGGATAGCGACAGAAACTAGTGCAGCTTCTGCTGGGGTCATTCAAAATGCTGCTGATATTTTAAAGTTGCAATTTCCTGTGGTGTCCTCTGATCCCTTACTGGGTCTGCTTCATCAAAGACACTGGGGTTGAGCCCTTTGGAGAGTCTTTATACGACTTTCTTCTGGGGACTTGAGCAAGGCCAACATCAGGAGTTTCTGTTGAGCGTGCCATTGCACACCATCAGCGACCTGCTCCAGATCTGGTTGGTCTTTGTCAACACCCTAAGGTTACAGGGTTTGTTGTGCAGGCAGCTTCAGCTTCGCTGAATTTGGAAGCCCCTCCATTGCTTCCACCCAGCAGGGAGTCTGGGTGGTTGGAGATGTGTGGCCAAAATATGTTTGCATCCTCTAGTTGGGCCCTAAAATCGTTAAACATGTCCTGTGTGTTCGGAAGGGCTTCTTTTACCCTATGGGATTCTGTCTACCGACTACTTCCTTCTCACCCTGAGGAAGTTAGAGCGGAACTTTTTCAGCTAATTCAGCATAGTCGTGACATGGCTAAATTCTCTATCAGGTCGGCGATGGACACAACAGATTCCGTTAGTAGAGCTATGTCTAGATCAGTGGTTCTGAGGAGGCACACTTGGTTGCGTGATTCCAGTTTTTCCGAGAATATTCAGGAGAGTTTAAAGGACTAACCTTTTGACGGAATCAATTTATTTGATAGCCATGCTAACTCCGCAGTCCAGCGCCTCATGGCTGGCAATTTGTGATTGAACTTCATCAGGTCGTGTTCATTTATCTGGTTAATTTATTTTATGGTGTCCATGGATGTGGCCCCTATGTTTACGGCCTTCATTGAACGGGTAGTGTTGGAGTGTAAGCACTGCTTTGACTTATTATGAGGGTATTAAGTGTCTGGATTTGGGCCTTTAATTCCCGGATGGTGTTTGCAGCTGGGTAGCTGCTTTAGTTTTATTTTCAATTTTCTCCGATTAAGACCTAGCCTTGAGTCCTTAAAGAGCTAGTCTCAAGAGAGGATACCCCCCTTTTATGGTTATGTGACTTACTCTATGTGGAGTATGGGTAGCGTATCCCTCTAGTTTGGAATCTCTCGGTTCCACAGCCGTGTCCTACTCAGCTTGGCGTTTTGTCCTTCTAAGGACTATTGTAATGAGCTAAGAGATCTATTTTCTTCTTGGGATAACCTTTCATAGGGTTCTGTGGCACTTTCACGCATCTATGGTTTTTTCCCCAAACCAGTGGACTCCGGATGACATGGTTTTGCTCTTAAGTGTCCAACGTGTGTATTGAGTGCATCAGGTCTTAGAAGAGGTTGAGCAAGTTGGAACGTTGCTCTACTTCAGAGTGTACATTTGCATTCTTTTGATGCTTTTCACTTCTGCGAGTTCAGCATGACTGTTTTTCATTTTTATGAATCTTTATTGGCAACAACAATACGGACGATATGACTTCTGTCTTGTGTTTGATCCCTTTGGCCAGCTTGTCTTCTTCCCCTTTTTTAAGGGTAAAGGGTTCATGTCTGTCTTCTGACAGAGATTCTTAAATGTTTTTAACTCTTTTCCTTCAAGGATCAACCTTTCTCTGACCTGTGAGGTTGCCTTAATTTAAAAAGGCTCTATGACAGAGGTCAGAGTTTCTATTAAGAGCCAGCTCTTGTTTTACTATTCCCACATATATTTGGTTGGCCATTCTGCGACTGTCTACTTCTCTTTGAGAACCTTTATTTTGCAGACCCTCCTCCAGTGGGGTACAGCTATGGTATTTAATTCAAAGTTAAGGGACGTGCGGCTAGATGTCTCAATCAGATGTAAAAGTTACTTACCTTGGGTAATGCTATATCTGGTAGAGACACAGTCTAGCCACAGATTCCTTAACGCCCCACCCATCCTCCCTGCTCTGCGAAGGGTTATACTCTTTCAACGCTGGCCTTAATTGCCAGTGATTACTATATCTAATTGTTTGGTCTTAACCAACTCCTCGACCTGGGCATTTAGCTTTTGTTTAAATGTTCAGTTCACCACCCTCATTTTGAATGGTGTGGTTATTAAAGTATGTGTGTACTTCTTTTGCACCCTGGTTTTTACGCCAGTGAGCAGTTTTAATTTATTTCTTATTGGTACACATTACACCTGGACACTGGTGATGTCAATAGATCATGTACTGGAATGACTTAAACAAGCAGTTAGTAATGTTACTGTAGGTTCTGTTTAACTACTACCGTGCCATTAATTACCCAATGATTGGTTCATAGAGGGTTTGGTCTCTACCCTCTTATGGGTAATTTTTATTGTTGTTTCAAAGATTTTTTAATCTTTTTGGCACACTGTTACCACAATTAATTCTTGTTGTGGATCCACCATCTGGAGTGAAAAAGATTTCACAGTAGAAAACGGACGTCAGCGTGGCGGAGGAGACTTCTATGGATCCACTGATGTCATATTTGGAGACGACGTCACTACAGAGCAGTACAACACCACCCCCTGGCGAGCAGAGGTACTGCTGAAAAATCTCTGGATCCATATTGGCGCCTGGGGGAAATTCATAGTTAAGGAATCTGCGGCTAGACTGTCTCTACCAGATATAGGGCTACCGGAGTGAAGTAACTTTTCCTTTATTTGCGTCAACTTCCCCTAACAATCTGCCTTCGCTTTGATGTAGAAATGAAAGGTGATTCAATCCAGCAATGGCTCCACAAGAAGGGGGAAAACAAGGTTATGCAATGTGACCTCACGTAGTTAGATAATACGTCATTAGAACGAGGAAACAAGATGTGTGCATTGGCAAGTTTTAAATGTAAGCTGCAGAAGTCAACAGATGGCTTTCTCCAATAGTTTCTCATGGAGCCAATACCATATAAGTCGCACTCATATAAGGGAAAGTTACAATAAAAATATCTTCCTGCAGATTTTACTTTATGTTTCTTTACACATTAAAAATCTGGTTTCAATGATTAGATCCGAACAAGGCTCAAACGAATAATGATTCCCTGCTAGTACACAAGTCACATGCAAGTTCCAATCAAGGCAGCTCATTAACACGTTGCAAATGAAAGATGCCAAGAAGAGACCATTAAAAAGAACACATGAGGAGTAAATTACAGCAACTCACTCTAGACCCAACTTACACCACTCCAGCCCTATTTCTGCCCATTGCATTCCACTGCATCATAACATGGAATGCGGTATACGTCATCCGCTGCTCCACACCTGGAACCCAGCCTGTGAAGCCCACAACAGCTACTCATGAACAGTTAATTGTTTGTGACTGAAACCGATAACCTCAGTAGAAAGATTAATAGAGCAATACACTTTGAGGACACTTACTGTATAACAACCTCCAAAGCCTGGCCAAGGGATACAGGTTTATTATTCAGAATATTGAAGTCCAATTGATGGCTAAGGTATGAAGTGGCTTCCAGCAAACGATTGAACTCCTGCTCTACCATTTCATCTTTCTCTTTCGGAACCTGAAACTCCAAGTTGAATAAAAGTGTTAAATTTGCGTATTATATAAACCTCTACTTTCATCAACGTTGGTCAAACTGTTGGTTTTGGTCTGCAATACTTGCACAATGGGTAACATTTCAAAACAATCTAGCAAAAAAGGGTAGCAGAGCTGTTAAAATGCAAAATCTTCAATTTTGTTTGTAACAAAAGTTATGAATAGTATACCATATCTGTGAACTATGCTAATTAAGCTATCAGACAGGTTCAAATAAATCGCGTTTAAAAATCAACTGAAATAACTGGTGGGTGTGATAATCTTCCAGGGAGATGTAGCTGTTTCTGTATTTAAGAACAGTTTTTTGGATTGTGGCTGTTGACTAGAGTTTGAACACTACTGGAAGTTACCTGAATTTCAAAAGCAACTGCAACAGTTCGGTGCAAGAAACTGAATAACAGTAAAAATCAGCACTTATCGTGAATTTAACTGTGGATATTAATTCTGTTAAAATCAATATTAGTGCCCATTTATGTAGCATACAAAGAAACTGACTCAACTCTTGATATTTGTTGCTCTTATTACTATGGTGCTACCACCCTGCTTGTTGCAATAATCATTTGAAGCACAGTCCCAGGCCCTTTCGTACAGTGGTTTACACGCACTGTTGCACTGGGATCACCCAGAGCATCATTCGCCAAACCAGTAAACCTAATCCCAAATGAGGAGACAAACATAGTGCACTAAACCATAACTAAATTTAAACAAAATGACCAATTAAATTAAGGAAGCCATTTAAAATAAATGGGGTGTGTGCTCGGAGTATTCTCCCCATGAGCTTTCCTGACAAGTCAATACAGTTCTTGCCCAATAATCTCCACTAAGCTCCAGAAATACCCAAAACAAAGAGGATGTGCAGGAAGAAAGGCAATCTGTCCAACTGGAAAACCAACCACATCCAGCTCTCCAGGAAAACGCAGTACAACATAAGTTGTACAGAAGAGATGCACTGTACCCTAAAACTGCGGATAAAATATGAATAAATGGGGCAAACGTTAGGGGCAGTACCCCTGGAACAAAGTTTAAATCCCCTGGAACAAAGTTTAAATCCCCTTTACCCCCAGAACAAGGCTTGAATTCCCTTAAAACCAAGCCAAACATCCAGCTGCTCACACTACGCTCCCATGATAATCTCAACTAAGGTAGAGTCACAGCTGAGGGATTCCCGTGCAAGCTGTACCTCACCAACGAGGAAAAAAACCTAGGCAGCAGCCTCCCGGGGATCATGTGTTCTCTTCCATGGTTCTCACATCCATAATATGTCTTAAATGTAATCAAAAGGCTATGCGTATTAGAGCCAATTTGGAGGGTTACCTCCCACATTCCCATTTAAAATCGGGGTTCAACAAGTGTTTTGTATACTAGGCCACCATAAAAGGAAAAAGCAAAAATTGAAATTAAAGGGGGCAACAACCTCCAGCATGGTGCTTTCACCAAAAACATTGAACACCCATGGGTATCCCAGATCATGAATGAACAAGTACCATTCTTACACAGTCGCCACAGCTGGTGTACGGCTTCCAAGGACCATGTCTATGAAGGGAGCTGTGACATACCGAAACCAATTTTTGTAGTGCACTGGCATCCACAATTTTAACATACTGCACACGTTTGTACCCCACTACATTTATTCATCTTGAGGCAGAGTGAAAGAAGTGGCCATGTTTCTGTACCAACAATGTGCACAGGCTGAGACAAGAGTGCACCTTGGTCTGGCTAACAGACATACAGATGGCGTGCCTGGGAATTTATACTACCTTTCACAAGGCAAGTAATGTTAGAGGTAGAAATGGCAGTTTGTAGTGCAACAGAAGCTTTTCTTCCAAAGACTATACTCCCAAAAGACAATCACATATTGCCACTGCTTTAACATATTTGGACGGTAAGGAAAGACATTTTTTGTACCAATTTTGAATTATTCTCTTCAGAGCAGAAAACCGTTTGGTAACTGGACTATTTTGGACCCAAAGCCTTAGTACTGGTGGTGTTCATTTGAAGGGTAATGGGGATACTAGCTTCGGTCATACCCCCTTCTTTTCTAGAAGAAAAAGTTCTAGCTGAGAAAACAACTCCTTCGTGTCCAACCCTAAACGAAGGGTACAGAGGGGAGGTCACCGAACCCTGCAACTGGGATTGGTGAAATGACATGAAGATAAAAAAATAAAAAAAAAATAACGCCCATAAAGAAATGTCACTTAATTGTGAAATAATTATGTGAGAGGGTTTTTCTGGAAGGAGAGAAGAGCTGGAGGATTCACCTTTAAATGTGTATGAACATCTGAGCAAGAGAACATTCTCAACAGGTCAGAGCCTCTCCATCTGGGGTCGGCTACACACACTATGATATAAACTTAGTGCCTTCTCTCACTGCTTCTCTAACTCTACCTTCAGAGAATTCGAAGGAATGAGGGGGATAAAATTCAAGCATGTTAGTCTACTTAAGATACAAATCTCTTGTACTACCATCTACACAGCCCCTTCGGTTCACGGCTCTGCACTATAAATGTTCAGGGCAACACTAACAGAGTTTAATAACAATATGGTTCTCTCAAGTTTAACTATTGTAAACAAAATATTGGTAAATTGTTCACACTGTAAGAAGGCAGGCTTGAGCAACTGGGACCAAACTCAGCTGGAACTATATACAACTTAAATTTAACCAATATTCTTAAACCCACGTTTTAACTCAATACCCACCATGAAGCAATGAAACCGCATTTAAAATATAATTATACTTACAGCTTGTCCATTAGCTTCGTAAAGTGGACATTTTTGTTTAATTTTGGCTAACTCCATGTTTACTTGTTTACTGATAACCGCCATTGGATTTCCACCTGAAACATAATTTAAATCATTTAAACTGATTAACTTGTACCAATGCACAATAGTTACCAAAGTTTATTTCTTGTCCGTGCTGTGATAAACATCTTAATGAGAGACCTGCAAGCTTAGGGTTTACTGAGGCATTCTGTCACACTTCAAAAAGTTTTCTTAAAAACACATTACTGACATTATAAAACTTAGGTTACAAGTTACACCCAATGTGTACAAAACAAGAGTTTTGCTCAAAGTTGAGAAAAGAGCCGATCTCTTTATTTTCTGGTAGCAGCAAGAATAATAACAGGAGTATGCCTTGTATTCATTCAAAAGATTCAGGGAAATGGGTCTGGCTCTCCTCCCAACAACGCTTAAGCCATCCTCACCTGACAGAAGCCTTAATTCTGCCAAGGGAAGAGCATATATATCCTCAAGTGAAAATAAGCCAGCAGTGATCTCTGGAGGTAAACAAAATACAAGTGGATATGAATTTCCAGGCCTGAGACCAAGGTCAATAATTAGTTGTGAAGATACCTGGAACCCTATCTTGGGAACCCCAAGAGATTAATGTGATCGCTGAGGGAAGCCTACACTGATGTGAGTTGTGAAGTTTTTATTTGGTGGAGGGAGGGGGTGGGGGTGTAGGGAGACCAATCAAAAATAAAATCAAGCCTACCAACAATTATCCCCACCAGCTGGGACACATTCCATTCCCATTGTTGAACCAGGCAGCCACAGTACCCAAACAGCAAAGGCCCATCCCTTTTTCATGTGATATGGACCCATACTGCCACCTCTGTTTTGAACGCTCCAGCAGCAGATGGGGGTCATTTTGATACTCTGTGATCCACAAGCGAAGGGCAGCTTCTGTTTTGATTCTGGCTACCAGCATTTTTGGGGTAGCAGGGGCAGTGCACACCAAAGCATTACAGCATGATCTGATGCAACACAAAATAGGTACGTCAGGCGACAGAGTCCATCTTCCTATGCCTTCAACCGTTAGCATCACTTATAAGGTTAATATATGGCATAAACCTTCAGGTAAGTGCCAAATTAGTTGGATAACTGCATGACCTGGGGCAGCGACAGATCTCAAAAGAAGCAAATCAGGTAGCACAATTCACACCATAACTCACACCCCAAAGAAGCTTCCCTTTTTCTTGACTTTTATTTTTCTTATCACATGAAATGAGCAAAGTGGGGTACTGCGTGTGATTGGGTGGTGACATGAGTTATGGTATGCACTGAAAAATAACCATTCACTGTGAATTTCAGGCTTTTAAAAAAAAAAAATATTAAAAGACGTATTGTATTTCCTTGCCATTTAACCAATCAGAAGAGCGCACAACCTTTGGCTGTGTACAGTGGTTGTTAGGGGCAAGTTACTGTGTCTAACTTCCACAGCCATACTCAGTGGCGTGTGGCACCAGCCCTCACCTTATGGACCGCACTCTTTAATTTTGTATTCTTGAACTGGACTTCAGCTGCTAATAGTTTGCCAAATTTTAATCTATGTCTAACTGCACAAAAGTCCTTAAGGAATGAATCATTTATTCATCCCTCCACATCCCGCCATCCCATCCCCTGCATCTGCTCAAAACTTCACACTCCGAGAAAACAAAACCTGCTAAATGTCTGATAAGTTTCATGTGGATTTAGCCAGGATGCCAGACTGATTAGCCAATGAAAAACTTAATCAAACCCTTCCTCCAGCAGTGTGTTCATGGCTTGAGGGGTGGCGCCCTGTTGGGGGGCCCTCATCCAGGACGCAATGTGGGAGATAGCGTGGAGAATCACTAAACTCATCTATGCACAATGACGGAACAAAGTCGAGGGGAGGAGCTTTCCACAACTCACCAAGGGAACTGAGTGTTAGAACAAACCTAGACTTCTGAAAACTGGAATGCACAGGATCTGGCTGTATAAAAAGGAATAAGGCTCAGGAGTGAGCAGAAGACGCCTAGTGAGTCCCTTTGAACAGGACTGAGAATGAACTAAGCCGATGGCCGGGTGAGAATAACAACGAGTGACATGGTTGTTGTCCCATCCTAGGGGCCGGGGAGAAGAGAGAATTTGCGACTAGGAGGGGAGGGCTGGGACAGCGGTGGTCCACGTTCCTCTAAAAAAGGTTTTCAAGTTGGGTGGGTCGGCAGGCGTACTGGGGTGGTGGGCAACAATGGCTTTGTCAAGCAGGGATGCGGGGAGGGGGGTTTATTTGCGGGTTAGAGATTTTGAAGGGGTTTTGGTGAAATTGTTAGGTTTACACATTACATTTTTTGAGAGACAACAAGACACCAAGTTAAGCCTACAGGTCAAAATGCAACGACAGGCATTTCTGACCCCCACTCCAAGAGTAACACACTTATCAAGAGCCCTACATTATGCAGCTGGAATAGTGTGACTTCCTAAAACCTACATGAAAGGCCTTCAAACTGGAGGACCAGCTTTGGCACAATTACCTCATACGAAACACTAAATATAATCTATACATGAAGTTCTAAGATGGGATAATGGCCTAGTTCCGTGCCATTTTAGACAGATCTATTTGTCAGCTGCCATATTTACATTTAAGCATACAGGTTTGTGAGACCATCATGTGCTTCATACTAGTCACTTACCCAGGCCAGTAACCACCATAGCACCTAGATCAGCAACATAATTTCCTTTCCGAAATGTTGCAACTCTTCCTCCGACACGATCCTAGGTTTTAGATTAAAAAGAAAAATATTCATACTAATTTCCACTGTAACTGTAATTAAATCCAAGATACATCGAAAATATGCTATCTGGAGTCTTGGATCCTTAAAACAGATCTCTAGTTACATTACTCAAATTAATGTTTATGATAAAAAGAAACTGAGTTGGGGGTCAATGGATACAAAAAAAACTACATACTGTGTTCAAACATGTGACCGAATAGCACAAGTTACTCAATAAGTAGTTTTTATAAAAACAAAAATGCTGAACAAATCTATTAGGATGCTGGTGCCTACAGAAGAAGTTAAAGCGCTAAAAGTGGCAGGGCAGTCTTGGAGAGGTTTAAGGGCTGTAGATGTATTTCCATTGTGTTTTTAGTGATTGGTGTGACATTTAATACGCTGTGTTGGTGGACAGAGCGAAGGTAGTGTTATATTGTTTTTGTTGTAATTTCGGCATGACAAGAGATTCATTCAGTATTTAGGGGGTCGTGGCTTGGACAGCAGAGCTCATGACTGCCTGAATCCATCGCTCTGCACAACGAGAGAACAATTGTCCTACGTTCTGGAGTCCAACGTAAGAGGAAAGAAACGATCCACGGAATGAACCCCCTAAAGTGAAGCGGCATCTGATGGTCAGTCACCGGCAATGGAAAGCCCCTGAATGACCAACTAATCGGGGCCGACCCGGATGATCCAGACGAGACCCAAGGAAGGCAGTTACACAAAATGGAGAGGTGAGTACCCTAACCGAGCCGCTGGAGATGCTGTTTTCCCTCCCTAATCATACACATGTCAGTCCGCTAAACGCACAAGTTACTTACTTGTGTAACAATATATCTGTAAGAGACATTAGTTAGAGATAGATATCCCCAGGTGTCAGGCTGGATCCGGAAAGTTTATCAGCAGTACCCCTGCGCGTCGGTAGGCATTGTCTTACGGCTCGGCGTACGTCGGTGGCGTTGTAGCCGCCGAGATGACGTCGCCGGAGCTACTTAGACGCAGCAACGCATGTGGATGTCAGTTCTGAACACAACTTTTCCGCGCCAGGAGCCATGCCAGAGACCGACTACTGGTGCAATAGAACTAGGGCCCTGAAAGGGATGACCTGGACCCTAGAGAACAGTTCGCAGAACGGGGAGGATGGGCAGGCGGTAAGGAATCTACCACTAACTAATGTCTCTTAGGGATATATCGTTACAAGTAAGTAACTTGTGCATCTGAAAGAGACAGGTTAGTGATAGATTCCTTACCTTAGAATACATACCCAAGTAATACCAACCCCGGTGGTGGGTCTGCGAAGTGACATTACACCAGAAAGTCACGGAGAACCAAACGGCCACAGAAGCCATCTCTCCGGACCGGACTGTCAAGGCAATAGTGCTTAGTGAAAGTATGCAACGAGGCCCAAGTGGCCGCCTGACAGATGTCTTGCAGGGGGACACCGCGTCCCAATGCTGTAGTAGCTGCTGTCGCCCTGGTAGAATGGGCGCGTAGCCCAAACGGAGGTTCCTTTTTAGCCAGAAAGTAACAGGCTTTAATGCACAAGACAACCCCTCGGGAGATAGTGAGCTTGTGCACAGCCCGGGCCTTTCTTGGCGCCCACGTAGCCAGCAAAGAGCTGGTCATCAACCCAGAACTGTTGTGTGCGGTTGAGATAGAACAAAAGCGCACGTTTTGGGTCCAGACAGTGGAGCCTCTCCTCTTCTCTTGAAGGGTGCGGAGGCGGAAAGAAAGTGGGCACATTGACAATTTGTCCGAGATGAAAGGCAAAGACTACTTTTGGTAGAAAGGAGGGACGTGGACGAAGCACGACCTTGTCCGGATGAATCGCCAGGAAAGGAGGTTTACAGGAAAGAGCTTGGAGCTCACTCACCCGCCGAGCGGAGGTGATGGCCACCAGAAAGACAGTTTTAAAAGTTAATAACCGCAAAGGACAGTTATGAAGAGGCTCAAAGGGAGCGCACATCAAGTATGTGAGCACCAGGTTTAAGTCTCATTGAGGCATCACAAAAGGAATAGGAGGGAAAAGGTGAGTAAGACCTTTGAGAAATCTATTGACAACCAGGGACTTGAAAAGAGAGGGCTAATCAGGCAGCCTAAGAAAGGCTGAAAGAGCTGAAAGGTAGCCCTTGATGGTGCCCAGAGCAGAGCCCTGCTGGGCCAAAGAAAGAAGGAACAATAGGACCTCAGAAAGAGGCAGCAAGAGGATCTACAGCTTTCACTGTGCACCATGCAACAAATCTTTTCCACCGACAGACGTAGTTCATTTTAGTGGAGGGACGCCTGGCTGCCAGAATTACATTACAAACTTCAGGAGGCAAGTCAAAGGGAATCAACTGTCGCCGCTCAATCTCCACGCAAGGAGGTGGAGGCTGGACAGGTTCGGGTGGAGGATCGTCCCCTACTGCTGCGACAGGAGATCCTCCAGAAGAGGCAGTCGGATTGGGGGATCTATGCTCATACTTAGTAGCTCGGGATACCAAACTTTTTGAGCCCAGTCCGGCGCCACAAGAATGACTTGGGCACGGTCGCGTCTGATCTTCTTCAGGACTCTGGGCAGAAGTGGTATAGGTGGAAAGGCGTTACAATAGACCGCAACTCCACTCGTGATGAAAAGCGTCTCAGAGCGAGTGCCGCCTTGGAAACTCCAACACGCAGAACTGCTGACATTGCGCGTTCTCTTCGGTGGCAAATAGATCTAACCAAGGTTCTCCCCACTACTGAAAGAGACCTTGCACCACCTCTGAGTGAAGACGCCATTCGTGATCCAACATGCACCTGCGGCTGAGTTCGTCCGCCCTGGCGTTCAGTGTACCTGCCAGGTGTTGAACCACCAAGGAAAAGCCTTGACGTTCCAGCCATGTCCAGAGACGTAGAGCCTCCTGACATAGGGTCCACGACCCCACCCCGCCCTGCTTGTTGCAGTGCCACATGGCGGTGGTGTTGTCCGTGAACACCTGCACCACTCTACCCTTGACAGAGGGAAGGAATGCTTTTAGTGCCAGTAGGATCGCCCTGAGCTGCAAAAGACTGATATGGAGCTTGGACTCCGCCGGAGACCAGAGGTTTCTGATCTCCGCCTCTCCCATGTGGCCGCCCCATCCCAGGAGAGACGCATCTGTCACTACTGTGTGCTCCGGTTGGGGAAGGGAGACTGATCTGCCGCTGACCCAACGCTGGTTCGTGATCCACCACTGCAAGTCCTGTGCACTGCCCTCCGAGACCTGGACGTGGTCGGACAGGTTCACCCGATGTTACGTCCACTGGAACTTCAGGTCGCACTGCAGAGCCCGCATATGCCATCTGGCATGATAGATCAGCAGGATGCAGGAGGCCATGAGGTGCAGCAGTCTCAGGGTCTTCCTGACCGAAACCCAGGACCAGGGCCGAAAGATCGGAATCATTGCCCGAAAGTTCCGGACTCGCTGTTCGGGAGGATAAACCCTAAACTGCGCCGTATCCAGAACCGCACCGGTGAAGAGGAGCTTCTGAGAGAGAATCAGGTGCGACTCCGGTACATTGATGGAGAACACCAGCAAATGCAGGAGGTCAGCCGTAGTCTGGAGGTGGGAGACGACTGAAACCCCTGATCTGCGCAGATGAGCTGCGACCACCGCCATCACTTTCGTGAACACCCGAGGGGCACTGGTAAGGCGAAAGGGAGCACGGTGAACTGAAAGTGCTCGTGGCCTACCGTAGGTAACGACGGTGGGCTGGCAGGATGGAGATATGAAAATAATCATCCTGCAAGTCCAACGCTACCAGCCAGTCTTGCGGGTCTAGGGCAGATAAGACCTGAGCAAGCGTGAGCATTTTGAACTTCTCCTTCCGGAAGCGATTGACGTTCTGGAGGTCTAAGATAGGACGCAGGCCCTTGTCATCCTTTGGAACAGGAAGTAGTGGGAATAACAACCACAACCTACTTCTGGCATCGGAACGCGCTCAATGGCCCCCTAGGCCAAGAGGATCGCAACTTCCTGCTGGAGAAGTGCCAAGTTATCCCCCGATATGCGGTGGTACTGAGGTGGCATGGCTGGAGGGGTAGACTCAAAGGGAAGGGAGTAGCCCCTTCGGACTATTTGCAGAACCCATCTGTCCGAGGTGATGGTGCGCCAGTGGGGAAGGTGATGGCAAATCCTGACACCCACTGGCGTCTGGTAGGCCTGAAACACCGGACTAGGAAGGTTTTGAGGTGGCGGCAGCAGGGGCGGTGGTGGATTGATCTGCCCGCTGCCCTCACCACGGCGGGTCCCACGCCCGCAGCTGCGCTGAAATTGCGGCTGCGCAGGCTTGCAGGTTTGAAAGGAACGCACTTGGGCGCCCCGACCCTGACCTCGAAAGGATCGAAAAGTGGACCCCGAGGCAGTACACGAGGTGGCGAGAGCCAAGGACTGGGCCGTAGCTCGAGAGTCCTTAAAGCGTTCCAGGGTGCTATCCGCCTTGTCACCAAAGAGGCGAGTGCCATCAAAGGGCATGTACAACAAAGTGTTCTAACATCCCCGGAGAAGCCAGTAATTCTGAACCAAGCATAATGTAAGAGCGCCACTGTTGTGGAAAGTGCCCTGCCGAGGGAATCAACCGTGTCAAGCCCACAACGGATAGTAAATTTAGCAGCATCCCTTCCTTCGGTAATGGCCTGGGAGAGAACCGACCGTGCTTCCACCGGGCACTGAGGCAGCACCTGTGCCACGGTGTCCCACACTAAATGGGAATAGCGGCCCAACAGGCATGCAGTATTCCACGCTCGCAACCCAGAACTGGCAGAAGTGAAAATCTTTTTCCCAAACTGCTCCAGTTTCCGCGATTCCTTATCCGGAGGAGCAGAAGGGAATGGGCTTGGCGAGGCAGAAGCCTGGACAAGCAGACTACCAGGCGTCGGGTGTTGTGTGAGAAAGCTGGGGTCGCCCGGCGATGGCGGCGTGCCACACCCTTATCTACAGGGACCCCGGAGTTAGGTTTGGTCCAGGTGCTTAACAGGATGTCAGAAGGCGCCTCGTTGATGGGCAGCAGCGGCTCCGCGGAGAACGACGGTGGATGCAGCACCTCAGGAGATTGGTCCTGATAGGTACAGAGGGGAGCTTGAGGTTAAGAGCCTCAGCCGCCCTACACAACACCACTGAAAAAGTCCCAACTTCCTCCATAGCAGCGGAAGAAGGGGACAGTGTACCAGGCTGTGGAGAGAAATCCAGACCTTCCATGTCACCTTCCCATTCAGGCTCATCCTCGCATGGAGCTGCAAGAGGATCTTCAGACCCCTCCCAGTACTCCCCTTCATCCACCGGTTGTTGAGGAGGCCGGTAAGGACAAGGTGCCCGGGGAAATGGGACGACCTCCCCACCCAGAAATGGAATTGTGGGGTAAGATACCTGTCCCGGTTCTGCGCCGTCCAGCGTCAGCAGCGGCGCAGAGGCCGGAGCCGGCAGCGCCGCAGAGCATGGTGCTGGTGTAGCCGAGGCCAAAGGCGGTGGCACGGGGGCAGACCCACCCAATGGGTCCGCTGGGCCCGAAGGCGCTCCGAAAGGACCCGATGGGACAAACAAATGGCGCAAGGCCGATGCAAAGGCCTGTACCTCATCCGAAGTCGCGTGCGATACCGGAAAGGGTGGGTAGGCCACAGGCAACGACGGAGGCTCCAACAGAGCCGCGGGGGAGTGACCGCTCGCCCCCTCCACTGCGTCCTGCGACCGGTGAGTGGTAGAGGAAGAGCGACGTCGCTTCTTTGACTTTTTATGGCGCCTCGACTTACCTGTCCCCGATTCTGGTGAGCGATGCGGATGGCTCCGCGACCGGTCCCTAGCCCTCTCATGGGAGCGGGACCTTGATCGGCGCGGAACCTATTGCCGGACCTCTAACAACTTTCGAGAATGCTCCCGCAAAGCTTTCGACGCCATGGCCAGACAATCGGGGCACGGGCGTGCCCCAAGCAGAAGAGACACGTCGTGCGGATCCTCCACAGACATGTTCCGACGGCAGGCCCTACAGGACTTAAACCCGGGCATCCCTGCTGCACCAGGAGTCAAGTACTCGACAAAACAAGTTGCCAGAAACCAAGTTAAAACTTTTAACTAGGGGTACCGCTCTCTCTCGGATCTCTGTTGCTGCGCGGAGAAAGGAACTGACGTCAGCGCACGTGGGCGCATCCAAGTAGCTCTGACGACGTCATCTCGGCGGCTACGACGCCACCGACGTACGCGGAGCGGTATGACAACGCCTACCGGAGCGCAGGGGAGCTGCTGATGAAAACTTTCCAGATCCAGTCTGACAACTGGGGATATTCTAAGGTAAGGAATCTATCACTAACGTGTCTCTTTCAGATAAGCGATTTACATTACCGACCATCGCACAGTAAGGTTTATTGACTTTCATTTATTATCAAAATCGGTATAACTGTACCGCAACGTTTAATTAGTCATGAGTTGCCTGGTTCCAAAATGGCACCGGCAATATTCTCTACAAGGTACTTTGCGTCTCTGTTCTCTTAGGTGGTGAGGCGAGCAGCTTCCCCATGAGGCTTGTTAATGTCTGATCTCCAGTTCAGTGCTATTTGGAGATCTGCGGTAAAGATTGCTGTGGATTTGGACCATCTACGCAGTGACTACTGCTCGAACATTAGCCTGACCTTAAAATGGTGGGGTCTCCGATCTTCACGGTGTGACCCGAGCGCGCTCGATCCTCCGCGCTGATCTGTATCCAATTGCTCTGGGAGGCATCTGACTGCATCCTAGTGTCAGCGCAGTAATGGTCGGCATAGAGATTGCCATACTTTATTGGCTAATTAGATTATAAGCCCTCTTTGGTGTTGCCTGTGCTAAGTCAATCTGCATAGCTAATTGAGTCTTGCACCAGTACTTTGAGCAATCATTAGACAACTATGACGTCTCTGTAGTACTTTGACTAGACAATAGTACCCTTCATGGCAATTTGGTAGTACCATAGGGATAAGTAAGATTACCAATAAGCAGGAAAGTTAACCACAAATGTAGCCTTTACGGTTGTAAAAGTTATAGAGGACTCATTGCTCAACTACCATTTTGATAAGGGGTGGCAAAGGGCTTTTCACCATACCACGTATCTAGTGTACTTGTGGTGTACTATAGTCCACTAAGTACCATAGCAACCTCCAAGCTTTCATTATTACCGGATACCCAACAGTAGCCAATAATTAGTGCTGCTAATCTGGGTCCACGATTACTGGGAGGGTTCCTCACTTCCAGAATTGGGTCGTCTCTGGACACTACAGGAACAGTGTTACCCATCTAAAACCGGCATCATCTCATCCATACTTACCACCAACGCAGAGATAATATTGTTCAGAGCTACCTCTATCTAGTTTCAACCAGATACAGTCCGGTCACGTTCCAAGTATAGCCAAGAACGGGCGAGCACTACAATTTTGTCCCAAAGGGCTACACCTGCATACTAGTAGCCTAATCACGGGTGCAGGGTAGACCATAATGGAGGATAAGGAACACAGGGCACAATATAAAAAAAATCTACGGCTGAGCCTTCACCATCAGATTCACCAATCAAGGTTAAAACAGATGTGAATAGCAAAATGGAAACGATCCTCAAGAAATTAGCCGATGTTCATGACCTGACAAAGTCAACAAAACAAAACACAGACTCCATACAATTAGAACTCACTGCCATCCGTGCAGATATGAGCACAATTAACTCTAAAATCAATGACACCGAACAAAGAATTAATGACATGAAAGACAGTGCCTCTCAAACCAATGAAGAAAAAGTCCAGTTTGGATATCACCAGTAATCTCAAAAGACATTCTGCCGATTTGGAGGACTGCAATAGGAGAGGCAATATTCAAATTTTCTGTATTCCGGAGGGCTCGGAAGACTCTCCTGGGGCTTGCGTAGCGTTTCTGGAATCCTGGATACCCATGGTCACGGGTATAAAATTTCAGCAAAATGTTTAACTAGACCGGGCACATAGAGTTACAAGTTTCAGCTCTTCTACAAGAAAATGACTTGCCCTATCATTTGCAAACTATTGCGGTACCAACAGACGGAAACCATCCTTAACTTTGCCTGGAAAAATCGCCAGGTCTCCTGGGAAGATCAAAAAATAACATTCACGCAGGACTATTAAAAAACCACTGTGGATACGAGGAAAGGATTTCTTCTATTAAGAGATAAGCTGAGAGACAGGAACTTCCAATTTACTTTTGCAGGTCCTGCCAAATTTAGAATCTTTGAAAACGGAAGACCACATTTCTTCACAAACCCAAATGACTTTGCAAAACACCTTGAAGCAACGACAACTCAAGACATGGACTTCTCTACATTAGCCTCAAATAAAAGAAAGTCATGATATCCTTTTGATGATCTAGCTCAACAAATCAAGCAAGATAAGCGCTCAGGTTTATTAGAGTTCATGTGGGTTAATGGATATTATTTGTTGGATGACATACCTAACTAAATTCCGTTACCTATGCTATCTAAGAGTATGTATAGGGGAAGAAGACCCACTTTTTTGATGAACAGCTATACAGTAGTATTGCTAGTAAAATGCTCCTTATTTTCTGGAGTGTGATTTTATCTTGAGTTTCTGAATTCAGCTGTAATCTGTGAAATTTTGTGCTCAGGTATCATGGTGAATCTGATGGTCTGGTTTATTTGGTTACATGATGATGCTTCAGATTGCCACAAAGCTGTAATTTTTATATTTTTCTTGTTCAAAAATAAGTAGTGACGGTTCTTGTATGCAATTGACCATATACCTATACGTTACAGTTGAATATTTTTACAGGCTGCAGTACATGCTTACACAGAGCGCCTATTATCTTTGCGCTACTCCAGATTGATATCTACCATGTTATATCCCTACGTGCTGTCAGAATGACGCTCCTGTAGTCGCAACTCCTATATTCGAACCGTTCAGGTAGTGGAAGGAGGGGATGGAGGGATTTTGGGTAAGATTAGTCTTGGTTGTTTTTGATCTTTGGTGCTTCTCCTTTCCTATTTTTCTTTTCTTTCTCGATCTACTAGTGACCATAGATATGGCTAGCAGTGCCATTGAATGGATTATGATCAACATGAGACGCCAATGTCTGCCTAGCACTTATATGGAGCTAAGTAACTTAGTACGTGAATTGATTATAGGGCTGCACATATGCTATAGGAGATCAGTCATCAATATCTTCGCTAGTTTATATAATGGCTCAGAATAGGAGTTATGGTATTACGGAGGACATCAGCATTGTTTCCCTAAATGTGAAGGGACTCAATCACACAATTAAACATAGGAAAAGTTTTGATTACTTAGCTAAAACAAAGGGAGATGATATACTTTTACAGGAGACACAATTATCTGGGGAAGATGCAGCCTTTATTAAACATGACTTGATCTCACACGTTTCATGCTCACCGGCAGTTCATAAAAAGAAAGGCGTTATTACTCTAATAGCTAGGAAGGCTAATATATCCATTGAATCACAATCACATGACAATGAAGGAAGAGAACAGTGGTTACACATCTGAAAAAGGGTGAAGATCTAATACATGTGGTTAATGTATATGGCCCTGAGGGATTCCTCCTATCATCTCTGGGCATCCTGTAACTGCTCCCACAACCACCTACCGCTGATCCTGATCGCTGTGCACCGCCCCTTCTCGCCGGACCCGCTTCGCGGGTCCCGCTTCGCGGTAACACAGCGGCTGTCACATCTCGAAGGGCTTCATCAACCGGCAGGGCTGCGAGGGTAGAGCGGAGGACTCCACGGACCAGGAGTCCCCGCGCGCCCGTTACCAGCTGGGCTCCTCTCCCTGCCGGCCCCGCCCCCATTCACCGGCGAAGCTAAAAGGCAGTCGAGCCTTATCTCAGGTGGATTCCTCCTATCATCTCTGGGCATCCTGTAACTGCTCCCACAACCACCTACCGCTGATCCTGATCGCTGTGCACCGCCCCTTCTCGCCGGACCCGCTTCGCGGGTCCCGCTTCGCGGTAACACAGCGGCTGTCACATCTCGAAGGGCTTCATCAACCGGCAGGGCTGCGAGGGTAGAGCGGAGGACTCCACGGACCAGGAGTCCCCGCGCGCCCGTTACCAGCTGGGCTCCTCTCCCTGCCGGCCCCGCCCCCATTCACCGGCGAAGCTAAAAGGCAGTCGAGCCTTATCTCAGGTGGATTCCTCCTATCATCTCTGGGCATCCTGTAACTGCTCCCACAACCACCTACCGCTGATCCTGATCGCTGTGCACCGCCCCTTCTCGCCGGACCCGCTTCGCGGGTCCCGCTTCGCGGTAACACAGCGGCTGTCACATCTCGAAGGGCTTCATCAACCGGCAGGGCTGCGAGGGTAGAGCGGAGGACTCCACGGACCAGGAGTCCCCGCGCGCCCGTTACCAGCTGGGCTCCTCTCCCTGCCGGCCCCGCCCCCTTGGGGTCCTTAGATCTCCCATAAAGGAAAGGTAACATTCCCGCTGCGCGGGAGCGCGCGGGAGGGCGCCGGGAGAAGCCCGGGACAAGGGCGGGACCGTCTGTGGCCGTCCGGGGTCGGACGAGGTTGGGTTGGGCTTAGAGTCTTGGTTCTTTGCACATTTTCTGTTTCGTCACACCGCATACTACATCTCGCGTTATATTGTGGCACCCCTATTAACCCCAACTATGGCCCTAAGATCGGGTAAACAGCGCCTAGTGCATATTAAAACCTCTAAGGGTGTTGTCTCAGGCCCCCTTGACGCTTTTTTCACGCGAGCCACAGGGATATTGGAAAAAGAAATTGAGCTAGCTGAGCATAGATTGTCCCTGGACTTAGTTACTGGGAAACGCTCATCTATTGGTGCCTTGGCCCGTGTCAAAAGCCCTCTAACAAATGCTGCATTTAATTGTATTTCTACTTCAGAGTCCGAAGTGATAGTTCATGCAGAGGGGGACGGAGATCCAACATCTATGTCTAGTGATAACACTGAACCAAAATCTGATATCAACCTGACCTGTTTAGAAGAGGATAGTCAAAATACGGAGGACGACGAGAGCAGCTTGACTAGAACTCCCCAACTTTACCCTCTATCCTTATCCAGTATGCCTGCCCTGCCTCCAGCACCCAGCAATCAGGTTTCACGGAAAAGAAAGCATGCCTCAACCTCAAAGGGAGAAATTGTACAAAAACAACCTAAAATTGACCATGTTATTAGTTCCCCTCATCCTCAGACCATACAAGAACCCCCAATATTGTACTGTCCCTCATTGGTCCACTCAGGGTCTTCTAATCCTTGCCCAACATGTTTTAGCAGTGACGATGTCCTGTTGGTAAAAATAGAAGCAATGATTAAAACCTTATTGCACCCGATCTTAGAAAATACCAGGATATTGTCCGCTAAAATAGATGTACTGGAAGCAGCGGCCAATATCAATATGGACCTCTTGCAAAACATAACGACCACAAGTTTTAAGGCAAGGGGCTCTAATCCCATAGGGGGTGCCAATCTAGAAGGGGGGTCAACTTCAACTATCCCCGCAGGGACACCACCCTCTACTCTTACTATTAAAAAACCACCAACAGGAGCAAAATCCACAGTAACCACATCGACCATTGTAAGTAGCGCCCTTTCCAAAGAAACATCAAAGGCTAAATGCCCAGTGGCAACTAACAACTCGCAGGGGAAAAATATTCCAGCAAATGGCGCAGTAAACCAACTAAATAACATTCCAGCACAGAGTTCCATATCGGGTAGAGAGAGGAAATCCACTCCCCGAGATAGGAATCCGAGGACAGCCAATAGAAATCTACGACAGCCACCCAGAGTAAATCTACCTCCTGAAACGTCACAATACACCATCGTTTTAACCGGAGTGGCCCCCCTAAGAGAAGGTATTAAAGAATCACAAGGGGACCTGCGGAACAAGGTCATCTTCTGGCTAAATAAACATCGCCCCCTGCCCCAGTCATCTCCCACCGAAATCCTTTTTGTAAGGAGAGTAGAATGGGTAGGTAAGGGCGAAAAAGATCTGGAAGGTGACTGTATTCTAGTTTCATTTAGTGACCCGTGGGTGGTGGATAGAATTCAAAGGAAAGCTAGATTTGCCCGTTTGGGTGATGTACAGACTTTACATCTTGGTTACTTTTACCCACACATGCACCCAACCAACCAAATGGGCCCTAACCATTGGAAACTTAAAGGGGGAATGCCTCGGGAGCCCAAAATCCATTGTCCTCAATATTACCCTCCTCTCTTCAACCATTTCGAGGCACTGTCAGATCTAGAATGGGTTGACTGACTATGTGCACCCACCCTGTTACCCAAAATAGCCCTGGGGGAGGGGGAGGGAGCGCATAGCCTATCTAACCCCACCTCGGAACTAGTAAAGGAGCAGCAGTCCCTCTTCTACAACAACACTAGCATGTTGAGGGGGCAAAGTGAGGAAGAGGCTTTCACTCCTAATATAGATGTGACTAGTCTAACAAACGATAGTTTACTGAGCTCCAATCCCCCTCCCAATGTTAGCAATAACCACGTAGAGGTAAACTCTTTAATTTCAAATATGGTATCTTGGAATGTTGCTGGAGTTAAGACCCGTATGATCTCAGAGGATTGGATGGCCTTCATAGGTAAACACGAGGTTGTCCTCTTGCAAGAAACATGGGCCACATCTCCGTCTTATATGGCTGGATACATAAACTTTTTCAAACCAGCTATAAAAGGTATCAAAGGACGGGCATCAGGGGGTCTGATCACCTGGGTAAAGCAGGCCTGGTGTTTTTCAGTTTCTGAACTGTATGTGGACAACCCCGATATATTGGCTATAAGGCTGAGGGAAGTTGGGGGGCAGGAAACACTTATTATTAACATATACTCGAGAGGCCTCCCTGGCGGCCGTGGCCCAAAGTTGATAGGCGCCCTAGATACTTTATTAATGGGCTGGAACAAAGGTTCATTCATTATAATAGCGGGTGATATTAATTGCACAACTGAACCACTATACCTGCCGGAAGATAATTGGGGGTTTGAAGAAGATGCGACTTGGAAAATTCCCGAACTCTCCAACAAACAGCCAGTCAAAGCAACGGAGGCTGCCCTGAATTGGACCGCTTTCTGCCTTACTTGGGGTCTAAGGGCCGCAAACGGACGCACTAAATCGGACATTGGAGCCAATCCAACTTTTGACAATGGTGTGAGGAAAAGTCGTATTGACTATATTCTCATAAAAATGGAATATTGGAGTCTAATTGTCGATATGGAAGTTGTATTGCGTCCGGAAAGCGACCACAACCCATTGTCCCTGAAAATTAAAATGTATGACATGAAAAGATTAGCGGAACCAGATCCAAGGGGGCTAGGGGTTGTAACCGTATCAAATGACCGTAGGAGATTGAGATGGTCAACTATATCAAATGATGCAATGATACAGGCCAACATCGAAAAAGTGGTGACCAATTCTCTAAATAAAGTGAGGTTTGCTGTTGTTGAGAGGGGTCAGGGGGGTTTAGACAAGATCATGGGTATCCATGACAAATGCTTTTCTGAGCTTAAAACTATTCTGTCAAAACCTTGTAAGCCTAGCAATGGGCATCAGCATGCTCCAAGAGCAAAATGGTATAACAGAGAGTGCAGAGAGGCACATAGCCACCTAATTGAGAAAGTTAAATTAAGAGACCTAAGTGCAATAAGAGAGGCCAGACAAAGGTATAAAAGAGTCCAATGGGAGGCAATGAGGGAATGGGAAGACGATTTTTGGGCAGACCTTTTGGACGCCAGTAAATCTAACAACCAGACTAAATTCTGGGATATTGTTAAATGCGGAAAAGACGGTGAATTCCGCATCCCGTCTAACAACGTATCCCCGGATGCCTGGATAAACCATTACTCTTCCCAATTTTGCACAGTAGTTGTTGACCCTACGTCTGCATCTAATCTGCTACCGGCAATACCCCCTGGCAACGTGACTATGTCCTTTACAGAAGCGGAAATGGAGCATGCAATAGGCCTAACCAAGAGAGGAAAAGCTCCTGGGTTAGATCAAATCCCAGTTGACCTGTTTAAGCTAAACCCAGGCCTTTGGGTTCCCTATTTAACCAGCATATCTAACACCATAGCGAGAGGTGCCCACATACCCAGGTCTTGGAAGGGGGCGGAGATCCTCCCTATACACAAAAAGGGTGATAGATCGAACCCAGGGAACTATCGCCCTATCAGCCTAATTGACTGCTTCCAGAAAGTTTTTGCCCGTATGATCTTGGCGAGGGTCCAAGGGTGGATCGAATTAGAAGGAATACTGTCCCCGCTACAGGCGGGCTTTAGATCTGGTATAAGCACTATTGACCAGGTTCTGAGGTTCTGCATGATTTTCTGGAAGGTCGTTACACTGGGGGGCGGCACCATCTTTGCTGCTTTCATAGATTTGAAATCAGCTTTTGATTTGGTGCCGAGGGGAAAACTATGGCAGGTACTAAGGGACCTGGGAATGCCGGGAGAACTGGTGGAGATGATTATCAGACTACACGAAGATAATTTTGCCAGGGTAAGATGGGGGTTACAAGGCCAATATACTGACTCATTCCCGGTTTCACGGGGAGTCCGTCAGGGGTGCGTTCTCGCCCCCACCCTCTTCTTACTCTTTATAGATCAGGTAGTGAAATTCTTCGGCTCTATTAACACTGATGCACCATCTTTGGCGGGGACTAAATTCCCAATGTTGATCTTTGCGGACGACACCCTCCTCCTTTCCAAGACTAGGGGAGGCTTGCAGTCGGCATTAAATCACTTTGAGGAATATTGTAAACAGAATGACCTCCAGATAAATGTGGGGAAAACCAAGTTTATGGTTTTCTCCAGGAAAAAATCAATACGTAGTAGTGTACAACTTAACAGGGTTAACCTGGAACAAGTTGATACGATGACGTACCTAGGGGTCACTCTGGATTGCCGATTGTCTTGGAAACCACAAATAGAGACCCAACAGCTAAAACTTGCCCAACTGACTGGTTGTCTCTTGCGTGAGCAAAAGAAATCAATCACTAAAAGGGTTGCCCCCGCCCTACAAATTTATGATGTTAAAATTAATACTGCGACACTTTATGGGGCAGAGTTATGGGGCTTTATGGACCTCTCGAGTTTGTATAGGACACAGTGTAGGTTTCTTCGTAATTTGGTAGGGCTGCCCCAATCAACCCCACTGATCCCACTTTGCCACGACATGGGCTGCCTCCCAATATCGGACATGGCAAGATATAGAGTACTGTCAACCTGGAGGCGTATATGGACTTCAGAGGATCTGGCCCTTTTTGCGAAAGAGCTAACCGAGGTAAAGGCCATGTGGGGATCGGAGCGAATCCCATGGCTTTGCTCGGTGAAAAGGAGCCTGCATGATATGGGCTTGAGCCATCTGTGGGTTTCGCCAGGTACGAACAACTTTCCGTCGAAAAAGGAATTTAAGGGTTTATTTTGGGCCTCAACTCGCCTTCCCTTGGCACTTGCCTCCAGTTCTGACAACTTGACAGGGCGTTTTTTAAGTTTTAAAATGGATCCAGCCCGGGAGGCATACTGGGACCTTATTACCAGGCCAATGGATAAAAAACTATACCACCAATTCCGAGTGGGCTCTTTACCCCTAAACTCCTTTACCCTATCTTGGGGCAATAGCTCCACCAACTCTTGTAGTTGCTGCCCCGGATGCAAAGAAACTGAGGGTCACTTTTTGTTCGCCTGTCCTCAATACAGAGAACCCCGTTTAAAATGGTTA
This sequence comes from Triturus cristatus, assembly GCF_964204655.1. Taxonomy (NCBI): domain Eukaryota; kingdom Metazoa; phylum Chordata; class Amphibia; order Caudata; family Salamandridae; genus Triturus; species Triturus cristatus. Next base: position 332,871,610 of record NC_140584.1, read on the forward strand.
AAACCCATTTTTAAACGTATGACATGCAAAAAATCCTTGGATGCTATTTGGGCCCTAAAAACAAACACCTCTGATTTTATTGTGATCTGCTTGGCTAAGTATTTAGGCTGGGCATGGGCAATTAGAACTAGGAGGAACCTAACTGTTTCTGGATCATAATGTACAATGTGTATAGTGTATATCTGTTCTTGTTTAAATATACCTTTATGATCAGTTTTATCCAATATCTTGTCTTTATAATGGTTTAATAATTTTTTAACTGTATTTTTTAGACTGATTGTATACATGACAAACAAATCGAATTTTATCTTTCAAGCATGAATTTGTATAATGTGGTGATCTTGATACTATTTTTAAATATTTGTTTAAATTGTCTTTTATGATTTTATCATCGAAATAAAGACATTAAAACATGGAAAACATGGTATATGGCCCTAATGCCGATGAACCCAGTTTCTGGTAAAATATCTCAAACATCATAGAAAATCTTCCCCAAGATGATCTAATCATAGTTGGTGGCGACTTCAATTTGCCACTTGACCCTATAATTGATCGTCAATCCAAGTGCAAATACCAAGTCACTAGGTCTCATGGTAACGGCCAGAAAATTTGCTCTAAATTCAAACTCAAGGATTCCTGGCGTCCTCAACACCCAGACACACAAGACTATACTTTCTACTCTGCTCCACATAATTTGTATACAAGGAAAGACTATATATTGGTATCTGGCTCCTTTACACATCTACTTGATCAGACATCTCACCCAAGTTAGTTTCAGACCACTCTTGCATAAGTACCAAACTAGCTGGTAGCCATATTACACCTTCTCCCAAAAGATAGCGTTTTTACGAAGATGTCCTTTCAGATCCGGAGGACAAAAAAAAATTGAAGAAGCAATCACAGAATATCTTAAACACTATGATCTTCCGGAGACTGATGTATAAACCCTTCGGGACGCAATAAACACAACCATTAGGGCGATTCTTATTGGGGTTAAAACGAAAATCAATTAAAAAAAACTTAACTCTGAGCTAATTACCTTGGAACGTGAAATTAAACTCCTGGAGATCTCTCACGCCAACTCATTGGACAACAATAATTTTCTTACCCAATTAGTACAAAAGAAATATGAATATAGTAAAACTGTAAGCAATCGTGCGAAGCCAACAGAGCAGGCAAATTATTAGCTACCTATCTCAAACATAAACAGAGACAAAATATTACATCATCAATAAAAGATACTAATAACAAAACGCAGACTAAACAGAAAGGCATTTTAAACACCTTTAAGTCCTTTTATAAAGATCTATACAAGAGCATACGAACCTTGAACTCTGAAGAATGCGCCAGTTACTTGGATACATTAAACCTCCCTCATTTGACTCACGCAGATAGACTAGCTCTAGGGAGAGAGATCAGTGACTTTGAAGTGACTATCTCTATCAAATTTCTGACAAACAATAAGGCCCCTGGGTCCTGATGGCTTCTCAGCAGCATTTTATAAGACATTTGTAGGGTCAATCCAACCAACCATACTAAAAGTACTGAACACTATAGCTCAGAAGGGACATACAACTAATTCAATGAAGGAAGCCAATATTATAGTTCTACCCAAGGAAGAGAAAGATCCTCTATTGCCCAAAAATTTTAGACCAGTATCTCTTATGGTTGACTGTAAAATCTACGCAAAAATACTTGCCGCCAGACTTAATGTAGTTCTCCCACAATTGATAAGTAGCTCACAAGTTGGGTTCCTTAAGAATCGAATGTCTAATGATAACACCGCCTGTTGTGCTATGTCCTAGAACACGCAAAGTTGAAGCCAGACCAGTCTATAGCAATCACCCTGGACGCTGAGAAATCGTTTGACAGAGTATCCTGGCCGTTTTAAAAGCACTGCATGCATTCATTCGACTTGGGGGGATTCTACATTAACATGGTCTTGGCTCTGTACTCAGCTCCTACTGCAAGTATTGTAATTAATGGGACACTCTCTGAATCTTTTAATCTCGAACAGGGAACAAGACAAGGATGTCCACTCTCTCCATCACTTTTTCTACTAGCCCTTGAGCCCTTATTACAGGACATCAAGCAAAATACTGATATAAAAGGAATACGATGCAAGGACACTCTCGTTAAATTAGCCGCGTATGCGGATGATATCCTTATAGCCACTGATGACCCGAGATCTTCAATTAGTGCCCTGATGCTAACCATAGAGAAATATTCAATACACTTGGGATATAAACTAAACAGGGATAAATCAGAAGTAAAGCCCCTGAATGTCCATTGTACCAGAGACATTTTAAGCAATTCAGGTCTTGCGTGGCAACCTGGCTACATAAAATATTTAGGCATAGAGTTTGGTAGCAATATAATACATACTCTACTTCAGAATGAAACTTCCACATTGAGGAAAATAAACTTTGGTGACCATGTATCTAGAAGAGATCTTATCACATGGTGGGGTAGAATTGAAAATGATCACGCCCTTAGTTAATTACCTAATTCCCATGCTCTCTCTTTTATTAACCAATGACTTCCACCGTACACTGGATGTCGTTATATCCAAATATATATGGCAGGGTAAAAAGGCTAGAATTGGACTTAAAAAACTGCTTTCCTGGCGAAACAGGGCTCGAATCGGATTTCGCCCCCCATCAACTACACTCCGGTATTGCTAGAGGTTGAAAATCCATACTTAATAACCTTAAAACAGGAGACTTAGCCCATCTGATTCTGCACTGCAAGGATATTTGATTTTATCTCCAAATTATTTTCTGGTACTCTCAAAAAAGAATTATCCATTTTAACAATTTTTTTGGGCATGGATACACTAAATGATGCAGTGTATCCACTGGATCTTCTGCTCACTTCCGTGGTTAAAATTATCTTGAATAACTGGAAAGATACACAAAGTATCATTTAAATGCTGGTTGAACTGGATTATTCATCTTGGGGGCGCAGACAATATCGCTCTCCAAAACTCTCCTTGGAAACCTTCCACTAGACACATGTGGGATAGTCCGGATACATATTTCAATTCAAATAAACCCCCATGAACTTCCCAAGAAGCTTTTTCGTATTGGGCCATTCTTTTGACACTCTTATTGGCCACCTGTCTATTTACAGTTGTAAGCATCCTTTTCGCCGATCGTAATGATCTTTCTTCTCGTCGTCTTTTCTGTGACGTTTATTAGTTTTCTCTATTTCTTAATTGTGTTTTTCATCTCTTGCCTTACTTCACAGTTGTATTACATTAGCCATTATTGTACAGCTTGTCTAAATATGGTTTCATACTTGCTACGCGACCTATGTAGCACTGTGTTTAATAACCACTGTTTATTTCACCTGCTAGAATTACTGTGTATCTCTTAAAAAAAAAAAAAAAAGAAAAAAAAAAAGATGGTGTTTTAGCCGTTTTGCTGTACGCCATATATTACCGTTTCTTTTTTATTTATTTTATTTGCTTTTTCTGTTTCTCCTTCTTAGGGTAAAAAAAAGAAACTGTATTTAATGTACAAAAGAGAGTTCCAGTGTGGAGAAGTCACTCTACGCTGATTCAAAGGTATCACAAAATTAACAAATAATGCTCTGTGATAATTTTACATTATATCAGGCCATAACGGTCAAAAATTTAACTCAAGTTTAGAAATGTTTGCAAACACATCAGGAGTGTGCTTAAAAAATGTTGAATTCAGCTGACATAATATCCCATTTACGTTAGTGTAAAAGATGTAGAAGTTATAGTAACAGTGTGGTGCAATAAACCATTTGTTCCTACTAATTTGTGAAAAACTAATCACATGGACAAAAATCGGGGGTAAGCAGTCACATTAAAAATAAAACTGGCAATATACTATTTTAGTTAAGTAAATGGGTATGAATCCAAAAATAGAAAGAAGAGAAAAACAAAACAGCTAAACAGGTTTATGAAGCTTATGGATGCCAGGCCAAGACACACAGGAGAATAGACGTGCCTTTGTGCTCTCCGTCAGCTTTTGCTGTACCTTACAGAAATCCTTCATTAATAGGGGCCCGGCGTGGTCATACCAAAGGAGCAACATCTTCTGCTTTAGAAGCAGCGGAACACTGGACGAGATTGAGGTTGCAAGCTCAGAGTGGTGCTCCTAAGATGGTGACCGACGGAGCGGCTGCAAGGCCTGTGGAGGTTAGCACGGGTCGACCTGAGCAACTCTCTGCCTTATCCTAACAAAGTGCCCAGCTGTACCCATGAGCCCTGGGTGCCCCAGAGGTGCCTGCCCGAGCCGGATAGAAGACCGCCAGCCGGTGCAAGCCTTTCACGACAAATACATTATGGTGGCCGGAGGCACAGCTGAAAAACCAGCAGAGGCCAGCGCCGCCCACGATGGGAAGAAATGAACGCCCCATTGCCTGGGCTCTGCCAATGTGCCCAGAAGTGCAGCTGAGCCCCAGTGCCACAAGAGTACCCGTCAGTGCTAGCAGGTGGGCCAACAGCAAGACCTGGGAGGGGCACTCAAGATGGCTGCCAGAGGGCGTACCGCATGGAGGTGAGCAGCCTGCTGCCTTGGCATCACTAAGGTGCCCAGCTGCACTTTTGGGCCCAGGGAACCCCAGAAGTTCCGGCACGATCAAGGCCTTCGGTCCCTGCGAGAAAAAGCCGCTTGCTGAGTGCAGAGGAGGTAATTGCCCTGAACCCCTAATAGCTCACAGGGCCCGATGAGCTGTCCGGAGCCTCTGCACCCTCAGGCCTGCAGAGGCCTCCACAGGTACTGTCATTAGTAGAGGAAGGGGGAACCTAGGAAGGAGCCCTTCCAGCCGGTAGACCATACTGCGCATCTGGTTTGGTAATCAAGGACTGAACAGAGCGGTGCCCACAGTCAGACAGGCCTGACACCGGGGATATCATTAGAACACTTAGCTGGGATCCAAGGAGATACTATGGGCCGCCCCTTTCCTTCTGCCACCGCAACCTTTTCACACTCCTGGGATTTGGGTACAGCAGCTCGGAAATCCTGCAGTGACCAGAGTGCGCTTCCCTAGGTCTCTACTGGGTCCCTCAGCCACATAGTAGCCTACGACTCCTACTCAGCCACAGAATGGGCTGCAACAGACCGACCAGAGACCTGGGTGGAAACACAAACTCTGTGCCCGATATCACGCCACCTTAAAAGAAGGAGACACAGATGTGCGATGACAAGGAATCCCGCACACGCAGTGCGGCCCCCAACACACTAGACCATATCCTGGAGGCTATCAATGCCAGTTCAGAGAGACTAGAGGTCAATATAGACAGAGTGGCGATAGACTCGAGCATTCTAAAGGGTTATAACCACAAACTTGCGACAAAGTGAACTCTAACAAAGCTGCTCTCCACACTGTGCACCCCATTGTGGATGAGTTACAGAAACAGGTAGCAACCCTTACCGCGCAAGTTGCACAGCTGAATCAACAGGCAGAATTTGCAGAGGGCCACAGCAGACGCAACAATGGTAGAGCGAAGGGTCTTCACGAGGAACCAGAGCATTGACATGGTGGGGTACCTCAAGAAGTGGCTCCGTACTGATGTAACTCCCTGGAGCCTCTCTCAATTCTTTGTCCTGGAAAGGGTGCACCGCCTGCTGGCAAAATATCCAGCACCTGGAGCACAGCCTCACCCTGTGGTGGCAAGCCTACTCATCTACAGAGAAAGGCATATGTTACTGCGTGCAGCCCGCTTGGCCAGCCCCTTAAGGGTTGGTAACAGCACTATCTCCATCTTCCAGGACTGTACACTGGCGGTATAGCGTAATAGGACTTCATATTTAGAGGTGAAGCACATACTCCAGAAGAGGGGCCTTCAGTATATGCTGTTTCCAGCCCACCTCAAGATCATGGTTGATGACTGCTCACACTTCTGCGATTTACTTGCAGACATGTGGGACTGGATCGAGAGATACCGAGGGCGCCCTCCTGCTGCCCACCCGACTGCGAGGGCATAAAAGGTGCTGCAGAGTACGATCAGCGGAAAGCTGCCCGGCCAGGAAGCAGATGGCCATTGCCAGGTGGACCACCTTAAATGCTGCAAACCAAATTGGCAACTCAGCGCGCAGATTGCTGGGGGCCCGCCCTCTTATTCATCCTATGCTGGCACTGATTCAGACTCTGCCCTGGCAGGGCCTCCCAAGGGGCTGCTCCTGACCTCGGACTTCCTTCTTGTTCTTTATCATCACTGGAGATATAGTGGAGTGTGTGTGTGGGGGGAGGGAGAATGCTCTGGGGCGACCATGTGGTGCCTTTGGTCATGGTCCTGGGACACAGTATGCCACACTTTATTCTGGGCATCAACGAAAGGGGCGGTTTGCAAACATGCAACTGTACAGAGATGGGGCACCCCTCATCACAGTTTACAGAGTGCTTACGTTATGGGTACATCGCTACAGCTAGATTGCTTGTTTGATGGCGTTTGGGCGCCCAACCGTTGTCTGTGTGACCTGGGAGGTGGGAGTTGGGGGTCGCATGTTCACTAGGCACAATAGGCTCTTACTACACATAATCCAGGAGGGTCGCTCACACGCGTTTAGTATACACTGCTCTGCTCTCTTTAAAGACATGCACTCCACCTGCAAACACCATCAGATATATTCTTACCTAAAATGGAGAGAGGTTGATATTGCATTGTTCCAGGAGACACATTTGGCAGGGTCTGAATCTGCACACTTACGTCTGAAGTGGAGGGGTCAGGTCTCCACAAACAACTGCTCCTCCTTTGCCAAGGTAACCCTCATGTGGATTTGGGCAGGGTTTCTGATTCACTGTGAGACCCAGCACATAGATAAGAAAGGCAGGTATGTACTCTTTCACAGGACTTTTCACAGGAGCCCCACTGAGATAGGCTGCCTATACACACCCAATGTTAACCAGACCACATTCCTGGTGCTACTAGCGCCTCTCTGAGTCCTTAGTGGTGACTTTAAATGTGTAGAGAATGTATCAGTGGACAGTTCCTCTCCTCCGCTTCTCAACTCCCATGTTCGGAGGATGGCCAACTACTTATGGACGTAAATGGACAACTTGGACCTACTGGACCTCTGGAGTCTCAGGCATAGGCAGGGTCAGGAGTATTCATTCCCCAGTGCATGATCTGCATATTAGACTTGATGGGATACTGGTCTCCGCAGATGTGGCGGGAAAGTCTACGTAGGTGTAATACTTAGCCCGTACATTCTCCGATCACAATCCACTTCTAATGCACGCTGGTAGTGGGGGAGAAGATCAGCCCCCATTCCCACCTGGAGACTTTGTCCAGAGTCGTTGCACAACCCAGTCTTCAGGGACTCCCTGGGTGTTGTCATTATTGACTTCTTCCAATACAACCCGGCTACTGCGTACGTGACGACGGTTTGGGAGGCGTTGAAGGTGGTAGTCCGGGGGCACGAAGATAGGGTTGAAACAGAGTTCCCCAACTTGGAGACTGAGTTACAGGGTCTGAGGGCGCAAGGCTGCTGGATCCCTCAGAGCCCTGAGCTCTTGGAGACAAGCAAGCAACACTTCGACACGGTGAGGTTATTGGGCATCTTCTCCTACAAAGAGTATAGAACAAAGTTGCATTTGGAGCGTCAGGCTCACATAGCGCACACGCCCCATGCTGCCGATGGCACAGCACTGCACACACAGTCCGACATACATGCCGGGTTTGTGCAGTACTACAGAGCCTGGTATAGTGTATCCTGCTTAGCAGAGGATATAGCTATTCACCGATTTCTGACAGATGTGGTCCTCCCCAGTCTCCCTGATGAAGTCTATCAGAGCTCAGATGCTCCATTACAGAGCTAGAAATCAGAGGGGCCATCAAAGACTTGGAGACCAGGAATACTTCTGCAGTCAATGGTCTACCCACGGAGTTCTACCAGTGGTTTAGCCCCCTCCTTTCACCTGCCTAACGAACCTGTATAAGAAGGCCTGGGAAATGAGACACCTTGCCTCCGTCGTGCCGAGAAGCTCTACAGATCTTGCCAAAGTCAGGAAAAAACCAAGAAGAGACCTCCTCTTTTCTTCCTCTATCGATGTTGACTACTGACTACAAAATACTTCTCCTGCAGCCTCACTTGCTGATCCACAAATATCAGAATGGTTTTATCCCGCACTGAAGCACCATCCCGGATATTAGACGCCTCCATCGGGTGCTGGATTATGTCTACCCAGAGGCCTTCCACGATGCGGTTGTACTCTCAGTTGAACTCTTAGTTTATCTACGCAAGGCCTTTGACACCTTGCAGTGGGAAGGTGCATGCAGGCAGCAATGCAACTCATGAACCTAGGACCTGACTGGGCTACATGGGCTGGACTGCTATACTAAGGGCACAAGACTGGATGAAGACCAGGCAAAACATCTTGGATCCCTTCGAGATTCGCACAGGCGCAAGAAAGGGGTGACCCTATCCTTACCGTGCTGTTTGCACTGGCCACGGAGCCTTTCACCAGCATTATTCGTCAGACATGGTGGGGCCAAGGCATACTGTTGCATGACGGGGAACATAATATGTCCCTCAATGCAGATGACCTACTCTTATTTTTATGAGATGCGGATTCAGGTATACCCTGTGGGTCTTGATGTTGCGTAGGCTGGGATAGGTAAAAGGTCTGTGCACTAACAGTGGAAAGTATTGTGTCTTATCTGTGTGTCAAGGCTGTGTAGACATCCCGTGGGCAATCCAGGACTATAGCATCCCTTGGGACCCCATGATGTTTTGATACCTCTGGGCTAAAATTTTCTACAGAGATGTGGACAGTCGGGAGAGCAACCTGGGCAGTGCCCTTCGTTCGCTGAGAAGTAGTGTAGCTTTCTGGCGAACACTGCAGCTTCCACTGATGGTGCGAGTAGCACTCACTAAAATAATCATCTTGCCCAGGGTGCTGTAATCCTTGAACCTTCCACTTTGGCTGGTGATGGTACTGCCCCTCCTACTGAGGGAGTGCCTCACTCGGGGTCCACCTCCGAAAACTGCTACGAATCACATTGCGGTGTTGGGAGAAATATATTAGGTTATAACGTCGTTCGCTACCATATTTTCCGGCATTGCCATTGGTGGGCCTCTTGATGCAGTACTCGGGCAGTCTGAGGCCACTGGACGGACTCATAGCAGCCGCTAGCCTGCCTGCCTCGCAATTCCTCATGTATACGGCTGTCACCCAGGTGGTACATACTCTATGGCAAAAGGGACACTCAGCCGCCAGTGCATTAGGTCTTACAATTTGTCCTTACTTCTAGAGAGTCGCTGGATAGTTTCCTGGCTCTATAAATTGACGTTTCATAGACCAAGAACACCTGAGCCTCCATCGCATATTGTTTCAAATAGGTCATGCATATTTTCCATTCATTTCAAACTGCCCTATACAGAGAGGATTTGATCATCTCTTCAGTATAGATCAACCAGTATCTTAGTTCTGCTGTCACCAATAAAGTCTCCGGAACTGGCAGCCATATATAATACTTTTCAAGAAGTCTGATGTTCTGTGCAGGGGCAACATTTCTAGGGAAAATATGGATCATCAGGTGCCATGTACTAAAGAAGCGATAAAGCATTCTCCCCAGAACTGGTAATGGTCCTTTAAACTTGTTTTTAATCACATTCTACGTTTTTTATTTCTTGTTTTAATCGTTTTTAGCTTTCTCAGTAAGATGGTGAAACAGTATGCGCCTAAATTCTGAATGAATCATTCTCATGCTTGCTTTTTTTTTTTTTTCTCTTGTACTGTTGGCATTTGCACTTTCATGTAACCATCTATGCGTTCGTACTCATACAGTACTGTAGTGATCAAGTCCACTCAGTAGAGATGATTCAAAGAGGTTTATTAGAAGATTGTACAGGATCACAGGGAGACTATGAGTAGATCAGACCAAGACAGACCAGAACAGGAATGAAATGGGGCTGAAAATGGAAAACAACCAGAACACCGGACTACAGGCCGCGACGAACGCAGAGGAAGAAAACACGACAGAAAAACAAAGGAAAGTCCAGAAACCACAAGAAACACGAGAAGAAGACCTCAGAAGGAAAACTGAAGAGAAGAAAGAAACAAGGAAAAAGACGAAAAATGAGGGTGATTCCACATCAAAACACCATTATCATAACGCAATAACAAAATTGTAATGCAAAGATAACAGTGCAAAAATAGCAATAAACATAAAATATCAACAGAACATACTTAGCCATGAAAGCATGAAAAGCACCGAAATAAGGTAAAAACGTAAGCTAAAAATGTAACTCGAATACATAGGTGAGAACCCACGACTAATCCCAAGGAATAGAGATGAGTAGTGCACAAAACTGGAAATGCTCACCATATACATAAAAGTGTAAGGACAAACTTGGTGTGGAAAAACTACACCGTGCACTGTACTAATGTAACTGCGATAAAACAGCACATATGAGTAGGTACTCATGACAAATTCCCAACAACGATAGGAATATTTGGGTAAGAACCCATGGTAATGCGAAAAGGACTGTAACCTTTGCATGAATTCCCTGTACAAGGGTAGAACTGACAGTGTTTGGATCGGAACCCGCACTTATGCAATAGGACTTTAACCTTTGCATGGGTCCTCTGTGAGAGGGAAACAGAACAGTGCACACTTGAAAATTGTATAAACGTACAACAATCTTCTCCTTCTAAAACTTCAACATGCGCTAAAAACACAGGTTCCCAGTAAAAAAAGAATTGCAAAAGCACACCAGTTGGAGAAATGTCAATAGAGATGTGTCCCAAAACCTTCAAATTTGAAAGCGGCAGTTGACACTGCAAACATCAGGTCAAAAGAAACCAAAAAAATGACCAAAAATCAAAGTTAAAAACAATGATAAATCTCACTTGACGTTGCCCATCGTAGTACTGCAGTAGTAATGCCCTAAACAAACGCTGCCACCCAACAACAGACAGCCAACCAAAATGAAGGGAAACTCTTACAACCGTAGCTTGTCCTGAGACTCTGTGCTAAATCCAGAACTCTCCGTCATCCACAGCAGACAAAATGACTTTTGTGCAAGACGAGTGTAGGGTCTCTATACCTGTAGTATAAAAGGACAAAATGGACCAAATAAATTAACGTTAGTAAGAGGGTATCCCCAATCCTAGTGTTGACTAGAGGCTCTGTAGACAATTCTTGTATAGGAGGAACATCTGTACTACGTAGGCAGCGTTGAGACAGGCTGTAGGAACAGCATGAACAGACTATTTGGGACTCTGTAGGAAAAGCAATAACAAACCTTTTGAGATTCTGTAGAGACTACATCACAAGAACCAAAGATGAACATAAAATATCCATTAGAACGACGTAGATGGGTGACCCACCCACTACAAACACATGGGACTTGTACACATAAAAAAAAAAAAAAAAAAAAAAAAAAAAAAAAAATAGGTGGGACTGACACCTACTATAAACACATGAGACTTGTACTCATAAGAACGAGGTAGGTGGGATTAACACCCACTACAAACACATGGGACTTGTACCCAAAAGAACCATGTAGATGGGACTTGCACCCACTACAAACCATGGAATTCATTTCCATTAGAACTAAGTAGATGGGTCTGACATCCACTACAAACACATGGGACTTGTACCCATAAGAACGAGGTAGGTGGGACTAACACCCTCTACAAACACATGGGACTTGCCCGATAAGAGATAAAATAGGACTTGTCCTCATTAGAAACACATGTGCAGAGGTTGAAAAAATGAAGACACAACCCACTAAAATGGGATTAATACCCATTTCAATACAAGTGAGAGCACTGCACAATAAGGCATTCATGTCTTGCAAAGACAATACCACAAAAAAAAAATTGTGAGTGCCTCACTATATATAAAACTGAGAAAAGGGAACATAAACATTAGGGTAGAAATCCAAACACATGGGTTGGAACCCATGACCTAAATGTGGGTAGGAACCCAAAACTATGGATAGAAACCCGAAACAATGGATAGGAACCCATGATACAGTGTGCATTGAAAAGAAGAAAATAAAATAATACCCTGGAGGTAATTTCTTGTGCACTGAACAGATGGGAAATTGACCCATGTGACACCCCATGTGGAAGTTAGAATGTTGTGCACCGAAAAGATGGGACTGAAACCCAAGAACCCAAATATAAATGCAAAAGGGACTGACACCCTTGCATATGTCCCCGAAGAAAAGCAGACTAGAATTGTACGTAATGGGGCATACACCATAGATACCCTATGTAGGGTAAAAAAAAACATACCCTTAGTACAGTCACCCCAAAGGTCAAATAATATAGAATGTACTAAAAAGCTAACAACCATCAAAAACAATGCATGCATAAAATAATGTACAATAGGCTACATGATGTTAAGCATATAAGCACTAAATTAAAATAAATAAAGTAGTCACCGTAGTCATTTGAATGAAGAGAGACAGATAGGGAAAACTAAACTGTGAATGTATGGGTGGGAACCCATGACTTAACTGATAGAGAAACACAAAAGATGCAAACGGACTAAAACCGTTGCACCTTTGCCCTGAGCGTAACAACACTTTCACTGCGCTAAATATACAAAGATGTAAGACAAAAGACTTCCCCACTTGGAAAAGTAGTGAAAGAAGTGGTACCTGTAGCACAAAAACACATAGACGGTACAATGGAGAAAAAAAAAAATATATATATATATATATATATATATATATATATATATATATATATATATATTCACTGAAAAAACCATAGGTTTCACACATGTTATAGTTAGCGGAAATTTTACTGATAAAAAACCAATGAAATTCCCCCGTTATAGTTAGTGCAGGCAACTATAACTCACGCGACCGCAATCCTCTGCTGATGCTAATACTGTATTTAGACACTTATTTGCCCATGTCTTCTTCCATACATTTTTAGCTATACATATATTACAAATATTTTTTTTTCATAAAGACACATATGTCATCAGCAGAAGATTGCGGTCGCGTGAGTTATAGTTGCCTGCACTAACTATAACGGGGGAATTTCATTGGTTTTTTATCAGTAAAATTTCCGCTAACTATAACATGTGTGAAACCTATGGTTTTTTCAGTGAATTTGCAAGGTTTTTTAAATGCTAATTCCTAAATATAACGTGTGTGAAACCTATGGTTTTTTCAGTGAATTTGTACGTTTTTTTAAATGCTAAGTTACTTTACGCCATTCGTGGCGTGCGCGCCCACTTAACGCAGTTCGTTCCGTACGCGCACGGTGCGCTTCGCGCACCGTGCGCGCACAGTAAGCACGCGGTGCGCTTCGCGCACCGCACGCCCACTTTACGCAGTTAGTGCCGTGCACGCACGGTGGGCACGCGGTGCGCTACGCGCACCGCGTGCCCACGTTACGCTAGATGGGCCATGTACGCACGATGCGCTTCGCGCACCGTGCGCACATGGAGGACATATGATGCACTTCGTTTTGAAAGGTAATATTTTAATTTTTCGTAATTTTTATAAGCCATGCACAAATGGTGCCCTTCGGGCACCCTTTGCACACGGGGTGGACAGAGTGTGGATAATTTTTTTTTTTATTTTATTTTCTTTAAATATTATAGTTTTTCAGTTCTCTTATAAGCTATGCACAATTCGTGGCCTTCGGCCACCGATTGGACCCGGGGTGGGGAGACTGTGGATAATTTTTTTTTTTATATAATTTTTTACCGTACGCGTACGGTAAGCGTAATCGGCGAAATTAGCGAAAAAAAAAAAATTCAGTTTTTGGCATTGGGGGATCTTTGGGGACCCCCCCACCTTGGCTATGTGTGTGGGAGCTGTCTAAACAGCCCCTTTACATGTTTTTGTGCTTTGTATTTTCATCATCACTCTCAGTGCGAGAGAGAAAATGGCGGCCGCCGCTTCCTGGTTTCGGCCGATTCGAATGTTTACTAAGATCTAAGAGCCAATCAGAATCGCGCTCGCGCACGCCACCGTACGCGTACGGTAAGCGTACCGTAAGCGCACCGTAAGCTGGCTCAGATATATATATTGATTTAAAGGCTATTTTCTCAGAATCTACTGAACAGATTTACACCAAACCTACAAAAGGCCCTTCCTTGACCTGAGGACTACCTCTCTGCCAAATTTCAAGTAATTCTGTTCAGCCGTTCGGGCTGTAGCCCTGTCTAAAGGTCCTATGGAAAAATGCATGGGAAAAACGCGTTTTGTTACCCCCCTTTTATCTCAGCCCCCGCTTGACGAATCCCCCCGAAACTTTCAGGGTAGGAGCGGAGCGTAGCGCCCCACCTATTTTGAAAAATTTGCGAGGATTCGTCGACTGGCGCCAAAGTTATTCCAAATAGAATGTTGCGGATTTCCTATGGAAACAGGGTCCTAACTATAACTACCTACTGGCGACCGCCAGTAGGTAATTATATATATATATATATATATATAATAATATATATATATATAATAATATATATATATTATATAATAATATATATATAATAATAATATATATATATATATATATATATATATAAAATTGTAAAAACATTTGAATGACCACAGCTGATAATTAAATACTACATCCACTATACAGAATATAACATGGTAGTCATAGCTGAGTTTGTCGCGTGGATCTGTGATACACGGACTGTCAAATACACAAAGCATGCACCAAGATTATACTATAAGGTAACAATTATTGTAAGCCATTGGCAGAAGAAGAAAAAAAAATGATGACCTAAGGCAGTCAAACACACTGTTTGAGATTTCCTAAAACGATAAGTTGTTCGCCAAGGGTAAAATTGTTCCGGACAGTCAGACGTGTAGATGACCAATCCAAAACACATTGCAGAGAGGGATTGACACACAGTCCGATGTCAAGAGGTTTCGTAACTAGAAAACAGTACTTGCGGTGGTCGGCAGTACAAATCCGGTACAGCAGAGATTATCCGAGAGACTTCTTGTCATGGTTGGCACATCACGCGCAAAGCTGGAAGATGTGGATGAAATGCGTGCCAAATCCAAAGAGGGAAAAAAAAAAAAAAACACGCCGTGGATACCTCAGAGTGTTCGCAGAAATCCCGCAGCAACTTTATTGAAACGACGTGGTTGGCAAGATTTGCGTGACCAAGAGTAGAACAAAAGGAGCTTCCCGCCAACCACAAAATGGCGGCACGTTGAGTACGCCGCGCCGGGTGGTTCACGGCAGAAACGTAACCAAAACTCTAAAAAGCATCAAAGTTAACAATGAACGTCACACGCAACTTCTGTAGATGGCACCGCAGAGAAGAGACTGCACGCGACTAGAGCGCATAGGTAAACACACGCAAAATCTTTTCTTTTAACCTCTTCTATGCCCATGACGAGATAATCTCGTCATGGAGCGCGGTTGCGCTGTGCCCATGACGAGACTATCTCGTCATGGACCCCGCCCGCTAATACAATGCCCGGCACAGGAGGGGGAAAGGGCGGGGCACTGAAGGGGTTAAATTCAAAGTGGCAGTTAGGTAATGCGGGAAACAGGAGGTCGTAAACAAGCTGGAAAAGCACAGACAAAACATGCCCCACATGTCTTAGCTCTTGAGGCTTCTCCTTAATACCGTCAGTAGTGAAAAACACACTTAGTATGCGATTCAAAAGTCTTGCTTCCCTCCGGTGCAGATGAAGTTCAAGGCAGATCATGTCACACCGTATTCACAAAGTGGACAAGAAGTAACAAACACTGAGGCAAATAAAGATCTCCACACGCAAACTTCTTTTTTTTGTTTTTAAATATAAATGTTCAGGCTGGCCACATCTTACAAACCAGTTTTGTTGAGCCCAAAGTTTCAAAGCTGTAGTAATCAGGGACGCACTCTGGGCAGCATCATTGTAGTGATGCACAGATCCAATATAGACAGATTGGCACACACTCTGTGCAGCGTCAATTGAGTGAAAGAAAAGGCTTACTGTATTAGAAGGCTCAGTGTGCACAGAATCCTTGAAATAAGTTGTTGATGTAGCCTCAAAAGGTGGAGTACAGCAGTTTTCCAGACGTAGGAAAGCTTGAGGTGCGTCAGGCTCACCCTCACAGAAAGCACAGCATAAAGCAGTTTTCATTCCCAGAGCACAGGAGAGAAATGTTGGGAGGCTTGGAAAGCGTCAGGCTTACGCTCAGTAAAAGCACAGCACAGGACACAGGCGTTGAAGAATGGCATGCTTACCCTCACCACACTGAAAGCACAGCATTTCACCAGATGATAGTAGGCTTACCCTCACATGAAGGCACAGCACAAAGCGAAGACGTTGAGGATGTTGGCAGGCTTACTCTCACTGAGGGCACAGCACTTGCGTAGACATATAGGAACAACTGGCAGACTGTTGTGGGCGACCAATGGGAGCTTGACTTGAGTTGCTGAAAGTATTGTATTTATCAAGTTGCTTGAAGTTCATGTAGAGGTGACAGAAGTAGGTTCTTTAAGTTCAAATCGTCGCCAAAATTCTGTAGTGATCCCGTCCACTCAGTAGAGATGATTCAAAGAGGTTTATTAGAAGATTGTACAGGATCACAGGGAGACCATGAGTAGATCAGACCAAGACCCCACCAGGAGCAGCCAGCAGGCAGCTCAGCCCAATCAACTGTCATACTCACTGCAGATTCCCAACATTCTGCCAGCATCATCACATTAACATTCCACTGGTGGTAGACTGACAATGCATTAGCATTAGCAGGATATAACAAGTACCTAGATCCTTTTACTTTTGTGCCTCTTCTTTTATTTAGTGAGATACTGTTTTGTATATCTAAAATATGATGTTTTTTAAAATGACTGCCAAATCTTGCTTATACACTGTACTGTCGATACATTGGTACTAATGAATTTTTGTATCGTTTGCACTTTTATGGTCGTAAAAAACTAATAAAGTAAAGTGGATAGATAGATAGATATACTTAAGTGTCTTATTTCTATGTGTATGCTGTCAGACCCCTGGTACTGAACCTAATCGCAATACAACATTGGTCTAATAATTATAAACACAATAAGATGTATATGCGAAAATATGCATTGCTAAAGTATTTTATTGTAAGGAGGAGTGCAACTGAGAGACAGATTTCACACAAGTATCTGATTAGCCTCTAAATCACGGCAATGGACTTTCTTTGCCAGTTCCAAATGTGGTTTCCCATTTGCAAGGGAAGACAAACAGTCAACAGGCCAAAAGATCCAGTGCCTCTGCTTTGGTAATTTATGCCTCTTCTAGGCCTTGGCTTAGCGAGTCCTAGCACTAGTAATCCCAATGGGTACTTTATAAATGAGGCACATATACACCACTGGGTGTCTGCTGCATCAAGAAGACATTTAAAATCCAGTGAATTTAACTCAACTCACCCTAGTTTAGAACAGAATCCATGTTAAAAAGCAATTTCAGATGGAAAGCAGGTATGGGGAGAGTACGGACCTTTAAAAGAGGGGGTCATTTGAGACAGAAATTACCAGAAAGTCTGGGAATGACCGAGTGGACGTGACCAACAGTAGACTGGGAAGAGAGGAGAAGAGCTGAAAAGAGGTGGGTTGGTGTGGGGGAGGAGGACAGGTGTAGAATTGATAAGCAAGAGAAGCAGAGACAGGGGTTATAGGGTCACCATGAATTTCACCATGAGAGTACGGATGCAGTGCAACTGAAGGCTGATGCAGAGTGAAGTGTAGTAGTATTTGTGCAGCAGGAGCGCTTAAATTAAGATAATGCATACCTAAATCATGCCAGATATTTAATGTGTCTCTGCCTTCAAGGATTCCATTGAATAATTCAATTATTTTCAAAAACTGTATGCATATCATGAATCAGACTCTGGCCTGAATCCAGAAAACCAGTCATAAGTGTTTCCTCAGGGTTATCCCATTGCGTATTCTGGCCTATCATAGTTTGAAGTACACTTAAATGAAGCAAAGCAAATATTCATGTTCTTGTCACCTTGTAAAAACTACAATAAACCTTCTGTCTAGCGGCCCACAGTACTGATCCAGCTGTGAGGGCAGATACGTCATTTTTTAAAGCAGGTTTGAGAACCTTTTTCCCTAACCTGATAAAAAGTTACGTTTCAAAGGGACATAAGGACTTAACGAGGTCGAATTCAAACAGCAATGGAAAAATGACAGATTCTTGTGCTGAATTACACTCAACACTAACTATTTCCTGGAAAGATATTATTTATCTATTTATGAGAGAAATCAGAAGCTCAAGGTTCTATAGGGAGGAAAACTCCTCCATTGGGTATCATGTAATACTCCAAAAGGGGTAAAAGTTAAAGAACTACTGAAGGACCTCAAGGCCTCAAGCAGAAAAAAGTCTTTCACATTTAGAAAATAGAAAGGACAAAAACAGTAACAAAAACTACAATATCAAGTAGAGGCAGCAAAGGAGAGGTAGCTCTTCCTCAAAGAGCAGATACGCGGCAGCCCTCCAACCACTACCAGGATACATTAGAGAACATTTTGCATGGTGTGCCCCTCTCCACATGGTCAATCTGAGGGACAGGAACAAGATGGTAAGGCACTACACCCATGACAATAACTTTCCAGGCCGCTGAGAGCTATATGGGAACTGACCACAGGACCGATAGAAGATATTGACTGGGAGGCAGCCCTCATGTACCCACGTGAAGTGGAAATAAAGCAGAGGTTACGTCTCATAGAATATAAGATCTTACTTTGGGTTTACTTTCACAAAGCACAACTTCACACCATGGGACGAGCAGAATCCCTAAATTGCTTAAGATGTCAGACCGAGCGAGGCGCAGTCATACACACATTGTGGGACTGCAGTAAAATAAAAACATACTGGGCCCAGATAGTGGGGGAAGGAGTAGTTTCTTTTCTGTAACTCCAGTTCTGTAGTAGGGGTATCTCTGTTATAGTCATAATCTAGTGAATAGTCCCGCCCATGTGCGCGGACCCCGGAGCAATAAAAAATAATCTCTAAAAGGTGACAAATCATGCAGACCTGCATACACCTTTAAGAGAGAATTTAATTTAAAGACAGATAATGCAGCCTATACCCACAGGCTACACTGTCCAGTACTTCAACTAGAATTCCACCAAAATCCACAAACAGCACTGCCTGTCCAGTTTTTCTCCCCATAGGAAAAAACCCTGCCTCTACCAGCAAAAGCCTCTGGAATGATAGAGAGGAAGGAGTGGACAGACAAGCCCCATAGGCTGCCATTATGTGGCTTGGAACAGGATACTGTGCCTTTAAGAAAACTTTCCAGTTTTCCAGAACTTTCCCCAGTATCCCAGAATGCCCAGCAGGTCCCATTTACTTTCAGTTCTTTTTGAAGGCGTAGCACGCCAGACCTGTAGCATTCTCCATATGAATAAGTATCTCTCCACCGGGGAGGAGGGCGGGCGCTTATGACTATAACAGAGATACCCCTACTACAGAACTGGAGTTACAGAAAAGAAACTACTCCTTCTGTAGTAGGGGATCTCTGTGTATAGTCATAATCTAGTGAATAGAATGGCAAGCCCATCCCCACACAACAAAAGCGGTGGAGAACACATAAGACACAACCACTACTGTGCGAACAAATTTCGCAGCGAAGCCTGCCCAACCTGAGCATCTGCCCTGGCATCCGAGTCCAGACAGTAATGCGCAGCAAAGGTATGGACCGACTTCCAAGTGGCCGCCTTACAGATTTCCGCAATCGGAACATTACGCAGCAAAGCCGTCGTGGCAGCTTTGCCCCTGGTGGAATGAGCCTTAGGTTTACCCCCTAAGGTCTTATTAGCCTTTTGATAACACAACTGTATGCAGGACACAATCCACCGAGAGATGGACTGCTTAGAGGTCGCAAGACCAGTCCTGACTGAGCCATAATTAACAAACAATTGGTCAGACCTACGAATATCCTTGGTCTTATCCAGATAAAATTTCAACACCCTTCGGACATCCAGGGAATGGAGAGCCCTTTCCGCTGGTGAAGAGGGATTCTGAAAGAACGTAGGTAAAGTTATGGTCTGATTGACATGAAAGTCAGAGATAACCTTAGGAAGGAACTTAGGGTGAGTACGCATCACAACCTTAGCAGCATGAAACACAGTATAAGGTTCCTGACAACATAATGCCTGAAGTTCACTCACCCTGCGGGCCGATGTAATGGCCACTAGGAACGCCGCCTTCCAGGATAGGTGCTGCAATGAAGCCTTGTGAATAGGTTCAAAAGGCTCTCTCATCAGTCTGGACAGCACCACATTCAAGTCCCAAGAAGGCGAGGGAAGTCTGACAGGAGGGAACACCTTCTTCAAGCCTTCCAAAAAATCCTTGACCACAGGAATCTGAAAGAAGGACGTCTGTGAAGGGCACTTCCTGTAAGCAGTCAAAGCAGCCAGATGAACCTTAATGGAATGGAAATTAAGGCCAGACTGCGCCAGATGTAAAAGGTATGGAAGGATGACATCTTCCTTACATGTTGTCGGATCAAAGTTCTTGGACTTACACCAGATACAGAACCTCTTCCACTTGTAAGCATAGGATGTCCTAGTGGAAGGTCGCTTAGACTCCTTCAGAATGTCCATACAATCGTCTGGTAGATTCAGATGACCGTATTGCACTATTTCAGGAGCCATGCCGCCAAACTCAAAGACGAAAGGTTGGGGTGCACCATCCGCCCCCCGAACTTCGTGAGAAGGTCCGGCCTGCACGGCAACCGCATGTGAGGAAGGAGAGACCGGTGAAGAAGGTCCGTGAACCACCACTGCCTGGGCCACTCCGGGGCGATCAGGATCATCCGCGCCCTGGACTGGGACAGCTTGATGAGCACCGCCGGAATCAGGGGAATGGGTGGAAAAGCGTACAGAAAGCTGTTCGACCAATCGATCCATAGCGCATTCCCCAGCGTCCCCCGCTGGTAGTACCTGGATGCGAAGTCTCGGCATTTGCTGTTTTCGGCGGTGGCGAACAGATCTACGTCTGGAGTCCCCCACCTTGCGAAGACTTCTCCTAGTACTTCGTCGTTTATGACCCATTCGTGGTTTTCCTGAATCAGTCTGCTCAAGGCGTCCGCCTGAGCATTCTGCACCCCTGGCAGATGTGTGGCCGTGATCGTCAATCCTCGGGCCAGCAGCCAGCGCCAGATCGCCTGCGCCTCCTGCGACAGAGTGCGCGATCTCGACCCCCCCTGCTTGTTGAGGTAATACATCGTGGTTGTATTGTCCGTCTGTATCAGCAGCGAGTTGGTCTGGAAGGACGGAAGGAAAGCCTTCAGTGCCAGGAAGACAGCTCTGAGTTCCAGGAAATTGATGTGGTACGTCGATTCCAAAGGAGACCACTTCCCCTGAATCTGCAGGTCCCCGGAATGCGCACCCCAGCCCTGGAGCGAAGCATCCGTCACCACATTCGTCGTGGGAATGTCCTTGTGGAAGGGAACCCCCTTGAGGAGGTTTTCCGCCGAACACCACCACTTCAGAGACTGACGAGCATGTAGAGACAGTCGGATCTTGTCGTCCCAAGAGCCTGTCTTCTGATCCCACTGATCCTCCAAGCACTCCTGCAGTGGTCGCATCTGTAGACGTGCGTGCGGAGTGAGGAAGATACAGGAGGCCATCGATCCCAGTAGAGACGACACCTTCCTCACAGTCGTCGATGGAGCAGTCCTGAGGTCCTGAGCCTTCCGAAGGAGTGATAACCGTCTCTCCTCCGAAGGAGACACGCTTGCTGACCGCGTATCTATGGAGGCCCCCAGGTACTGTATGCACTGTACCGGAGATGGGACCGATTTGGACATGTTGACGTGTAACCCCAGCTTGTTCAAGAGCTCGCACGTCCAACGGAAGTGTTCTTGCGCTTCCTCGAAGGATGACGCCTTGATCAGCCAATCGTCCAGATACGGGTAGACAAACACCTTGTTCCTCCGCAGGTGTGCCGCCACTACCGCCATGCACTTCGAAAAAGTCCTGGGAGCAGACTTTAGCCCGAATGGCAGTACTGTGTATTGATAGTGATTGGCGCCGACTTGGAATCGCAGGAACTTCCTGTGCTTCTGTGCTATGGGCACATGGAAGTACGCATCCTGTAGATCTATGGCACAGAGCCAGTCTCCCCGTTGCAGCTGAGGGTAAATCTGGTGCAACGATAGCATGCGAAACTTTTCTCTGCGAATCCACTTGTTTGCTTGTCGCAAATCCAGAATGGGCCTGAACTCGTTCTTGTCCTTCTTGCGAACGAGGAGGAACCGAGAGTACAGACCTCTTCCCCTTTGAGACAAAGGTACTTCTTCTACCGCCTTTTTTCTCAACAAGATGTCTGCCTCCGCCTGGAGCTCCCTCAGCTGGAAGCGAGAGCTGACCGGCGGAATCGCTGGAGGCGGGCTGATGAACCGAAGACTGTATCCATTGCAAACAATATTCAGCACCCACTTGTCCTGAGTAATTTTTCTCCACTCTGCCGGAAAAAATCGAATGCTTCCCCCCACTGGAGTGGGTAACGGTTGAGGGGGAAGTAACAGCTCAGGGCCGAGACCCGGCCGGGCCCTTGTTTGTGGTAGTAGCCTGCTGGCCACCTCTACCCCTCTGGCGCTTCTGGAAGGGCTTGCGGAACTGCTGCTGTTGTGGCTGCTGCTGTCCCGAGCCCTGCCAACGCCCTCGGCCCGACGACCCGAACCTCCTCTGGAACGGTCGTTTCTTTTTCTCGGCCTTCTCTAACCCGACGGCCGTCAGGGTTTCCGCTTCAGCCTTCATGCGGGCCATTTCATCGTCCGCATGCTTCCCGAACAGGGTTTCCCCCGAGAAGGGCAGGTTGGCCACTCTCTGCTGCGCCTCCGGCTTGAGGGACGTCAGGCGCAACCAGGAATGGCGCCGCTGGTGGACGCCATGACAGTAGGCGTGGGCGGCCAATAGCGATATATCCGCTGCCGCGCTGATCGTTTGGTTAGAAACCAGCATGCCTTCGCGCACCGTCTCCAAGAAGTCCTCCTTCTTGTCTCGTGGCAGGAGGTCCGCATATTGCTGCAGGGATTCCCACAGGGCCCAGTCGTAACGGCCCAACAACGCCCCTGCACTCGCCGCCTTCATCGTGGTGGCAGCGGTACCACACACCTTCCTGCCCGCAGAGTCCAGCCAGCGGCTTTCCTTGTCCGGTGGCACCGTGGAGGCCGGGGCGGTCGCATGTTGTTTTCTCGCCGCCGTAACGATAACCGAATCCGGTTTCGGGTCCCCTCTCAAGAATGACGGATCCGACTCCGGGGCCCTATATTTCTTCATGAGCCTGGACGGAGCGGCCTTCGCTGTTGCGGGAGTGAGGAACAGTTCCAAAGCTGGTTCCACCAGTCCAGGCACGAGAGGCAGGAGGGGGCGAGACAAGTGTCTTTTATGAAGCGTCTCAAATATCACGGACGTCGTGGGTGTTGGAACCGTCACCGTGATATTCAGCTTCGCAGCCCCTCGCAACAGCACCTCCTGGAACGAGACCAAGTCGTCCACCGGCGACACCCTAGTCCCCGGGGAGTCCGACAGCGTCGGGGAAAGGTCCCTGTTCGAGGAGCGCGACCTGGACCTATACCTTCTGCGGCGTCGTCTAGAGTCTGACGAGGATCGCCCTCGGCTCCGCGATCGTCGCCTCCTGTGAGAGCGGGAGCGCGACCTCTTCGGCTTAGGCCTGTCCGCCGGTCTCGCTGGTCCAGGCGACCGTGGGCGTCGTGGCTTCGGGGTCCCTTGCGGCGGAGTCGGGTACCGTGGAAGGGAAACCGACCTCGGGGGGACCGGCGGCGGTACCGCAGGAGTGCTTGGCAGCAACAGAGGCCGGGGTGGCGGAGACAGAGTCCGCGGCCGCGGAGGAGGCGGTGGAGGAAGTGGAGACGGTGGTGGAGGAGGTGGAGGTGGTGGTGGTGGTGGTGGAGGAGGCGGTGGCAGAGGTGGGAGAGGAGGAGGCGACGGAGACCTCCGAGGCGGGGTATACACCACTGAGTACACCGATCCCGGCGACTCTCTCTTCCTCGACGTCGACGTGTGCCTCGACGTCGACCTGTGCCTCGACGGCGATCTTCTCGGCGTCGATCTCCTCCTCGGCGTCGACTTATGTCTCGACGGCGACCTCCGCCTCGACGGCGACCTGCGCCTCGACGGCGACCTGCGCCTCGACGGCGACCTGCGCCTCGACGGCGACCTGCGCCTCGACGGCGACCTTCGCCTCGACGGCGACCTTCGCCTCGACGGCGACCTTCGCCTCGACGGCGACCTACGCCTCGACGGCGACCTTCGCCTCGACGGTGATCTTCGCTTTCTCGACGTCGATCTCCTTCTCTTCATCGACGGCGAGCTGCGATCCCTCGACGCCGAACGCCGACGCCGGGTCTTCTCTCGACGTCGACCGCTGGACGCCGTCGAAGACGGCGTCGTCGCCGACGACGCCGATGTAGTCGATGGCGGCCTATTCAGGTCCCTCGACGGCGATCGTCGACGCCGTTTCTCCCCAGAGCCCTGGGGAGACGGCGAACAGACGGTGGTCATCCTCCTCGACGTCGCCGTCGACGCCCTCGACGTCGACGGGGAGCGGGAGCGCTTACTGGTCTTCCTGCCCCTGGGGAGCCCCCCAGAGGCCTCAGCATGGGCCAAATCAGCCCCTCCAGACCCACCTGGTGCCTTCAGTCTTCGCTCCTCCAGAGCTTGAAGCCTGCTCTTCATCCTGTCCCTCAGGGTTCTTGCCGAAAACGAGTGGCAGATGGTACAGCTTTCAGGCACGTGGGACTGGGGAAGGCAAGCTATGCACACCTCGTGTGGGTCAGTTTTAGCCTTCTTTCGACCACATTCCGGGCACTTGTCGAACAAGCCAGGCATGTTGACAGTACCAGCTACTAAACACAAGAAAAAGTGACAAAAATTGCCAAAATCTCAATGAAAAACCTTGAAAAAGGGAGAGCTCAATGCTCCAGGGTCCTGCTAGCAGGAGCCGGAAAAAAGAACTGAAAGTAAATGGGACCTGCTGGGCATTCTGGGATACTGGGGAAAGTTCTGGAAAACTGGAAAGTTTTCTTAAAGGCACAGTATCCTGTTCCAAGCCACATAATGGCAGCCTATGGGGCTTGTCTGTCCACTCCTTCCTCTCTATCATTCCAGAGGCTTTTGCTGGTAGAGGCAGGGTTTTTTCCTATGGGGAGAAAAACTGGACAGGCAGTGCTGTTTGTGGATTTTGGTGGAATTCTAGTTGAAGTACTGGACAGTGTAGCCTGTGGGTATAGGCTGCATTATCTGTCTTTAAATTAAATTCTCTCTTAAAGGTGTATGCAGGTCTGCATGATTTGTCACCTTTTAGAGATTATTTTTTATTGCTCCGGGGTCCGCGCACATGGGCGGGACTATTCACTAGATTATGACTATACACAGAGATCCCCTACTACAGAACTGAACAACATACTGGGGGCCCAACTGAACCTTGAGGCCAAATATGTCCTTTTGGGCATCCCTATGGAAATCAACTTAACGTGCCATAAACTTATGTTAGCCAATCTGAGACTAGTAGTGGCTAAAAAAGACATAGCCCACTTCTGGGGGAC
This sequence comes from Triturus cristatus, assembly GCF_964204655.1. NCBI lineage: Eukaryota > Metazoa > Chordata > Amphibia > Caudata > Salamandridae > Triturus > Triturus cristatus. Next base: position 332,897,083 of record NC_140584.1, read on the forward strand.
ACCTAAACCCCGTACACTTAAGGAATGGTAGGCATGCTTAGAGCTTTATATGGTAGTGGCAAGAGTCACAAATACAGCCAGGGGGTGCCCGCGTAAAATCAAAAAGATTTGGAATACCTGGACATACTACTATGGGCTGGAGCTTGAAGGGATGTAGTACGTTGTGGGTTCGATAATAGAGGAACCGGAGACCGAGCCAATGTAATCTCTGGTCCCTACTTTCCCAGGACAGATACGCTAGGTATACATGTAACCCTCAAGACTTGTAATTGTAAAAAGATTGATCCATTTGCTTTGTCCGTTGGGAGAAATAGTCGCTGCACTCTATGCCTTATGTAATATGATGATGCTTCCTACTCTGTATATCTTGTATAGCCAAAGTTTCTCCGTTTTTAGTGTTAATAAAAACATTTGAGACAATAACTTTACAGCCATTCAGCTCAAAAGTCTCTCCATCTTCAATTTGACAAACAAGAACCAGTTCACATAGCCTTAGAATACACGTGAGAGAAAGAGAGATAGAGAGTACATGAAGGGTGACTGTGTCAGGACTGTAGCAGTTGTATCCATTGAAATGTCATGTTTATGTTTTGGGATTAGTAAACCATACAGATAACCCAACTGGGGTCTCCCAGTTCAAAGAAAATTATGCTGCATAATGAATGATGTATAAAACAGCCAACTTTTTAGTTGGCTCCTGAAAGCAGTTTCATAAGGAATTAAGGGAAGGTAGAGTGGAAGACTGGTACAGAGTTTGGGGAGTCAAATAACTAAAAGAGCTGCCTTCACCCCTGTCTGAACTCTGATTCGAGAGACGATGGCGAAAGTTAAAGTTATTCTAACGCTGTTTTGGCTAGAGCCCAGGACGCAAGGCAGAGACCTTTGAATTTGGTGCTTTTGGGTATTGACAGCCAATGGAGGTCTCTGGGATGGGCAGAGATAGAATAATGTCTGGGTACCCAAAATGAGAAGCTGCATTCTGGATGACTTGAAGACGCCCAAATAGACTCTGAGATATTCCCAGGTAAAGTATATCACCATAGTCCAGGCTACAGATAATTGCCTGAACTAGGATTTTCTGAGTGAAAGGAAAAAACGAGGTGTTAAATTTTCTTCAGACATCATTGGATTCCGCAACAGCATGCCACAATTGTTTTGATCTGATGATCCATAGAGAGGTTATGGTTTAGTCAGAAGCGAAGGTTTTTTTCCAACTTTCTCCTTGGAGGATGGAAAAGGTCTGAGGAAGTTGGGCTGCCATCTAGAGAACCACCAATTCGATTAGCTGCCTACAATCATGACTTCAGTGGTCTTGCCATTAAGCTTCATACATTTGAGGCATATCCATTTGTTTACAGCTAGCAAACAATTACGGAATAAAAGGGAATAACTTTGGGAGGGGGGGTTCTGAGGAAGTCATGTGACAGAAAAATAAGCTTGGTACCGCCTGCCTAAGCACAGTAAAGCGAAAACAATGTATGATGTTGGCAAGGGAGCAAAGGTATATATCAAAAAGCGTAGGGCTCAAAGATGAACCCTGTAGTACACAACATGTCACAGGATGAACAGAGGAAGAGAAGAGTTTCAAAGAGACTTGAAAACAAAGGTCCTTCAAAAAAGAAATTAACAATTTGTAGATCTCCAATTATATCTATCCAGTAGGGAACCGTGAAAAACTGTCATATGCCACAGTATATCTAGTAAAATGATAGCTGTAGATCCGCACTTATCAAGAGTGAGGCCCAGACCTTCAGTCACGGCGAGAAGGGGGAATTGGTTCTGTGTAGTGGGTGAAAGCCTGATTGCGAAACATCTAGTGGGGCATGGGATTCTAGGTAACTTGATAATTGTCTATTGATGTGCTTTTCTATTACTTTCGATGGCAGCGGAAGGAGTGAGATGAGTCAATAATCTATAGACTTAAAGCGATAGTTTTTTTTTTTAAGCAGAACAACAAGTGCATGTTTTGAAGTCGGGGACTAAGGTGGATGTAACCGAGAGATTCAGAATTCGAACTAATAGTGGGTGAATGACTGAGGCCTCTTAGCTCATTTCATGCAGGGGTGTTGGATCTAATCGAGAGCTAGGTCAGGAGTGGACCGGTGGAGATGAAGGGTTCCAGAGAGCTTGGCGTAGTGACTTCCTGAGCTTCCAGAGGAAAAGAGGCATAAATGTAGCTAATTGTTTGAGGAGGAAAGATAGTAAAAATCATAATATCTATTAACTGAGAGGGGGATGAAAAGAGACCAGGTCCAGAAGGGATTTTACAATGAAGCAAACTTATTTGGGTTAATTGGAAGTTCCCTTGATTTTATCTGCAAATAAGTCAGAGCGGGATGGTGTGATAACTGGATGATAGATCTTAATGGCCTTTTTATAGTGGTATATATTGTGAAGTCAATATGCTTGCACCATACTCATTCTAGTGTCTTAGGCCTAAGAGATAAGTGGACTGTTAAATCATGGGGCATAAAGCTTTGATCTCTTAGTTGTGGGCAGGGTGAGAAGGATGGTCATGTAGAGGCCAGTGGAGAGCCAATTGTTAAAATGATCAGCCTGATTGACGTTGGAAGTAAAAGTCGGTATCAGGTTTCTATTTGGGAGCAGAATAATTAAGGTGCAAGTTTTGACCAGCATAGTGTGTGGGTGGCAGTCACTACTGGGGAGAAAAGGAGAACAATTAAGAAGTACTGGTAAGGCATTGTGATCCTACTAAATGAGTGGCCTGGGTGGATCTCTTCTGAGATTGGATGAATAGGATAAAAATAGATCAAGAATATGGCCAGCTTTAGGAGTAAGGTAGTGACAATTGTGAGAGCTGTACTGCTTCCAGGTCAATATTGAGTTTTACAGTAGTAGCGCAGTGGGATCATCAAGGTGAAGATTTAAATCACCTAAAATGGTAAAGTTATTGAATTTAATGACATAAAACACGATGGCTTATAAAAAATTGAAGGTGAAATTCTGCTGTGGGAAGTACTGATAAAATAAAGTGAACCAAAGATTTTGGTTCTGGCAAAGTGATGATCAGGGACACACATTCAATGCAGAATAATTCAGATAAATGTACTTTAATTGTAAGCTGGAATTACCATTTTCAACTTTTTCTATGTAAAAGCCCCTGCATCTTGTGTAGATAAATGCTCTCAACAATGAAAAAGTGAGAATTTGAAATGCAAAAATATCTAAAACAAATTTCAGCGTCTAGAATGCAACTGTACTGGCAAAAGATATGGATGTAAGATGGCAACAATGGGCAATTCTAAAATACTGTTCAATGCCATTAGTATTCAATTTGTGGCAGGTCCTCCACTAGGACACAAAGGCTACAAAATGTCATTAAAACTTGGTATACTATTCTGGTTAGTTATTCTGCGATTCTTCCTGGTGTCGAAAAGGCTTCAAGTAGTTGTGCATACAGTTTGCGATAATGCTTGTGTTATTGTGTGTGCACTTTGAACATTCATCAACATTTCAAAATGGTTTCTTACCCTAGCTTCAAGAAGTGTGACATCCATCCCAAAACTCTGCAACTGGCGAGCAGCTGCCAAACCGGATACTCCAGAGCCTATAATGATTACCTTTCCAGTTTTTTTGGCTAATGAATAGGACAAAAGAGAAAAACAGAAAACTTCAGTGAGGAACTTGTTGTGCAGCAAAACATAACCACAGAACATACAAACAAGTTCTATAAAATGATCTCCATGTTTTACCAGAGTGTTCGATACTTTTTTGGTGTGGATGGGGTCATGGAACAAGCAGGGGCTACTGAGTACCAACCGTGGGGGCTAGGGTTGTTGGTCTCTGCTGTCCCATAGTCTGTCCTACTATCGCACTGTAAAACTGGGTGAAGTACAACCCACTTGACTCCCAGTGGGGGCGATGGCGAGCAGTCACCCGCTTCTCAGGGAGATAATGCGAGGGTCACAAGCTAAACCAGCAGCACAACCGATTAGCCAAAACAATGCTTTATTTTAGCAAAACACTTTCATCCACCGATTTTAAAAACAATACTCCACAAAACAAGTAAAAAGTCAAACAAAACACTGGTGCCCCCACCCCCTTTTGGGCATTTCTTAAAGGTCAGGTGTAGATTACTCTAATTCTGTATGCAGAACTCACTTAATCATAAAGTCCCCTTCCAGCACAGTAATTCATCACAGTGTCTATATAAGAGTCCTTTCCCTACAGCTCGTGGGGAGCAACAGCATGTGTTTCTAGCTGCGTCAATTTCTGCTGGAGGTTCTGCTGGCTGGAGGTACAGCCTACAATTTGGATGAGGGATGCAGCAGAACAGCAGTGAAGGTCAGCGTCCTCACATGCAGATGCTGACTCTGGCTGAGCAGATGTCTTCAGCAGCTAAGAGACCCACTTCTGGGTCTTTGGTGAGGTGCAACAGATGGCCTGCCAAGGGTGAGGGGACCACAGCATCACAAATTCAGTCACAACCACCCCTTTGGTTGCAGCAGGAGGGTTCACCTCGGGCAAAGTTCTTCGTAGGGAAGGCATAATCTACCTTGGCTATAGTTCTTAACGATGGTGGTAACAATTTGTGGTTGAGGCGATCCGGTCTTTCCTGGGCACAGTCCTTGCCTACAGTAGCAACAACTGCTATTTGTGATCATGCTAACCCCCTAATCCTTCCTTCCTCCTTCCCCATAGAACCGCTAGCATGGAGAGACTGTGCCCACACTCCCCTGGTCGCACAAACCACTCTCCTCGGCCCTCCTGCTTCTGGTGGACTCACAAACCACTGTGGTCAAAATGCTTCTTGCACTGCTAGGAAGTCATACCTACAAAGAGGTTAGCAGGCTCCTCTCGCTCAGCAGACAGTGTGGCTTCTAGATATTTCAGGTCAGAGGAATAGCTTCTTACGGAAAGGCAAGTCTTCAAGTGATATCCCCTAACCTCTAGGACACTGGTTGTGGGGGGGGGTGGGGGGGGGGGGGTTTGGGGGGAGACACATGCTCTGGTCTGCATAGCAGGCCTCTGAATACTCTGCGGAGCACTCCCTTCCTTGGCCAAAGAGAACTTGAAAATGGAACAACAAACAGTCATTAGCTCCCACTTTTATACAGTGAAAGAAGACCGCATATATGGATTCCCTGTCCGCATTTTCAGAAACAGTTTGGGGTGACTTCTTTCAAGTATCCTCTCCAGGCTGCTATTCAGACACAGCCTTTCTGATGGAGTCACTAGCAACAGCCATACCGAACCATGACCAGGGAAGAGACAGAAAACCTATTCATGTTTGCAACAGAGACTGCAGTCCTACCCATCACATCCGTCACCTGCCAAATGGTAGAGCTCCGTTCAGCACAAGACCTAAATGAATGTCTAAAGAAGCCTTATATCTTTTGTTCCTACTCCAGTAGCTATGTATCCTCTATTCAGCTTCAGAATGGAAGTAATCTACTTCTGTCTGGGAAAAAACCTCAATCATCTTGTGCAATGAAAAGGCGAGGTACTTCCAAATTAGAACCTACAGGCCTCCATTACTCTGGCTCACTCACCAGTACCAAAAAGGTCACACACACATGCACAGCATACACTTCAGATGTTTGTTATCGCACAGAAGCGAAACTTTACATGAGTGTACCAGTAAACCTTTAAGACAGGGATAAAGATAAAAAGGTCTGCCTGCAACTATGGATTCAAATAATATGGCCTTTACTGATCAACCTGTGAAAATCATGACAGGAACAGTAGTACACGGTCAGTAAAATGAAGGCATGCTTGATTCGCCCTTCCAGGTCAAAGGACAGGTCCAGAACTTCACTGATATCAAGGGACAGGCCTACGGCTCCGCACACACATTATATACATGTGAGACTAGGGCCAATATCCAAACCCTTTATACCACATACTTGCAGTCTGGCACTCATGGCAGGGGAACACGATTGCACACCTTTCAGGGGGCGTATAGGTCTAAACGGAGTATATATGAACAAATGTAAGACGTAAAGTGTTTTTTTTTTAAAAAAATTTATAAAGCAGTTTTCAGTTGGGGGTGCGTTGAAACAGAATGTATACAGTGAAACTCAATATATTTTGTTTGGGTCAGGTCATTAAAGTACCGCACACCTAAACTAGTTGCAGCAAACTGGAGACGTCACCAAGACATACAATAAGAAACTGCTTTCCATATTGCGTTTGTCTCCAAATATATGCATTTTCTGGTAAATTTAGTTATTCATTATTTAATATAATGGTATTCAACGTATGATCTTCAAAAGAATGAAGAGCATATTTGGCATCTGTGAAATTCAAAAGTGTGTTCTGGAGGCACAGAGATCAGAACTGAGTAGTTAACTCACTAAGATCAGATTGTAACATGTAGATTTAAATGGTGTTAATGGTTATGATCTAAAGAGTGAGATTACGCAGACTTTCCATATGCTCAATCTGATCCTTAAGCTTATAATCAATTTTTGGCATAGAAGTTAAAAAAAAGAAAAAGAAAAGAAAATTATTCAACATCCCACAACAAGCAGAAAAGCAGTAAAAAAAAAATAGAGTACATAGAAATTAAAACTAGGGCAATTGTGTTAGGTAAATTAAAGTCAATTTTGGATATTCACTGATCATAGCAGCAGGGTTTTTAAGGAACACTCCTAGTTTGAATGAGCAGCTTTGTCTAACAGAATCTGCTTTTAATTAGGAGACCACCAAGAGGCCATCTGTATGGGAGTTCTAAAACATATACTAGATGTGAGTGAGTCACTGGAAGAAGCCTGGTTCAGCTGGAAGTCCTTTTTCCAACATTGAGAGACCAAAACAAGTAAAGTTTTCACAGGAGGGGATGTGGCCAGGCGGGCTTAAACTGCTGATTATGAAACTGTCAGGTAGCTCCTATAAATCTATATAAGATCTGGGTGGTTAGACAACAAAATGTGGGATCGGTGGTCAGACTGATTCCAGATAACCCCACATTTGCCTGTTTACTAGCTAGCTCACAGTGCCACCATGAACTCCTCTTACCAAGGAGGGAATAGTTTCTGGCAACTATCGAACATGACAACCCTGACCCCTCAGGGATTGTCAGGAACCCCTAGTCCGATGTCAGTAATTGTTTGATAGGAGCTCTCTCCCCACCACTAAGAAGGCCTTGGGTTAAATACTGTTGTACAAAAGGAAGACTTCATCCTTGTTGGAGATCTTCCCTATGTACTGTATTGCGCCAGGTAAGCAAATCTACTTATTAAGGGAATGACACGATCGCTATCACTTCCTGTGGGGTTGGCGGTCTAGTTGTTTTTCCCTCGAGACATTCCAGAGCTGTCATTGCGTCTGCGCGAGCCTCGCGCGACGCACTTCAACTGAAGACTAATTCTGTGAGGAACGTTTCGTAAGCGCTCCATTATCTTGTCAGGAATTCCTCGAAATTGAATAGTGCGCGTCTGGCTCCGCTTTTAAAGGATAGTACAGAGAACTAGTTTCATGCTTTTTCAGTGATAATTCGTTTACTTGTTGTTAAATTCTCTCGACAGAGAAAAGGCAGTTTAGGTTGCTGACAGACTTCGTGGGTAATTCTACAAAGAGCAATCTCGCCAATTTCCAGAGAACCGCCTGTTTTCCTGAAGCATAGTTTGGAGAAGGAGGTGTTGCTTAACGAACAAGGGAGTCACTTCTGTGAAGAGAAGTCGACTCTCGCTTTTTCAAGTAAGACTATTTATTGCTTGCCTATGCTCAGCAGAATCGAGTAAAAGGAGCAGCAGTGTAGTAAAGGAATGACTGTAATTCAGAGACTTGAATATTCCACTCTTTGCAGATAAGACTGAAGGAATTGCAGGATATATTGACACACACACACGCAATGGAATTTAATTTTTAAGAACTTAAGGTGATAGTAACGTCTCTTTGGAGATAGATATTTCGAACAGTCAATCAAATAACACAATTTCTCAGACAAAACAGATATTCTAGACAGAAGCTAGTCTCGGGTCATTAACAGGTAAAATCAAGATTAAAAAGAGAGAAAGAGTAATGTAGATAAGGATAGTGTGAGCGAGAGCAGGGTTAAATAATTGTCTCTTGTATTTTGCAGGGAACTCCAAGATTCCAAAAAGAGTTTCTGAAGAAGAAGTAGTGGCCGAGCAGTCTCTCTTGTTTTGTCTTCCCCTTCCCCTTTCCCCCTTGCTGAAGCCTGAGACAGTTGTCTTCACCTGTCGCTGGTTTCGGTGGAGAGGATTTGGGGCAAGATCATCTGCTTCTGAGGAGGTCGCGTTTCGTTGTTTGACAGGGATCATGGAAACAGTACAGTACTTTTGACTCAGTCACTCATTCTCACTTTCTTTCATGAAACACACAGAATAAACGGTGGACGTTTTCAATAAGCATTTATTGAAACAGCGTCATTCTAGTGTAAAATACATATGCTGCAACAACCATATGACAGAAACAGATGTATAATGGTAAATAGCACCAATGGAGTAAATAGATGGTAGAATTCTACCATAATGCTAAAACAATGGATATATGCTGGTATATGAATACATGACAGAAATAATGCGTACTCCTACGATGCTAACCCTAACTAGATGTACCCAAGTGTACCTAGCATGTATGTAGGTGTATAGCCAAGAATTCCACCTAGTATAGAGCCAACACCATTACCTGATGTGAAAGAGCGAAGGACCCCATCTTCGTCTCGAGATGGACACCCCGCAAGGGCGGTCAGTCCACTGCGTGCTCGAGCATGCAGGGACTTCAGCGTCTTGCGTCAGCATGGAAGTCTTTCTCCTCTGCCTGCCCCAGCAAAGATATGATGCTTATTACCCAAAAAGGTACCCTCAGGTGTTCTACCTTGTTGTGTCATGTCAGCAGAGGAGGACAATGGTGATTAACCTTATACACAGTTATTATGCAGAAATGTTAGTCCTGCTGTGACTCTGAGAATCCTCATGCATAATAAATTAGGCTAGTTTTCGGGGAAAGCCACACAACATTTATGCAGCACTTAACTAGGAAAAGGTCAGCACAAAAAAACGTTATGTAGTACAAGGCAGGGTAAATGTAGGTAAAAGGGTAGGAGACTACCCAAGCCTATATTGGGGTACATTGTGATTCATAACAGCCACTCCTCATCAGACTCGAAGATATACTACAAAAATAAAAAGGGAATGTCCTTATAATTAATCATATAAGCATTGTTAAAAAGGTCAGAATAAAAATGTCTAAAACTATTAAAAATGCTTAAAAACGCTAAAAAATCTGTTATATATGTTAAAAAGCTCTATAAGTCCTTTAAAATATTTGCATATATAGTTTGAGCAACTGAGCATTCCTGAAAGCCATGGTGCTCAGTAAGAGCGAGAAAAGAAAACTAATTGTTTAAAATTCCAATTTTCGTTTGTTTTGGAAAAGAGGTCGAATTATTCCCAGCAAACGGAGAGCCAAATGTTTATGTTTGCAGACAACGGTCCCTGTAACACCTCATAGATCGGGGCAATCAAGCAAAGGTGATCTTCAGTTCCCACAGCCGACGCTGAAGAAGCATTTGAAACATCCAAAGTAAGTGTGCCTGCAGTGGATCCGGTATCCAATCCGACAGGAGCTGAAGCCTCCTGTGATGGCTCTTAGAATGAGGACATCAACATGGGAATACGCTGAGGACACTCGATTGACGTGTTAGACCGAGGTCCAACATGCATTTTTGCCCGCAGAACAAGTAGTGGAGGACAGGCAAAACACAGTCAATCCAGACTGGTCATATTGATGGGAACCAAGACTCGCTTAGCTTCCGAAGGCGAGGTGTGCCAAGATGGAGAACCATGCGGCAACATCGCTCCAAGAGCGCTTTTTCATTTCCTTGATGACTAGGACGTTCATTGTGTAGCAGAAAAAAAACCAGGATACCCACTACCAGTAGCAGGATTAGCGGAAGCCCTCCAAAAACGCTTCTCAATACGTACTGTATAAAGGCTGGAATCACTCCGAAGACTATCTGAAAGGTACTTAACAGTCCCGAACCAATGCGCTGTACCATTTCTCCGACATGGAAAGGGCAATTTGTTTGTACCAGTGCCTGCATCTCAGCTGAGGACCTTGCAACCTGAACATCAAAAGTCTCTTGGGCTGGGGTTAAGGGCACATCCTTCTGTAAGAGCATTGCTTTCAGTCGGCTCAGAGAATCAAACCGTATAAAGGAAACCTTCAATGAAGGCCATAACGGCGTCTCCCTGACTGTGTGGATCGGTAGAAACAATACCTGGATACAACAAGTAACCCGGGAACTTACTGTGACTAGATATGAGATGCCTGGAAGCATCCCACAACAACCTTGATCATTCAGCATTAAATAACTCCCATTCGAGAGCCGTCGGAGCACTGTGGATCCCTTTAAATGACAGGATAAGTTTGCAACTGGACCATTACAGGCCCCTCGAAGTACCATATCCTGGCAAATTAGAGACCAAGTCTTGCAGTCTGTACCATTGAGAATCACTTTTGTGTCCCCATTCCTGATTCTAGACCTATAGGTAATTCCAAAGATTCATCGATGAGGTCCTTACCCATTGCTTCATATCTGCCTACCTAGTGTTTTTCTAGGCAAAATTGGAATTGGAAAGTTGTTACTGGCAATGTTATATAGCCATGAATTAACCATTCAGTGGATGGTGATTCTGCCACAGTGAAAGGTAATTGGTCCAATTTTTCAATGTGAAGCATTGTATTTTTTGCATCTCTTTGTGCCATTGTTGTCTGCCTTACTGTTAGATAGGCAGAAAACAAAGAAGTCAATAAAATCTCACCGAAAAAGGTCACATATAAAAAGTACATTGTTATCTTGTTGTGTTCGGTACTTACTTGGTAGAGGTTTGACCCTTTTATAAATTCCAAAGTTGATTAAACCATGCCTCTCCAAATAACTATGTATCCTGTGAACTAAAACGGTGTCACCTAAGGAAAAAATATAAATAAGATATGTCAAACAGGCTTTTTTCATAGAAATTTTGAACCTATTAAAAGACAATAATTGGGTCTACCCTGAGGTAACACATTTTCACAGTGGATTCATGGTTCAACACTTTTCAGAACGTGGAGATACATAAATGATAATTAAAAAATAAAACACTGCAAGTACGTAAATGTTACCTGTTGAGCGAATGAGTGATGAGGCAGTGTTGAAAAGACAATTAATAAGAGACCGCTCAAAAGACTTTTTAGAACTATATTACATAAAAAAGCAACTAAAACACAAATGCAATAGACATTGATGAACAGGTCTGTTCGTATATGCATGAAGCAATTCAAAACTTAGCAAATTTACTTTAAACAAAGAAAATGGGTTACATAAAAGGGAGACTACAGAAAAAATAGTTGCAAACAGTAATGAGATCCAACATCAGCATTTAGCAATGCAAGCCTCGGGTAGGAACTATCAAGTGACATTCAGGATTGAATACAAGTATACAAAGAGTCATGTTTAGTTGTGTTTATTATCATGCTCTGCTATAATGCACACCCTTTTTTCAACAGCTATGTAAGTGCTATAATTTGCTTGGTGGAATAGCAGGCAGTATACCCTTGCCATTCCACTGCAGCTGATCAATACACATTTTAAATAGTTTAACACAACTGTAAGGGGTGGTTAATCAGGTGTATGCATTCACTGCATTTGGCAACTTGTGTTCTGAATAGAGTTTTAGAATGGAGCAGCATATACCGATGGGGATACGGATGTAGAAGAGGTCCTGGCGGAGCAGTGGTAAATGAATGGTAAAGAAAGACCAAGAGCAAAAAGCATTTCTCGAAGGTAAACACTCATTTTTAAACTAATAGGAGGAAGGCAAAGGGCTTGGGGGGGGGAAAGATGGGGGTTATATCTCTATTATCATTTTATGCCCTGAATGTTATCCCAATACACTATATGCCTAGATTAGAGTGGTTATATTATTATGCATTCACAGATATAACACTGTAGTTTCGGGATTTGAGAGAGGACAAAAAACCATCAATCACCCCGTAAATCGTCTGCCCAGTATTGCTGGAACGATTAGTTTTGCGACCATTAGGTGAGGTATTTTTCCTCCTGAAAGAAAGCTAGGAGAATGTGTGTGAATGTAAGGTGATTAGTTCTCAGTATATGAGCTTACAAATGTTTTTAAATATACATTTTAAACCTTTAGCGCGCTAAAGTGTGGATGATGAGAAGAGCGCCATATAATTTTAAAGTGAATTCCTGGTGACCCCGTTGTATTCATTGTTATGTCCAATAGTTGACTGTTGTTAGTTGTAACTCATTATTGACACTGTGCTAACATTTTGTATTTAATCTAATGGATGTGTGAATAATGAGTTACCGGACTATCTGGTAATCCATGATATAACTACGGGGTGGGCCAACTACGTAAGAAGTATAGGTTCTCAATGAACACAGTTTGATGTAACATGTTGGTTTAGAGGCAGTTACAATTTCGGACCAAATGATTGATATTTGTTTTTTATTATACAGGTGTTTTTTAAATCAACAAAACACTTAAAGTTTATGTTTAAGAGAGTCAAATCATTTGTCTTGAAAAAGATGGTGGCATAATATATCCATCGAAACGACCGACGCTCAAACAAGTACACAATCTGTGAAAGGTGATGTGGTCAATGAGTGTTTGAAAAAGCCAACAATACCAGGATCCACACCTATGTTACTGCTGTAATACGGATGTGTACCATGTACATGACATATTGTGTTCGTCTAGTTATTGTACTCTTTATTTTGTTTTTTTATTCAATTGTTTATTAATTCTTGGTTAGGATTTTGTGATTATGTATTGGGCTAATGTGAACACTTTTGAGGAGTAACACTATGGACTGTATTATTTAGACACACTGTTCTTTTTTTTAAATCAGAGTTTAATTTTATGACTTTTTAACAAATAAATCGCTTTATATTTTCGCATACCTATGTGGTTTAATTATCTTTGGAAAATATATGGCACATTATTCTCAAGGGTGAATGAGACTTTATGGAAGGTATAAATTAGGTTGAATGGAATGTGCAGACTGGTTGATTACTGGATATTAGAAACTGGTCCAAAGGATACTGTTCCCTTACTACCGTATAGTGCCCTATTCCTTTGGTCTTAAGGGGCTCCTCTTTGTTTCTATAAACAAAGAGAGCTAGGCCATATACTAACACGCTACAGAGAACATATTTGTGCATTATCTGGTAGTGGACAACATGGCCCAACACTCCATTCACCTTTCTGTAGTTGAGGAGGTAGAGAGTTTGAATTCTGCTAAAATGAAAAGTATGGTTGGCAGGAAAAAGATAACTAAGACATTTAGTTGTCCAAGTGAGATTTGGATTCATAGGAAGCAGTAATGGCTGGTTGACCCAAAGACCTGACCAATGCAAGGAGACAGTACAATACAACACCGACCCTGAACCTATCAGAAATATTATCTTAGAATGCTAATGGTCTACAGAATAGAATGGAGAGGTGGTGTGCAATACCTGAAACAAGGGCCCGATTAGATCCTCCTTCTAGAGACCCACCCTCTAGTGCAGGTTCTTGGGCAGAGGAAGATATTCCATATTTGTACACACTGGCTTCACCCTGAAATCAAGTGGTACAAGTTTACTGGCTAAAAAAGCCCTTTGGTATTTTACAGACCTCAACAGATTTGATTGGAGGTTATGTAGGCATTTATGAACCGTGGGACAGGATAAAAATTACCATTTTCAATGTATATGCACCACCTAGGTTACAGAAACTGGATAGTGTAGGCCTCCTACTTTTCGGAGCACCGTCCACAATACTATAATTGGTGTGGATTTTAAAATGTAATGTCAGTGGCAATGGACAGATTGACAGGCCATACAAGTCAAACTGACCCAAATGAATCAACTTGTAACGTCTATGCGACAGGCAGATATATGGAAAATGAAACATTTCAGACAGAGGATATACACACTTCTTGGGAGCACATGATTCACTCTCAAGGACTTGCTCTCAAGAATAAACAATTTTTTCATCCGAGCTACTGAAATCCCACCCATGGAAAGCGTAACCCATCAGCCAAGAGGCAAACCTGACCCCTCAGCACTCATGTTGACAAATAGCAGGTGCCAAGACTGTAATGGTGAACAGTGGTAAGTAGACACTTGTTATTTAAAAGATGGACTCTGTAAAGTCACTTACGGAAACAACTACAAATTATTTTGCAGAGAATCCTGGACCCGTCTCAACCTGGGTAGTAATTTTGTAAACTTATAAGTAGACCTTAAGAGCCGAGCCAAATCCAGAATAGGCTACAAAAAACAGCCAGACTGCAAAAGCTGTTGGCACTTGAAGAGGCTAAGAACAAAGAAAGAAATACAATAGGTAACGCACTAACTGACACGATATGGGACGTCTAGAATTAGCTCAAAATGACAAACAGACAAGGTATCTTACATAGCAAAGAGACAGTGTCTAAGCATACAGATAAAGCTCTATGAAGTTGGAGAAATGGCAGGAAGCCTCCTAGCCAAGTTGAGGGAGGCAGAAGGAAGCTAGATGGGTAGAGGACAACGGATAAAAAAGGAAATAATGTCTCCTCAGAAGAGAAAATTAAGCAGGTCTTTGGAGATTACTGCACAAATCTATATGCAGTAAAAATGCAAGGAGAGGCAGACAGGGTGATCTTTCAGAAAGGATAAATGCTACCAGATTGACAGAAGGACGGAGGAAGGTCCTGGATCAGGAACTCCTCATCAAGGAAGTGATCAAGGCCATAGAAAAACAAAAAAATGGGAAGAGTTCGGGACAGAATGTCTACCGGCAGGCATATTTAAGTGTATGCCCCCCCCCCGCTGAGAGCACATTTGCTAACTATGTAAAATGAGGCCCACAAAAAAGGAATACTACTGCAGACCTCCCACATGCCACTATTACAGTATTACAAGAGCAATAAACAAAGTGAGTGCTGCTTATATCAACCCACTGCTGCTTAATGAGGTTAAAACACCGGTTGGATAGAACATAGGGCATCAGGGAACCTTTGGGTATTCCTCTTCTCAGTGCAGAGAAGACATTTCACATAGATTGGGGGTATCTGGAACATTTTGGTATTAGCCCATCCTGAGCATAGGTGACCCTCTTATATTTAGCGACAACATTGGTGCTGGAAAGAGGGCACTCTTCTGTATTGTGCCGTTTTATTTCACTTTGTTGCCCCTTGTTAACTGTATTGTGGTGCCCCTTCCCCGTTCCCTCTTGCCTTCTGTATCCCCGTCTGCTCCCGCCACTGCCTCCCTGCGGCCCGCCCCCTCGCTCTCCCATTCGCCATCCCGCTCCTGCCTCACAGCTGCTCCTCCCTCCCACATCCCCTTATATGGCGGCCGCTGCGCGGTAGAGGGAGCGACCCTTGACCCTGCCTAAAGGTTAGGCGACTCCACACGCTGCACAGCTCCGCCTGTGTGTGCCCACCTCTGTGCCCGCTGCTGCCGCTTCGTGAGTTCACCGCTCCCCTGCTTGTAATTCTCTGCTTGCGCTATTCTCCTTTGTGCTGACTTGGTGACTGTATTGTGCCGTTTTATTTCACTTTTTAGACTGTATTGTGCCGTTTTATTGTACTTTGTTGGCCCTTGTAAGAGTCAGTGTTAGTTAGTTGCCCCTTGTTAACTGTATTGTGGTGCCCCTACCCCGTTCCCTCTTGCCTTCTGTATCCCAGTCTGTTCCCGCCGCTGCCTCCCTGCCCCCTCGCTCTCCCATTCGCCGCCCCGCCTCCCAGCTGCTCCTCCCTCCCACATCCCCTTATATGGCGGGTGCTGCACAGCCGCACCGCTGGCGCGCCCAAGGCAAGCCCGTCTGCGTCCGTCCGTGCATAGACCGCTCCCTGCGCCAGAACCCCTGGTCCCCGCAAACGCCACGATGCCCGTCTCCGCTACGACTCCAGCACCCTCCATGCACTCAATGCCGGACAATCACGCACCTGCTACCTGGCCGCCCCGAAGCGCACCCACAGAGCCTTCTCCTGCTGGAACTGCAGCCTCACCAGCATCCGGCCCACCAGCCCCCCTTCCAAAAAACCCAACTACCTCAGATGCAGCCTCCTCAATACCCGCTCTGCATGCAAACACACCGTTGAACTCTGGGATCTACTCGACTCCAACACTCCAGACGTCGCCTTCCTGACGGAGACCTGGCTGAACCCCTCCTCGGCACCCAACATCGCCATAGCCATCCCGGAAGGCTACAAGACCACCCGCAAGGACCGCAACAATGGAGTAGGAGGAGGAATCGCTATCTTCCACAGGAACACTCTCAAAGTCTCGACAAACAGACACACTCAGCACCGCCGAACACCTACACTTCCAGATTCACACCAATCCCAACACCACCCTCAGAGAAACCCTCGTCTACAGACTCTCCAGACCCCGACCACAGTTCAGCGACTCCATCACAGACTTCATCAGCACACACGCCCTCGCCTCCACGGACTACATCCTCCTCGGGGACCTGAACTTCCACCTCGAGAACAACGACAACACCAACTCCACCACACTGATCGACAACCTCGCCAACCTTGGACTCTGACAACTCGTCACAACACCCACCCACTCCGCCGGCCACACGCTTGACCCAATCTTCTCCGCAAGCCCCCACGTCTCCTTCAAACACACCTCCGAGCTCCACTGGACCGATCACCGTTGCATCCACTTCACCTTTCAGAAAACCCACCACCGCACCCAACAGAGACCGCGCAGCTGTTGGAGCAAAGTCACCGAAAACCAGCTATCCACCACCCTCGCCCGGAACCCACCTGCTGACCCGACCAACCCCGATGCCGCCGCTCGCAACCTCAGTCAATGGATCAACGACTGCGCCAACACCCTCGCCCCGTCAAGAAGCCCTCCAACAGCCACACCAACAAGAAAGCCAGCTGGTTCACCGAAGACCTCCAGGTCTCCAATCAAACCTGCCGAAAGCTGGAAAAGAACTGGATCCGTGAAAGAACACCGGAAAGCTACACAGCCCACAAGAACGCCACCCGCAGACACCACCATCTCATCAGATCCGCCAAAAGGGCCTCCTTCAAAGACCGCCTAGACAACAACGCACACAACACCAAAGGGCTCTTCAACATCGTGAAGGAACTCTCCAACCCCAGCTCCAACACAAACGACATCCCACCTTCGCAAGACCTATGCTACTCGCTGGCCACCTTCTTCCACGGCAAGATCATCGACATCCACGACAGCTTCAACGCCGCGACCCCCTGCGGCAACCACTGAGACCCCCGCCCCCACAACCACCATCCGCACCAACCGCCTGCTCTCCTGGACCAACATAAACGACGACGACACCATCAAGATCATGAACACTGTCCACTCCGGATCCCCGTCAGACCCCCTGCCCACACCACATCTTCAACAAAGCCAGCACCACCATCGCACCCCATCTCCGGAAAGCCATCAACATCTCCCTCGAGACAGTGACCTTCCCGGAGAGCTGGAAGCACACAGAGATCAACGCCTTACTCAAGAAACCCAAGGCGGACCCCAAGGACCTCAAGAACTTCCGAACCATCTTCCTGCTCCTGTTCCTGGCGAAGGTCATCGAGCAGGCCGTCAACAAACAACTGACCAGCTTCCTCGAGGAGAACAGCATCCTAGACCATTCCCAGTCCGGGTTCCGCAGCAACCACAGCACCGAAACTGCCCTCACTGCTGCCTTCGACACAGTCTGCCACCGCACACTACGAACATGCCTCTACGACGCTGGAATCCAAGAGAAGGCCCTGGACTGGACCACCTCTTTCCTCTCCGGCAGAACACAGAGCATTTGCCAACCCCCCCTTCCGCTCCGAAGCCACCGAGATCATCTGCGGCGTACCCGAGGGCTCATCCCTCAGCCCAACGCTGTTCAACATCTACATGGCACCGCTCGCCCACCTGCACGACCCCAACATCTCCTACGCCGACACCCAGCTGATCCTCTCCCTCACCAAGGACCCCCACACCGCCAAAACCAACCTCCACAAAGGAATGAAGGCCGTCGCCGACTGGATGAGGAACAGCAGACTGAAGCTGATCTCGGATAAGACAGAGGTCCTCATCCTCGGATCCACCCCCTCAGCCTGGGACGACTCCTGGTGGCAGACTGCACTAGGAACAGCCCCAACACGCACCGACCACGCACGCAACCTAGGGGTCATCCTCGACTCCACCCTCTCCATGACGAAGTAGGTCAACGCCATCTCTTCCTCCTGCTTCAACACCCTCCGCATGCTCCGCAGGATCTACAAGTGGATCCCCACTGAAACGAGAAGGACGGTCACCCAGGCACTCGTCAGCAGCAGACTAGACTATGGAAACGCCCTCTACGCAGGAGCCTCGGCCAAAACTCCTGAAAAGGCTCCAACACATCCAGAACGCCGCCGCGCGCCTGATCCTCGACATACCCTGCCGCAGCCACATCACACCCCACCTGAGAGACCTGCACTGGCTCCCTGTCAACAAGAGGATAACCTTCAAGCTCCTCACCCACGCACACACGGCACTCCACAACACCGGACCAGTGTACCTCAACAGCCGACTCAGCTTCTACACCCCCACCCGCCAGCTCCGCTCCACAGAACACGCCCTCGCCCCTGTCCCCCGCATCCGAAGAGTGACCGGCGGCGGCAGATCATTCTCCCACCTCGCCGCCAAGACATGGAACACCCTCCCCATCCGCCTACGGCAGACCCAAGACCTTCTGACCTTCAGAAGACCTCAAGACCTGGCTCTTCGAACAGTAGCAGCATCCACCCCCCCCCCCCTTTTTTTGCGCCTCGAGACCCTCATGGGTATGTAGTGCGCTTTACAAATGCTAGGATTAATTGATTCTCTAGGTTTGGGCTGGGGCAGGGCATAAAGCAAGGTTGTCGCCTCTTCCTGCTCCTTTTTTCTGTGTGCTGAACGGTTGTCCTCTTGTATACAAATTGTGCCTCAAATCAAGGTATTTAATTGCTTTATGTCAACAACTATAGGTCAACAATGTCTTTCTGTACATTGTGGATCCACCTCAAATAATTCCTGCAGTGTACTCAAACTTTCAGGAAATTGGGGAGTATTTGGGGTACTGTATAAATGGTTCTAAAAATAAATGAGTGGCACATGTAGAGATCCTGGTCATTGACATCCAAATAATGGAAGGACTTACATATCTTGGTATATAAGTCACCAGAGACAAGAAAAGGCTTAGGGATCGAATTTTAATAGGGTTTTAACACATATAAAATTAGATGAACTGTGAATTCCCAACTTTAATGTTGGAGAAAGCAGCCATCTTTAAAATGAGAATAGTTTTCAACTTTTTGCAAGTGCTTTACAACATTCACTATCTGTGCCCCGACACCTTGCAGTAATTTGGAAGGGATTCTCAATGCACAGAGCGACGCATTGGTATATCTAGATAGGTTATCCATGTCATATGTCAAATGTATACATCATGTGTTGAAGGTAAGGGAAGATGCAGGCTCCTAAGGGCAAGGGGTGAGGCAAATATGAAGACTAGAACCTTTACAGGACTAAACAAAACCTTACCTTACCTTATACACCGGCCAACAGTTAAAATTACGAACTGGATAGATTGTATCGGCAAATTTACAATATACATGATATTTTGCCCATAAAAGCAACTGCACATTGGCAGTACTGTCAGCCCTCTTCAACCAGAATTCAGGAACATTACCGGAACATTAACAAATTTGCAACCGTATACCCACTGACTGATCATTTTCTTAATGTACACCCCCACAATAAACCGTCCTATTCAATAGGAATAGAGGTTATTAATAATCACCCCCAGGTGGGAACCGTAAGCTTTAACTCCGCAGAAGAGACTGAACTAATCCTCAAATACCAAACTGTGAAAAAAGGTTTGAACAAGGATTCCGAAATGCATCACTAATTACATGAGGATTACTTTGGAATCGTCTGTATCATGTAATGCCACCCAATATCTGTTTGTCTGTCTAATCACTCTATAGGTCATCAATAATTCCTCCCACAAGGCAATACTAAAGAGATTATCTCTCTACACCTATTGGACTCTACTTAATTTCATATATCTAGACTTTGCCAGGGTCTCCATATAATTAGAAGAATTTGGCTTCACCTACCCTTTGGCCATACACAGAGACCATAGGTGATACAAGAACTCCATTTAACATTCTACTCTTCTCCCCCCCCTCACCCAGAACATGCTCAGCACACATCTTACCCCAGCACAAATACTAACTTTCTATCACCCCTGGACTGCTAACATGGCACCCACAGTGAGCCCAATAGTATCCCCAGATACCGAATATTAGCAATTGACTTTAGGTCTTCCCTTAGAACGAACCTCAATTTCATAGCCTATATTTACTTGCCAGCCAAGTACGAATTCGTCGGGTACAGACCATCACACAACAAGTCATCAACAACTTGTATCGCTTCAAGTCCAAATACCTGCAGTTCCTCCACTTCAAGATGGCAACAGCCATGCTGTAACTATAAGTTAAACTCAGCTTGTCTTACTTAATAGTCATTTTATCTACTGTTTCCCCATTCTAAGATGGCGACATCCAATGCCCGTTAAATCACTTCCAGCCATGGACCTTGCAGGTTGCATCTGGGAGCATACAGACTATTTTAATGAAGTGACATCAGCAGCGTCTCATGGATGACCGCAGTAATATTTTGTCTTGACCAACCTTGTGATCCGTGACTCCTCCAACCGACTTAGAGGTATTGCTATTTATTATCGCTTGCCGCTATTTTAGTTTGGCGCTTCCCCCGCCTTTACCTGACTGAGCAGTTTTTTCATTTGTAACAGACTCTAAATCCTTGCAGACCGTGGAAGGTCCCGTAGTTAGCCAGATCAGTGAACACGCTGCCCCGCTTTCAAGTAAGTAGTTTCCCAGACTTAAGGGGCTACACAGGCACATAGGGATAATATCGCCCTCATAGAAAGCTAAAGAGATCCCAATATGTTTTGATCTTCAGGAGACTTAGATACATTCCGATCCAGGGACCTTTCCATAATCATAACGGTAAGTCTGTGGACTACTTGCATTGACTCCAAGTCTCTGGTGGATGTCTGAGCACATACTATGACTTAGTCAGTTCGCGATTAACGCAGTTGATGTCTGCACCATGGAACCACGCAAAAATTAAGGGGACTACGTTCAGTTCTTAGATCGCTGACCTTCAATCAAGGAATATACTATTACTCAATAGGCTCCATGAAATAATTGAATGTGCAGCACAGACACAGGTATATAAGGTCTTTGCCACAAGGACCACTGTAGAAGTTTACTTACATATCTATAAGGCCTCAAACAAAATTGATCACCACGTGTATTCACATATGGCACAGTGATAAAATGTATAGGACATGGATATACAAACCAACTTAGTAAAATATATATATATATTTTTTTATTGTGTATCTTTGTTACTCTTTTGCTGCGGATGATGCAGTGTCTTATGAATTCCTTTTGGACCCCCAATGCTTTTCAGGTTGTGTAGGTACAATTTATTTTCTCTTTGTAGCCATGGATGCCTCTCTATCTAATCACCGTAATTTTCTTTTGATAATTAATAACTTCTTCATTCTTTATGAACAATATGGATCATTTGTTTTGATGCTGCTAATCCTATTTTCATTATTTTCCCCACATGTTCCTTCTTTGGATAGGGTACTGTGATATTATGATATTGTACATACTAAGTCTTCCACGTGCTCCTTTTTTAACATGACCTTATGACCTTTGCCAACCAAAATTTATGGTGGCTGTTTGATTTGGAAACTGCAATTTCTTCCAATTGACTAATGGAATTTGAGACCTTACATTGCCTGCATTTCTATTTATAAATGAATAGATAATTAAATTTTTTGTTGAACTATAAGAAAATGAGTTACTTACCTGTAACTACGGTTCTCCAGTATTGGTATGTTGCATAGATTCACATGCTTGAATCATCCCCGTCGTCGTAGTGTGAGTCCCAAGGTATCCTTATAAAAGCAGTAGATAATACTATCATGGGCTAAAATACATTGATCAGTCACTGCAATAGCCCATCTACTTTCTTTTGTAAAAAAGAACCAAACTTAAGCAAAAGCCAATCAGGCAACATCACCCTGTAGAACACTCCCAAGAGAGGCTGATTTTCAAGCACACGTGTGAAACTATGTACTTTGAGGAAATAAGGGAATACTCAGGGGATGAGGATGGGTCCTATGTGATTCTATGAAAGATACCAATGCTGTAGAACCATAGTTACAGGGAAGTAACTCATTTTCTTCTCCGGTATTGGATCTTTCATAGATTCGCATGCTTGAATCAGAGTAGCTAGCAGAGCAGCAATTGGTCCATTCTGCATAGCTGCTTAGTTCTTTGCAAATAAAACTTAAGACATCATTTACCATCTAAGGAGTGAGGAGATTTCTCTGCTGGAGGATGGATTTGGAAAAAATGTGCGTAGGACAACAGGTTCAATTAAGGTGAAACTGAGTTTGAACTTTCTGGATGATTTAGGGTTTGTTCTCAGTAAAAAGTAGTCCTCTGTAAATCGTAGATAGCGAAAGCTTGGATTTCACTTACTCTCTTTGCTGAGGTAAGTACCAGAAGCAGTGCCATTTTCCTGGTGATAAACTTGAGTTCATTTTTGTGAATTGGCTCAAACGGTGGTTTCATTTGTCGAAATAGGACCACATTGAGATGCCATTCTGGCGGAGGAGGCCGAATGGGAGAAAAAGTCCTGAATAATCCTTTCATGAATTGTTTGATGATGTGAGAGGAACATAGGGCATCAAATGTGTGCCTCTATCGGGAGATGGCTGCGAGGTGGACCCTCACTGATGCGTACGCCAGTCCCGACTTTGCCAAAGAGAGTAGATAAGGCAAGCCTTGTTCCAGAGATGAGAGAAGAGGGTGGATATTGTTCCGAAGGCACCAAGAGCAAAAATGCTTCTATTTTAAATCAGCATGTTTTATTGTTGGACTCCGCTTTAGCCCTGTACAAAACATCCCTACAGTCCTGGGGGGGGGGGGGGAAGTCTAAATCTTTGAATTCAGATGCCAAGCATGCAACTGAAGAGAAGCTGGATGTGGGTGCAGGGTTTGTCCTTTGTTCATGGTCAGTAGAGTCGTTATCACTGGGAGGCGATAAGGCTTGGACTCCGAGAGTAGGAGTAGCTCCGTGAACCAATGCTACCGGGGCCAACATGCAGCAATGTGGATCAGCTGGACCGGTTCTCTTTTCATCTCAGTTAGAATCTTGGAGATGAGAGGGCATGTAGGAAAAGCATCAGCAAAGATTCCTGACCATCTTATCGAAAACTCATTCCCCCATGACCTCCTCTGAGGTTCAGTACTAGCGAAGAACCAGCATTTTCGGTTCTCTTGAAATGCAAAGAGGTCTAAGTTGGGTGTTCCCCATTCATGGAAGATGGAGTCAAGAACAACTGATAGGGTTCCCACTCGTGACATGTTTGTCCTATTCTGCTCAAGGTGTCTGCTAGGTTGTTTCTCACTCTAGGAAGATGTTGTGCCTTGATGATGGTGCAGTGCAGTAACGCTCACTCCCAGATCTTTTGAGCTTCCAAAGATAGAATCGGAGACCTTGTTCCTCCCTGCTTGTTGACATAGTGCATGCAGGTCTGTACGTATCAGTACAAGGATGCTTGTATTCTTGGGAGAAAGGACCGAAGAGCTAGGAAAATTGCCCTCAATTCCAGGAAGTTGATGTGCATCTTGGAGAAAGAGAGAGCGAGAAAGAAAGAGAAAAAAAGAGCGAGAGAGCGAAATAAAGAGAGCAAAAGAGAGAGCAAAAGAGAGAGCAAGAGAGAGAGCAAGAGAGAGAGCAAGAGAGAGAGCAAAAGAGAGAGAGCAAAAGAGAGAGAGCAAAAGAGAGAGAGCAAAAGAGAGAGCAAGAGAGAGAGAAAAAATAAAAAAGGAGGGGGGGGGACCAAGTAAGTGCTTTTTATTTGATCTGAATAATGTCCTCAAATTATCTGGTCACCTATAGCCATTGCCTGTCCAACTGCTCCTGGAAAGGTCTCATCCTGAGACGTGCATGCGGCACCATGAGGATGGCGGACAACATCATGCAGAGAAAGGATTTGAGGAGACAGACAGAAGCAAATTCTTTTTTGGATACACTGAGTCAGCAATAGTCTGGTGTTTTGCCTTTCTGTGGATAAGAATGCCTTGTTTTGGGAGGGCATCCAACGTCGCTCAGAGAACAGTTGTTCATTGAGAAGGTGTGAAAATTGATTTTTGGTAGTTGAGAGCAAAACAGTTATAGGCAGATGGATATGGCCTCTGAGGCCCAGTGAAGAGATGGAACCTTCACTAGCTAGTCATCGAGATACGGGAAAATCTGCAGGCCTCGTAATCGTAGGTGTGCCTCCACGGGAGCGAGACATTTGGTAAATACCAGAGGAGCTGAGCAGAGGCCGAAGAGAAGGACCTTGAACTGATAGTGCTCTTTCACCATTCCAGGCTGGCTTTCGACGGTCCACAAGCACGGTGGATCAGGTTTCCCGTTTCACCCTGTTACAATGGAAGACGGTGGCACTGGGCAAAGGAAGCTTGTATGCGGCCTTTGTCGATCTACGGGCCGCTTTCGACCTTGTTCCCCGATCTAAGCTTTGGACGGCCCTAAACAGACAGGGTCTTCCTAGCGATTTATTATCTTTGATAATGAGGCTACATGAATCTAACTATGCCAGAATTCAGTGGGGAGGACTCGGCTCGGTAACCACAGACTTCCCTGTAGAGAGGGGAGTCCGGCAGGGATGTTCAAAGGCTCCTATCCTTTTTACTTTATATATAAACGATGTTGTTGCTCGCATGACCTCTGCACAAGTGGACGCTCCTTTTTTAGCTGGGACTAAAATCCCTATTTTAATGTTCGCAGATGACACGCTCATCCTATCTAAAACCCCCAGTGGATTGCAGTGTGCCTTGTCTATCTTTGACCAATTTTGTGGGGAGTATGGATTAGAAGTTAACACCGCCAAAACAAAGCTTATGATATTCAACCCCCACCGTAGCTTTAAATCTAAAATCATTCTAAATGACCGCCCGCTAGAAGTAGTGAATACTTTCACTTATTTGGGCATGCATGTATCTAGCGAGAAGAATTGGCGGCATCATGTTGATATTGCTACGCTTAGACATAGGCAATTGGCAGGTGCTATTTGTACAGAGCATAGAAAATCTTTGACCAAACCCGTAAAACCTGCTCTACAGGTGTATGAAGCAAAAGCTCTAGGCTCCGCTCTATATGGTGCTGAGCTCTGGGGCTTTGAGAAGGTTGCTGCTCTCCAAACCTCAGAAAACAAATTTTTAAGGGCTATAACAAGTGTCCCTAAAAGTACCCCATTGTTGCCCCTTAAATATGACCTGGGTAGAAAAGCAATCTCAGATTTGGTTCAACTTCGCCCTATCCTGTACTGGCGCAGGCTATGGACGACTGCTGCCCTTTCTCATTATGCAGATGGTTTTTTAGACATTATATGGTCGGACGTTTATCACAAAATAGGATGGCTAAAAGCACTTAGGACATCCCTGTCTGAGCTTGGTTTGTGCTCACTCTGGGATGATCCAGCGAGAGCCTGTTTCCCATCCAAAAGCACTTTAAAGAATATCTATTGGGAGATGGTTGCTCGCCGGTATTGGAATAGTTCGAGTGCTGGCTCTATGACTGCAGACTTCATAGAGGCCAAGGCTTCTCCTTGTCTGGAACCATATTGGGACATTATAACAAGGCCCATGGAAAGAAAGCTTCTTTTCCAATTGAGAGCAGGCGCACTTCCCCTCAAATTCTTGACATCTAAGTGGGAAGGGGGTTCTTGTGACGGATGTCCCGCTTGTGGCACTAGCAAAGAAACTATTGGTCATTTTCTATTTGCCTGTAAGTTTTACGCGGTACCAAGGCGTAACTGGTTGTCCCCGATGTGTAAAAATTTAGGAACAACCAGTGGTAGCGTGGCCCTGCGTATTATACGTACCAGTACTCTGCCATGGATTTCAGTAGCCACTGCAAAATATCTAGGCTGGGCGTGGTCAATTAGACAGAGACTGCTAGTCTTTTGATTATTCTCTCCTATGTTCTATGTCACTTTCTCTGCATTTCTATTATGGTTTTAACGTATTTTTATTCAACTATTTATCTTGTGCTTTTTAAAAATCAAATCATTTACCGCCAAAAGAATAGTACGTTTTATAGGGTCTTATATAAGACAAAAACTGTACATGTATGCTTTGTATTTGATCTTCTGATCATAATTTAATCTTATTCTTAATCATGTAAGAAATTGTTATTGTCATTGTATTCTTGCTTTTATGAATGATATTCGAATAAAGCATACTTTGAATTGAATTGAATTGAATTGAAATTGATAGTGCGCGATAGCCACAGTGAAATGGAGATGTTTGGGATTGATAGGAATATGGAAATACGCATCTTGTAAATCAAGTCTGGCCAGAAAATCCGAATGGTTCAGAAACTGCAATCCCTCCTGGCGAGTGACCATACAGAAGCATTTTTTCTGCCAAGATTTGTTGAGATTTGAGGTCCAGAATGGGACATCATTCTCCATATTTCTTTTTCACAAGAAAAAAGGGTGGGTAGAAGCCCATTCACCGTTGAGAGCTTGGTATTCTTTCTACGGCTCCTTTTTGTAGCATGACAAATGCCTCCTTCCTGAGTAACTGAAGATGGGATGGCTGAGATTTTTGTGGTGGATGAGGAGGTGGTCCTGTAAAAAACTCCAGGTTACGGCCATACTTGAATAATTCCAGGACCTATTTGTCTGTGGTAATTTTTTTACATTTACTGAAATAGCGTGAGATGCAAGCTCCTCTGGCTAGAATAATGGGGAGAGTGCTGCAGGGGCCTGGATACCGTCACTGTTTCCCAACAGTATCTCTTGATTCTACAGTTTGTTTACTTCTGGGTTGCTTGGAGTATGCAGCCTGCGGTGGTACATGATAGGTCTGTTGATGTTGGTAGGAATCGCGAAATGAGCGATAGGTCTGAGGTCGATATTTTTGGTAACCCCCACTAAATGAATAGGTTCCTCTACCACGGGCTCAACGAAAAGGGGGTCTTCCTGTATTGGAGCATGCCCAAAGCTTTAGCAGTTTGGGAGTCTGCCTTAATGGCCTACAAAGTGCATTGCCATTAAAAGGCATACCTAGGACTTTACTTTGCACCTCAGGGCCAAATGTTGTTGTCTTCAACCAACCTTGACGTCCAAGGACGGCTGCTCCAGCGAGTTGATGAAAGGCCAGGGAAGCCACATCCATGGATGCATCAATGATCTATGAAGCAGATCTTTCAACTTCTAGAAGAATCTTTCTAGCCTCTAGTCTCTTGGCTACTGGAAGCAGGTCCACATATGGAGCGATATCTGCCCACACTTGGTCATATCAGCCTAATATCGCTAGCGCCTTGGCCGCGTGCACAGTAGTGCCTAAGGTGGTGGTAAACCGCTTGCCAATGTTATCAAGGCAACTCCCTTCTTTATCAGGTGGAGCACTGATAAGCGGCGAAGGATTCCGTGACCTTCGTTGTACAGTTTGAGTTATTACAGAGTCTGGTACCGGTGTCCTACCAGACAAGGTGGCGCATCATAAGGAGCCTTGTATTTTTTGTCTATTCTAGGCAAAACTGCGATCACTGTAGGAGGTGTGCTCATGACTTTCATACATTCTTCCCAAATATGGTCCATTATAGGGATTGCTCTCACAGTCTTCAGATATTTGGTCTTTAAAATCGTAAAGAATGTAGTCAGACTGTTTGACTTTCATCAGGAACTAAAAGCGAGAAGCTGCTCTTCATCAATGCATGGAAACCGCCAATGTCCTCCGGCGGAGAATCCACTGTCTGAGGAGACGGGGAAGCAGGTGTTGACATTATGCAAGCTTCCCACCAATTGCCAGCTGGCCTTGTACCTAGAATGTCACCTTCCTCTACATCCCCATCATCAGAGGGGTCATGCAGTTGTGGAGGTAGAACACTATCTGTTGCTGGCGACATCATAGGCGAAGGCTCAGACATGCATGGCCGAGATATTGGTGGAGGTGCACTCGTCTAAGGGGAAAGAAATATAAATAAATAAATAAATAAATAAAAGGAGTTCGAAAATACTGCAACAAGTCTCGCAATTTAACTAACGCCACAGGAAGGTGGACCATGGGTTCACAAACAGGTTCCATGTACTGCATCTTTGCATGTGGCGTGTGAAAGTCCTGCTGATAATAACCCTCATAGCCATCTTCATCATCATCCTGATACTTGACGTGAAGCGGAGAGGGACTGTGAGCAGAGCTAAACAGGTCATCTTCATCAGACTCTTCCATGAATGTTGAAGGAGGTCAAGGCGAAATCAGTGCAGGATTCTGAAGAAAACGCCTCGTCAAAGGGGTCGTCGACAAGAACGCCGTGACTGATATAGTGGTGTAAGATGTAACATCGACGGTCGTCTGGGGCTCAGTGTAGTATGCAGCGTCGTCAGCTTCGTCGACAGCAGTGGGGTCTGTGTCATCGACGAGGAAATAAGAAATAACAAAATTTTCGTCGCCATCGCCGAGGATACTGTCATCTTCATTGCGGTAGTCATCAACGAAGTGGTGGCCGCAACGGAACAAACTTAGTCGACGAGGATGTAGACATCGATGAGAAAGTTGTCGTCGACTGAGAAGACAGTCGACGGTGAGGGTACCTTCGCAGCTGCTACAGGCATCATCTGCAGAGCCGCTGTCGACGCCGCATCAGAGGCTTTCGGCGACTATTTTTTCGACTAGGAGATTGTCGACGGCAATGGAGGGGTAACATGCGCCGGTGGTGATTTCTGCGTCGGCAGGGACCCTAGCGGACAGTGCAGTCAACGACAATATTTTTAGAGACTGTAATCTCAATAGATGGCTCTGAAGAGGTTTCTCATATTTTGAGGTCAGATGGGCTTTCTCCTCAGCAGGAAAGGGATGTTTTCCTTTTTGTGCGGGACCTCCTGTTTCATGACTGGATTTTTTAGAAGCTTTATTACCCTCAGGAGATTCTTGTGACCTCTCTCTGCTTTTAGATTTTTCCAAAGAAGTATGTGAGGCAGAGCTTCCCTCATGATCAGAGACGACATCAGATTTACGTTTAAGTCTCTGCAGCCAAATCAACAACTTACCCTCTCCATCTTTAAGAATTTTGGTTGAGAAAGTACTGAGAATCTTGCAGTCCTTTACCTTATGCTGGGGGTACAAAGAGTAAGGAATATGCTACCTACCAGTATGCATCTGTTCTTGGCATGTAGAGCTGCAGATCTACACACTTTTGCATAGATCGCCATCTGGTGTTGGGCCCGGATGTTTGCAGTTGGTTTTTCCTCTTGGAAAGTCTTTTGGAAGTCACGAGGTCGGTGACTCCTCCTTTGGATCGTATTGCTCATAGGCTTCGGCTCCATCCTCAGATTGTTTTTCGCCAGCAGGGAAAGATGGAGCGTAGTAGTAACAGTGAAGAAACCCATGTGTGTTGTATCTAAATAAGATAGACTGGAACAGATACAGGTAGCCGGGAGGCGGGTAGGCGTGTGTAGATCTGCAGCTCTACATGCCAAGAACAGATGCATACTGGTAAGTAGCATATTCCGTTCGAGGCATATGAGCTGTAGATTACACACTTTTGCATAGACTATATAGCAGTTCCCAACCTTAGCGGCGACCACCGGTATCCGTTGCAGTGGTTTGAAATAGTGTTTTTAGTACAGCCTGGCACACACTAGCTTGTTGCTTGGTTTGCACATCTACACAGCAGTGTTTAGTGAAAGTGTGCGGTGTTGACCATGTAGCTGCTTTGCAGATATCATCTAATGGATGTTCCCTAGAAAAGCCATAGAAGCCCCTATCTTTCGTGTAGAATGGGCTTTAGGGGGAACGGATAGCGTTTGTTTTGCTTTGTGGTAGCAAATCTGGATGCATTTTACAATCCACCTAGCTATCCCGGATTTTGAGATGTGGTTGCCCTTGTGTGGTGGAGAGAAAGAGACAAACAGTTGTTTGGTCTTTCTGAAAGGTTGTGTTCTTTGGATATAGTAAAGTAAGGCTTGTTTGACATCTAGCGTGTGTAGAGCCCTTTCTGCAACAGTCTGAGGTTGCGAGAAAAATACCGGTAATTCTACAGATTGGTTTAGGTGAAAAGGGGAAATGACTTTAGGTAGGAATTTTGGGTTGGTACGGAGAACAACCTTGTTCTGGTGCATTTGAAGAAAAGGTTCTTGTATGGTAAGTGCTTGTATCTCACTGACCCTTCTAAGGGAAGTGATGGCTACAAGGAAAGCTGTTTTCCATGTGAGAAATTGCAGTTCGCATTTATGCAAGGGTTCGAAGGGCGGCCCCATTAGCCTTGTGAGAACGATATTTAAGTTCCACACAGGTGAGGGTGGTACTCTGGGGGAATTATTCTTTTTAGGCCTTCCATGAAGGCTTTAATGGCAGGTACTCTGAAAAGTGATAGGTGCTGCCTGTTTTGTAGGTAAGCTGCAATTGCTGCGAGGTGTAGCCGAAGTGAGGTATATGCTAGATTACACCTTTGTAGGTGGAGTAAGTAGCATATGATGTGTTGTATAGACACGTCTAGAGGATTGATTGTGTTGTTATGGCAATAAACAACAAATCTTTTCCACTTGGCAGCGTAGCAGGCTCTAGTGGTAGGGCGTCTAGCTTCTCTGATGACGTTCATACAGTCAGGGGGAAGGTTTAGGTATCCGAATTCTAAGATTTCAGGAGCCAGATCGCAAGGTTGAGCTGAGCTGGATCCGGGTGCCTGAACTCTCCATGGTACTGGGTTAGGAAGCATGGTGAGAGGTGTAGCTTTTGGTGTGGTACTACCGAGAGTTCCAGCAGCTTGGTGTACCACGGTTGTCTGGCCCATGTTGGAGCTACTAGGATCAGCGTGAGGGAATGCTGTTGTAGCTTTCGCACCACTAATGGAATTAGTGGGAGAGGTGGAAAAGCGTACGCAAATTTGCCTGACAAGTTCATCCATATCGCATTTCCTTTGGACAATGGGTGTGGGTATCTGGCGGCGAAGCTTGGGCATTTTTTGTTTTCGTGGGGGGGGCGAATAGGTCTATTTGTGGATGCCCCCACGTTTGAAAGAACGTGTGAAGAACCTGCGGGTGAAGTTCCCACTCGTGGATCTGTTGCGTCTGTCTGCTGAGCAGATCTGCCATGGTGTTTTGGACTCCTGGGACATGTTGGGCTAGGAGAAAGATTTTGTGTG
Organism: Triturus cristatus; assembly: GCF_964204655.1. NCBI lineage: Eukaryota > Metazoa > Chordata > Amphibia > Caudata > Salamandridae > Triturus > Triturus cristatus. The sequence continues at coordinate 332,928,329 of NC_140584.1, forward strand.
GAATTGCCCATGTCCATATGCTCTGTGCTAGTTGAGAGAGCTGTGGAGAGTGTGTGCCGCCTTGTTTTTGAATGTAATACATGGCCGTCATGTTGTCTGTGCGAATGAGGACTGCCTTGCCTGAAACTGTGTCTGAAAAGATTTTAGGGCTAGAGAGATTGCTAGTAACTCCAGATGGTTGATATGGAGTAACTTTTGTTGCGGCGTCCATGTGCCGTGCCCTCCCTGTGAGGTGTAATAGATGAGCTCCCCAGCTGGAGAGCGATGCACCTGTTAGTATTATTTGTGGAACCGGGTCCAGGAACGGTCGACCTTTGGAAAGGTTTGTGGTGCTCCACCACTGCAGAGAGCGATGGGTGTGACCGTCTACCAACACCAGTATCTGTCAGTTGCCCCTGGGCCTAGTTCCATTGGCGCGCTAAGCACTCTTGGAGTGGACGCATCTGGAGTCTTGAGTGGGGCACTATGAAAATGCAAGAGGCCATCATCCCTATCAGTTGCATAAACACTCTTGCTGGGAGGGAGTGTTGAAGTATGAATCTTTGTCCCAAAGCCTGAATGCTTGCAATCCTGGCCGGATTGGGGTAGGCTATTGCTTTTGAGGTGTCTATGGTGGCACCGAGGTATTGTTTTATGTAGGATGGTGTTAGCTGGGACTTTTGGTGGTTCACCGTGAAGCCTAGTTGGTGAAGTAGTTGAATTGTAGTGGCGGTGTGGTGTACACATTGGTTGTAGGACGTGGCTTTTATCAGCCAGTCATCCAAGTATGAGAAGACGTGAATGTGCTGTCTTCTGAGGTGTGCCGCCACTACCGCTAGGCACTTGGTGAATACCCGTGGTGCTGTTGTGACTCCGAATGGGAGCACCTTGAACTGGTAGTGTTGCCCGTCCACTACAAATCTGAGGTGCTTTCTGTGAGCATGGTGTACTGGAATGTGGAAGTATGTGTCTTTCAAGTCCAGTGTGGTGAGGCAGTCGTTCTGGGAGAGGAGCGGAAGCACCTGCTGAAGCATTACCATGTGAAAATGGTCTGAATGTATGTATGTGTTTAGGGGCCGGAGATCTAGAATAGGTCGTAGAGTCTCGTCCCTTTTTGGTATTAGAAAATATAGGGAGTAGACCCCTAAATTTTGCTGATTGATGGGAACTTGTTCTATTGCATGTTTTTGTAAGAGGGAGATTACCTCCTGTTTTAGTAATGTGGAATGTTCTTGTGACATTGGGCGTTGCCTGGGTGGAATGTTTGGGGGGGGTAGATGTTAATTCCAGGCAGTATCCTGACCGAATAATTTGGGTCACCCACTTGTCTGAGGTGATGGTCTCCCAGACATGAAGGAAATTTTGAAGTCTGCCCCGACCGGAGTGGGATGGTCTGGAGGGAGCGGGGGGGGGGGGAAGTCATTGGGTAGGCGGTGTGGCAGAGCGGGCGGTATTTGTTTTGCCTCTGCCTTTATTATTATTTCCCCTATAGCCGCCTCTTTGATAACCCCTTGTGAAGGTGGACTGAGTGGGGGATTTGTAGGAAGTGGACGCGCTATCTGAGGAGTAGCCTCTAGATGTACTCCGAAAGGAAGAGCGACGAAAAGAGCGCCTAGGACGGTGTGACTGCAGGGCTCCCATGGACTTCGCAGTATCGGTGTCCTTCTTCATTTTTTCGAGGGCCTCATCTACCTTTGGGCCGAATAGGTGTTCTTGGTCAAAGGGATGATTCAGGATGGAGGCTTGTACCTCTGGTTTAAAACCTGATATTCTTAGCAAAGCATGGCGACGGAGGAGGACGCTAGTATTAATGGCCCTGGAGGCTGTGTCTGCTGCTTCTAAGGCAGAGCGTATAGAGGTGTTAGTTATTGTCTTACCCTCTTGAATTAATTAATTGGCCCTAGCTTTGTATCTTTCAGGCAGGTGGTTCATTATGGTTTATAATTCACCATAATGTGCCATATCGTATCTGGCCAATGGCGCTTGGGTGTTGGCGATACGCCATATATTGGCTGCCTGTGACGCAGTGCGCTTTCCTGACGCATCCAGTAGCTTTGACTCGGTCAGGTGGTGGTGCTTCGCCTGACGCCTGGGAATTTGACCTTTTTCGTGCAGTGGAAACCACTAGGGAATCTAGTGGCGCTGGCCCTTTGATATTGGCCGGATCTGTGGGGGCAGCTTTGTACTTTTTCTCTATGCGTGGGTTAATGACCCTGGCCCTGACTGGGTCCTTAAAAACCTCTGGCGCATGTTTTACCACCCCCTTGAGCATAGGTAGTATGGAGGTAGACCTATGTGTGGTATCAAATGTGTTGAGGAGGAAATCCTCCTCCACTGGGTCAGTGTGTAACTCTACCCCATGATAGTGTGCCGCCCTTTGAAGTAGGTGGTGGAAACCTAATGAGTCTTCCGCTGGAGATAACCTGGAAGGGTAAAGGTCATCTTGTGGGACGTCGGGAATATCTGGGTTATTGTAGTCGTCCCATGGGTCTGGGGATCCTGTAGGGGTGGGGTCTTGGGGCACATCCCCTGTATCGTGATATGGGTCCCCCTGATCATCATCGTCTGGAGACGGGGTCGGAGAGCGATGAGGTGGGGGTGGAGAAGGCGGAGGGGGCGGAGATGGAGAGGGTAGAGGAGGTGGGGAAGGTATTCTGAAAGGGGAGGTACCAGAGTCCTTCATCCTTTGGAGGTGGAGGCGGAGCCGGTTTGTCCCAATGTCTCTTTTTGGAAGAGAGTGCCAAATGTCCAGTTTTTGGATCCCTGGTGAGAGTTTTTTGTAAGGGATCCGGTGTAAATAGTTCCTGTGACAGTGTATGGTCCGTCGGCCTTTTTAGGCTTGTCCGTGCCAGTTTGCTTAGCACTGGCCTTGGGAACCTCCAATTTCTTGGTCGGCGCCGAGGTGGGCTTCGGCTTGGAAGTGTCGGTGCCGAGGGCCTTATGGGGTTTGGTCGGTACCGAAGATGGCGTCGGTACGGAAGCGCTGGGTTTCGATCCCGAGGCCTTCGGTGCGGAGCTTGGTGTCGAGGTAGAGGCCGGTTTCTTTCTTGGTGCCGAAGTTTGTTTCTCGGCACCGCTGGCAGGCTGGCTCGAGCCCGAGCCACCGGAAGGCTTATTTGGCTTCTTCACCGGGCCCGAAGGTGGGGTGTGTGAAGCAGTGGCTCTGGTCTTGCCTAGGCCCAGAGGCGCAGGTGTGACCGAAGCCTTTTTGGATGTTGGCGCGGGTGGGGGGGTATATTACTCATGACCCTCTGCGCCGGAGTGATGTCCTCCACATCTGAGTCGTCGGCCTCGGAAGCACTGACGAGGTCCTCTTCGGTGCGCTGCTGTCCCGGATCTTCGATGTCGTCTCGGAAGATATTGACTGGAACGGAGGTCGAGGAGTGTGCCATGTTTCGTCTGGCTCTTCGGTCCCAAATAGTCTTTTTTGATCTGAAAGACTTACAGGCCGGACAGTCTCGAGCCTCGTGTTCAGGGGAGAGGCAGAGGTTGCACACCTCATGAAGATCGGTGTGGGGGAATTTGGACCCACATAGAGGGCACTTCTTGAATGGAGTTCTTTCCATCAGCCAGGACTGGAGCTTGGGTAGGCCCGAAGGCCGCCGTCGACGACTGGAACCGAAGATTTGTCGATGAGAAGGTGCGTTGATTGAGGAGATCGCGATTGAAACAATACCGCAATGTGAGGTGAGGATTCTGCTTCGATCGTCGAACTGGAAAATGTTCGGAACCAGAGCGCGAAGATTACATCTGAGCCCGATGGCGGAAAAAAACAATCTGAGGATGGAGCCGAAGCCCATGCGCAATACGATCCAAAGGAGGAGTCACCGACCTCGTGACTTCCAAAAGACTTTCCAAGAGGAAAAACAAACTGCAAACATCCAGGCCAAACACCAGATGGCGATCTATGCAAAAGTGTGTAATCTGCAGCTCATATGCCTCGAACATACAGTTCTTATGGCGATCTTCAGCATGGAGCTTCCTCTTACCGCATGTTCCAAATTACCTGAAGAGACCTTTCTTTGAAGAATCTGGCATTTTCTAGAAAATACTGGTAGTTTTGAAAGAAAAAACTGAGCAGGGCTCAGGGAGACCTATCCCACGACATGCATTCAAAAATCTGAGGAACTCAGCCTCTCTTGGGAGTGTTCTACAGGGTGCTGTCTCCTGTTGGCTATTACTTAAGTTTGTTTTTTCTTAACGAAAGAAAACAGATAGGCTATTGAAGTGACTGTTCATTGAATTGTAGCCTATTATAGTATACTCTACTGATTTTATAAGGATACCTTGGGACTCCCATAATAAGCAAGACTACTTAGCCACCCAGCTCTGTGCTTCATAAGACTCACTTTTACAAGATGGTGGTGGAAGATTACAAAGGAAATACTGCTATGGGTGGGGGCATCATTAAAAGCACAGCCTGGAGGAATTTCAGAGTTGGAATACCACAGGTATAACTTAACTGAGGGACGTGTGTGACAAAGGTAAGGTGTATTGGTGTCTTTTTTACAAGAGAAGAAAATAAGTTACTTACCTGTAAACTGTGGTTTTCTGGTATTGGTACCTTTCACGGATTCAGGTACTTGAATCATTCCCCGTCGAAGTGGGAGTCCCACGGTACATTCAAAAGCAGTAATTAATTACTTTAACATTAAAGTTAATAGAGAAAAAACATTAGGAACGGTCTAAACACCAGCCAATCGGGCGAGAGCGCACTCTAGAACCCTCTCCACTGAGGCCCCAGACTCTCAGATTTTCAAGCACAAGGGTAGAATAAACTTCTAAAATGAACCAGGGGAGGCTCTATGGGGAGGAGGGTGGGTCGCATGTGAATCTATACCAATACTGGAAACCACAGTTTACAGGTAAGTAACTTATTTTCTTCTCCAGTATTGGGGTATCTTTCATAGATTCACATGCTTGAATCCGAATATGTAGCCGTTATATCACAGGTATGTATGTTCATACCAAGGTATGTGGTACAAACTTTGCAAAATCTTGTACGTTACAAGGCGTATTACGATGTCACATACCCTTTTCATATACCCATAAAAAACTATATTATATATATATATATATTCCTTTATCCTTTGTTCTTTGAGTTTCCCTTCTACGTGGAAGAACAAGTACGGACTCCAACTTACTGGTGCATATTGGTTTATTTAATCATTATTCCGCCGTGACGTGTTTCGGCCTCAACCGGCCTTGATCACTTGACATAAACCAGAAATACACAAATGTATATAAATACATTAGTATGAAAATGCACACAATACAGAATAAAACCGTGATCTCACCTATCCATAATAGCAATGGTCAAACATACAGGAAGGTGGGAAGGAAAGAGGCTCACCTTATTGGAAATGATTACGTAGAACCGCTTGTCCCACAGCTGTATCAGCATTACTTGCAGCTTCCAGACAGTAATGCTTGGTGAAGGTGTACCTGCTGGACCAGGTTGCTGCTCTGCAAATCTGCTGAACAGGCACACTGGCATAGAGCGCCGCTGAAGAGGTGAATGCTCCGATAGAGTGAGCTTTCAATGTAGAAGGTAGAGGTTTGCCTGCTTGCTGATGGTAAAACTGAATCACTGAAGATATCCAACAGGCTATAGTCTGCTTAGTGACCCGAAATCCCTTTCTGATTTTACCATAAGCCACAAAAAGCTGATCAGCCTTTTCGGACGTTAGCTATTTTCTGCAAGTAAAATTTTAATAATCTCTTTAGATCCAGGTGAATGTAAAGATCTTTCCGCTGATGTCTGTGGATTTGGCGAGAAAGTGTTCAATGTGACTGGTTTAAGTGAAAGTCCGACAGAACCTTGGGTATAAAGGTAGGATTTGTTTGAAGTATAACAGTCTTTAGTAAATTGGTGGAAAGGGTGACGAGTAATGAAAGTAAGTATGTCGCTTACTTGTCTGGCTCTTCATAAGTTGCGTCAGTACAATGTTGAGGTGCCAAGGCGTAGGTGGATGCCTAATTGGAGGGAACATTCTAAACAATGCTTTAACAAATTGTTTTATTATTCTTGATGACCAAAGCGACTGTGATCCATTAAGCCGCCGAAATCAGGTAGTCATGGCAAGAAAAACCTTGATGGAAGAATGAGAGAGACCAGATTTAGACAGCTGCAGGAAAAAAGCAGTAATTGTTCTGGTGAAGACTGGATAGGGTGCACCTCTGAGCTTACGCACCAATGACCGTCAACAAACAACTCTCCGCCTTCCTCGAGACCAATGGATCCCTCGACCCCTCGCAGTCCGGCTTCCGAGCAAACCACAGCACAGAGACCGCCCTCATCGCAGCCACCAATGACATCAGGTCCCTGCTCCACAATGGGGAAACAGCTGCCCTCATCCTCCTGGACCTCTCGGCAGCCTTCGACACCGTATGCCACCGCACCCTGATACAGCGCCTCAGCAACATCGGAATCCAAGGAAAGGCCTTGGAATGGATCATCTCGTTCCTCGCCGGCAGAACCCAGAGAGTCCGCCTTCCCCCGTTCCAGTCCGTGGCCACCGAAGTCATCTGCAGCGTCCCGCAAGGATCCTCGCTCAGCCCCACCCTCTTCAACGTCTACATGAGCCCCCTCGCAGCCATCGCACGCCAACACAACCTCAACATCATCTCCTACGCCGACGACACCCAGCTGATCCTCTCCCTCACCAACGACCCCGCCACAGCCAGAGCCAACCTCCAGGAAGGAATGAAAGACGTCGCGGAATGGATGAAGCTCAGCCGGCTGAAACTGAACTCAGATAAGACGGAAGTCCTCATCCTGGGAACATCCCCCTCCGCCTGGGACGACTCATGGTGGCCCCCTGCCCTGGGCTCCGCTCCAATGCCAACAAACCATGCTCGCAACCTGGGCTTCATCCTGGACTCCTCCCTCACGATGACCAAGCAAGTCAACACCGTCTCGTCATCCTGCTTCAACACCCTGCGCATGCTCCGAAAGATCTTCTGGTGGATCCCCACAGACACCTGGCTCTTCGAGCTTTAGCGGATCTCCCTCCCCCCAGCGCCTTGAGACCCTACGGGTGAGTAGCGCGCTTTACAAATTCATTGATTGATTGATTGATGACTGAATATCTTGATCTTGAGTTTGTAAATCTTGATTGTGGAAGGCGCTCAAGCATTAGCCAGGACTTCCTGCCAGTCAGCAGGGATTATAAGGTCGGCAAACTCAGTGTGCAGGAGCCAAGATGCTAATCGTAGAGATGTTGGGCCCGGGTGGCAGACCTGGTCATAATTCGTTGTCAGCAAGTTCTGTAACGGGCACAACAACCTGGGTTTGCACTCCAATAGGAGCAGAAGCTCTGTGAACCAGAACTGTCAAGGCCACCTAGGAGCAATAAGTAGAATTCAGCAGGGTTCTTTTCTCATTTTCCGAAGCACCCTTGGGATTAAAGGAATCGGAGGAAAGCGTAAGCATATGACCAACTTATCAAAAACCCATTCCTGCACGATTCCTGTTGGAGTAGTCAGCTGGCGAAGAATTGGTGTTTGCGGTTCAGACTGGTCGCAAATAGGTCTAATTTTGGTTTGCCCCACAGCAGAAAGATGTGATCCAGCATTGGTTGGTGAAGTTCCCATTCATGGTTGGCTGTAATTGACCTGCTCAAGGAATCCGCCAGGATGTTAGCCACTCCTGGAACATGTTCCGCTGTTAACGTTATTTGGTGTTGAATTGCCCAATCCCATATTTGGTGAGCCTGTAGGGATAGCATCGTTCATCTTGTCCCCCCCGCTTGTTTAAATATTGTGTTGTCTGTCCAAATTAATAATGATGCTCCTGATATTGAGAGGAAAGATTTCAGGACCAGGAATATTGCCTTTAACTCCAATAGATTTATGTGTAATGTTCATTGGTGGCTGTCCCATTTTCCTTTTACTGTCAGTCCTTCTAGATGCGCTCCCCACCCCTCAAGTAATGCATCACTCATGATTATGTAAGTTGGCGAATCTACAAGGAACGACAGGGCCTGCGGCTAAGTTCAGGATGTGAGACCACCATTGAAGCACTTCTTCCATTTGAGGCGTTACCCTGATATCATCAAAAGACCCTGAGATTTGTAGCCACTGACTGTCCAGCTCCTCTTGCAAGGGCCTCATTCGCAAGTGGCAGTTGGGAATGAGGAATGCAGGAGGACAATATCACCAGAAGCAATTTGTACTTGCGAATTGAAGTGGACTTTTTTTTATGGAAGAGTAGTCGCAAACTTGCAGATCTTTTCTTGCCTTTCCTGCGAGACAAAAGCCTTCGCCTGATGCATATCCAAGGTTGCTCCTAAGAATGTTCTTACCTTTGAGGGAATTAACTGAGACTTTGGGAGATGGATGGAAAGACCCAATGACTGGAAGAGAGAGACATTTTTGAGGAGGACTGTTCGCCACTGCGAAGGATATCGCCTTCATGAGGCAATCGTCCAGATAAGGGAAGATTTGAATTCCTGCTTGTTGTAGGTGAGCAACCACAGGTGCTAGGACCTTGGTGAACACTTGGGGGCTGAATGAAGGCCCAATGGTAGGACTCTGAATTGAAAATACCTGCCAGCCATGCTGAAGTGTAGGAATTTCCTGTGCCTGGGGAAGGATAGGGATATGAAAAAGGGTGTCCTGAAGGTCTAAGGTAGTCATGAAATCTTCCCGATTTACCAATTGAAGAACCTCCTGAAGTGATAACATCCAGAAGGATTGCTTTTTCTGAAATTTGTTGAGACAATGAAGGTCCAAGATAGGACACCATTCTCCCAACTTCTTTCTTACAAGGAAAAAGCTTGGACTAGAACCCTGTTCCTCGCTGTACATCATCTTGTACCACTTCGATTGCTCACTTTTTCAACATTGTAGACCATTCGGACGGGGGGGGGGGGGGGGGGGCGGACAAGGGAATTCTTCCACCAATTTTGGCAGGTTTGGTGGGGACTGTGGCCGGCACTGGCAGTTTGTTACTGCTTATTGGTGTTTTCCCGGCCTCTGAAGGCAGTTTTTCCTCTGTAATGCTTGTAGAAAGAGTCAGGAGGTTGTTTAAAGACTGCTGAGTATCGTGATTGACCTCGATATGGCTGGTACTGCTTGTACTGGCTATAATCTCCCCGAAAGGAGGACGAATCACGACCTCTTGCTCCACGAAAAGGCTGCTTCCTGAACTGCAGAGTGTCAAGAGCCTTTGCAGTATCTGTGTCTTTCTTGATGGTTTGAAGGGCTTTGTCGATGTGGAGATCAACTAGGGATCCGTCATCTTAAGGCATGTCAATCACCTTTGTCTGAACTTCTTGCCAGAAAGAAGTAGCCTTTAACCAGCCCTGACCCCTCAGGGATGCTGCCCCAGCCAGTTCACTGAGTCCTGTGGAGGAAATATCTACTGCGGAATCTATGATCTTGGCCGAGATCCTTTCTCCTTCCTGCAGAATTTTCAACGCCTCAGCTTTCGATTCCTCAGGTAACATTTCTATAGAAGGCGCAATGTCAGATCACATTTGGTGGTCGTATATCCCCAAAATGGCAAGAGAGTTGGCGGCTCAACAGTGGTTGCTGCCATGGTGGAATCTTTTTACCGATTGAGTCGAGACGCCTTCCATCTATATCCGGAGGGATAGACAGTGGAGAAGCAGGATTTCTGGCACAACGTTCAGTCGCTTGTGAAATCACAGAATCCGGCTTAGGCTGTCCGATAAGGCAGGCAGGCGAATTATCAGGCACCTTATACTTTTTTTCCAACTTTAGCAAGACTGCCGGATTTGAGGCTGGTGTTTTCATGACTTTTAAGCCTTCTTGCCATATGTAGTCTACTATGGGTATAGAGCGAACCTGTTTTTGTTTGTTCCTTGAAACGGTACAGGAAACAATCAGCCTGTTTAGTTATTATAGGAAGCTGAAACCTCTTTGCCGCTCTCTCCATAATGGTATGGAAACCCCTTATGTCCTCAAGTGGTAAGTCTATGGGAGGTGGAATGGAAGACGATGGTATTTCAATCGGATAGCAAAAGACACACAATTGATGATGTCAAACCAACCACCATGAGGATCTCCAAGGAATCAACAGTTCTTCTGTCAATGCTCTGGACGTCGACGACGACGATCTGCATCCCAAGTCTTCAGCTCTGTTGACTAGGCTACTGTCTACGAGGCTACCGTCGGTGAGACTACCGTCAACAATGGCAACACCGACGAGAGAGACTTGTTCTTTAGAGCCATTGCAGCGGCGGCAAAGTATCCACTGCCGATGGTCTTGACAAAGGTGTCTGTTTTACGGCGAGGAAGACGCAGTTGTCATCAATGAAGGTCTCACCCTCACGGAGACTATAGTCGATGGAGAAGATGCAGACGACATGATCAGCTTAGACTGAGGCGAAGAGAAAGTAGACGTCATTGTTGTAGTAGTGGCGACGGAAGTGCTCGTCGACAGAGCATGTTTTTTATGTGGTAAAACTGTCTCTGGAAGAAACCTGGACGTCGGCTTCATTTTAGAAGAATATTTAGAAGGCGTAGAGGGCACAGATTGACCCTTAAGAGTGGCTGGTTCCTTTTTAGAAAAGAAAGGCTGATCTACAGGTATTGAGGTGTGGCGACGCTTGTTCAACACCTTAGCAGCCTTAGGAGACACCAGCTCCACCTCACTTGCCCTATTCTTAGAAGCTGTAATCTTGAGTGATGAATCACTCTCCTCATCAGATAGAGGATTGTTTTTAGCTGTTAGCTTCTGTAGCCACAGAAGACGTACTTCTCTATCCCTCAAAGTCTTTTGAGAGAAAGTCCGGCAGATTTTACAGTCTCTCACCTGGTGATCACTGTGAAGGCAGTAGATACACTTCTTGTGGGGATCATCACACTTCTTGTGGGGATCATCTGACTGAAGTCTGGAGTTTCCCCCAAGAATCACAATGCCAGAAGCGAGATCTTTTAGAAGAAGATATTTTGAGCTGAAGATCTGAAGAAATTCAGAAGGCCAAGAGAAAGTACTGAGTATAGCTCAGGGAGACTCCCTTCACATGACGTACGGTAGAAAATCTGAGAGCCTGTAGACTGTGGAGAGGGTTCTAGAGGGTGCTATCGCCTGATTGGCTGGAGTTTGGACAGTTACTAATGACTAGGACGAGATATTGAAGTGAATGTTTTTACTCTATTAACTGTAATGTTAAAGTAATTACTTACTGCTTTTTATGTACCATGGGACTCCCACCTCGAAGACGGAGAATGATTCAAGCATGTGAATCTATCAAAGATACCCCAATACTGGAGAATAAAGGCTTCTCCTTCACAGGAATTCCAATACATACAATTCAGGCATGCCGCGTCTATGTACTCAACAGACCAGACAGACCTACTAGAGGCAGCATCAGCTCTGGATCGAAGTGTTTTATCACACAAAAACCTGTTCCGGGAAGCAATATCAACTATTTGCAAAACCCTGAAAAACAATGCTCCTGAATGTCTACAATGCCTCAATTGCTCGTGGGGAAAATGTATAGCGGCACTGGCAAATGTTTATTCAAGGTGGCACTGATGCCACCACAGGAGGTGGTCTATGAGTTATTCAGCTCTAGCTTCTGCATAGGGCTTTCTATTTTGCAAGCAGCTTATTTAAAATGGGTCAGGCTGAAAACAACACATGCTTGATATGTGGGGAAGGTACAGACCCATTACTACACACAATTTAGTCATCCAGGACTTTACAACCTTACTGCAATGCAACTATAAAGGAATTACTGTTGATAGTAGGCACCAGAGTTCTGATAACACTGTAGTTCATTATCCTTGGTATACTCAATGATGCCTACTGCGAATTAAACTTGCATTCTGTTACTGGGGATTATGATTGCCAAATGACATAGTACAGTATGGAGAATCGAGTCTGCACAAAGGGGAAAAGGTGGTAAAGTGGAAGGAATTCATGTATGGCAGTTAAATAAGTGGAGTATGACAGTAGGGACTGGCCAAACAAATTTGAGAACATGTGTGGTATATGGTGGGCCCCCTATAGAGTTGCAGAGTATAACACCATGTAGCAGATTACAAAGGTAAATAAACTTGCTTTTCTGATGGATGCTTCTAACCACAGATTCCTCAATGTTGGAATAGATACCAAAGTAGTACCTCCCAAAAGGTGGGTTCAAGGAGGGAACTTCACACCAGAAATGCCTGCACGACAGAGCAGGCAAAAATGTCAGACTCTGCAAACCAGCAAGTCACGGCAATCAATGCCTGAAGGCCCGTGTACCTGTCTGGCAGATGTCCAGCACTGGAACACCCCTGGCAAAGTCTGTAGTGGTGGTCTTAGCTGTAGCAGATTGAGTTTAAATGCACTGAAGAGGCTCCTCTTTATCCAAGTAAGAACATGTTTTTATGCAGAGAGCAATCCATCTGGTTAAGGCCCTGTTTCTGGGATGCCTTCTCTTTCTTCGTTACAGGTTACCATTTGCATTCTGGAGGTCTAGATAAAGTCTATCGGCTGTATAGTGAGGAGGCACATTGTCAACTTCATCATCACCACTATGAGGACTATCATGTATTTTCTGTGCACCTAGGTTGGAACTAAACAATACCTTTTGCTCTGCATGTACTGGTGTCAAACCCTAGGCACTGCTGGAAAACTTTCCAATGCCACTGGCCGTGCCTTAGTGATCTCCGGACAAGACATTAGCCGAAGTCTAGCTGAAACCTATTCCAGATAGCAGACCAGCGTCGGGTTGGATCGGGGACTGGCATCTCTGAAGCTGGACCCAGTGTCAGCCTGATTGGGACCAACATATTCAACATCAAGGGAGTAGAGGCATGGTCTAATTGGCTGGTGGCCAATGCCTAACAGGGTTAGATGGTGCCAAGGAAAACCAGTTAGCTGATGTCAAACTACTAGCCCTGGGACCAGGGGATCCCAAATCATCCAGAATAACTAAAGCATGGCCTTCTTGAAGACCTCTGTCTGCTGCAGAGTTGCAGATGGCCCGAGAAACTCAGGCACACAGATTACAACTGGCGAACGGATCAGAATAAGAACAGCAGGCTCAGAGTCTGGGACCTCCGAGTGCGGACTGCACAAACCCTCTATTGAGCGCGAGCAACACGGGAGAACTCCTTTCTGGACTTGGTGTTTGCACTGAAAACAAAACCGTGGGTGGCACATTAGAACAAGTTCACGATTTGGAGCAGGAATGGCCCCGCTTATTATGCTTGGTGACGTTAGGCTTTACCTCCCACTCCGTACTGGATTGTAGATGCATGAAGGAACATTTGTCTCATGACTAGAAATCCTGCTTGATCAAAAACACAAAGACAGATGTTAGGTGGGTCTGTGACCAGCATCTGCATCCTGCTGGCACGACACAGCTTAAAGCCTGTTCTTTGTGTGAGATATCAGCAGTGCCTTGCTGCAAAATAATTTTGGAGGTTAATAAAACCCCAGTTTTGTATCTGCAGTTCAGATCTGTGAATGGCGTGGGGTGGATTTTAAAGAACTGACATCAGCGCACAGAGACTGATTCTACATAGCTTTACGCCGTCACTATAGGTGGCGGGGGATGTCATCACAGAAACCAACGGCTTTGCTTACTGGCTTGCAGGAGCAATTGATGGAAACGTTTTCAGGTCCAATCTGGTGCCTAGGGTAATGAAAAAGAAAGGAATTTTCTGTTAGAAGTATCCATCAGAAGATTTAGTCCCACAATGCATTGCTGCAAATATTTTTTCTTGGTTGTGATAAAAATGCAATAAAATATTTTTTTAAACCCACAATGGAAGTCCAGGATGGAGAATCCCACTATGCAGCCTGGAAAGAAGAGTTGGCCAGCACTGAAGTCGTCTGTATGGATAAATGCATACCAGTAGGAGAACAGAATACTAGAACTGAGGAGACCAATATGGAGAAACAAACCATCTACACTTTGTACTGCATGAAGTTCGTGATTGCTTTTGGCAGAAGTGAAAATGGAGAAGAAGCATATCGAAATGTCTCGGGCAAGTCTACCCTCTTACAGGTAGGCTCCAGGAACACAAGAATGTATTCCGGTCATTTTCAATTTCTGCTGAATTATCAATTTTATCTTGATGGAGGGTCAATGCTTGGATATCCCCAAGAAGATGAAGAGCATCTAGTTATTTAGCAACTACTCAATGTTCTAGCTGTTGTCTGCAGAGCTTGCCAACCTTTGAGCTTTGAAGGGGATATGGACAGCCATCATTGTATGTTTACTGATTGCAATCAGACTGTCTGATGTTCCTTGGAGAAAATAATGGACCTTCTTCTGATTAGAACCACACAAATCAGACCTGCCAGCAGTATTCAAACAAGAAACACGCTTATATTAAAATATTATGCAGCAATTTTAAACTGAGAATAGATTCAATACAGTACAATAGTCATTTGACCCACTGCCAAATCTCTGGAAGCCTCAGTATCCTGGCAGTAGTGTATCACAAATAAGTGGTGGCATTTCCATATCCCACATTTGCAGATATGAGCTAGCAAACTACCAGCATATAACACCAGTGTTTTTGAGACCCTACTTGTGGAATGAGCAGGCAGACGTTTGCACAGTACAAGGGGCTCTGAAAAGGTAGACCCTATCCATTTTGTTATTCCGTTTGGAGATAGTTTGTACCCTTTGTTGAAGGCCGCTGGTCACAAATAATTTGCCAACTGTTTAAATAATTTGTTCAATCTAGATAGAACTTTAGACACCATCAAATATCCATGGAGTGAAGAATTATTAACCACAGTAGGATTTGGGAATTAAGCTTGAAGGATGACAGGTCCATTTAAATGAAAATGTTTCCACTTTTTGAATTAATTTAGCATGTAGAATATCTGTCCTACTGCAAACAGACATGGCTCTTTTACATAAATACCTGAATCTTATGTAATTTTCTGGCCAATTTTAGGGATAGTAAGAAACTGTTTCTACGTAACATTTTTAAAGCCAGCACCATGTATCAGTTTAAGGGGTGATTTTATTTGTTCTGAAAGAACAATATTTAGGACTCATGTTTGTGGTGGCCACTGTATCGGCGGACATGCTCTCCAAATGGTTTGATAATTCCAGTGACTAACAAGGGAGTGGAATATTAAGACTGTAGGTATCTTAATACAGCTGTCAAATAAACTTTCAAGGAAGAGTATGTCAAGCTAGACTCTGCAAACTGCAATAGGTATAGAAGCACCTTATGTGGTTCTGAAATTATGGATGCAACCTTTAGAGTGGCACCAGATGCAGAACTTCCATCACTTAACCTGGCACATTCTAATTGTTGAAGGTGTTATAGCCCAATGTTGTATAGCTCAACAATATGAAAGGATATCTAGGTAGGAAAACTCCAAATATTCAGGAGCCATTATGTTAAATTTGAAAGATCCCAGACTGGTGAAGAGACTGGTTCTTCTCTCTGAATAGGAGATATTGTTGACTCACTAGGTGAATGCAAAGGGCTTCAGACAGATGAGAGAGATTGGTGAGCTAATATTGGGGAGGCCATGCGGAAGCCTCATAAAAAAAGAATAGCACTGTTCCCGATCTTCCAATGTACTTGTGGAATGAGTGAAGTTGGTGGAAAGTCTTATATGAAGTACATGAACCATGCTATGGAAAGTGCTTCTCCCTTTCAATCCCAGTTGCCCCTGCCTGCAAGAACGAGTATTTCTTGTTTGCAACATTGCGAATACATAGGTGCCTCATAGCCACATTGAAAAAAAGATAATCTTCACCAGCTCTTGGTTGAACTCTTACTCGTGAGATATAGCTACCATCCTACTGAGTGCATCCACTGATTAATTGTCAACCCCAGGCCTGTGCTCGCCTGTCAGCAAGATTCTGTGACTGATAGCCCAGTTCCAGAGAGGATTCAACTATTCGGAGAGTGCTAGGGAAATTGTGCAGCATTGCTTGTTTATACAGAACCCAGTACGTTGGGTTGCCTGTCCCTACAAGAATTGAAGATTTGTTTAGTCAATGGAGAAAATACTGCACATCACGTCTGGAAGCATTGAGCACCAAGAAGATTATGTGAAATTGTTTGTCTCCAAGCAGAAACATCTGGCTTTCAGATCCTGCAGGTAAGTGCCCCATCCATCCAGAGGTGCACTGTTTGTCATCAGGAAATGAGCTTCTAAAGAGAAAGGTAAAGCTGCAATTATGTTGGATGGTATTTTCTACCATTCCAGCACAGTATTATTCAGGACATTAACTAAACTCGTTCTTTAGGAGATATGGACACCTAAACCCACTGAGGTTCCAATTAATCTTTCAAAAGCCAAATTTTCAGTCTGCAGTGACGTATCCGTAAAATACACGAAGATATCATTCCTATAAGTGATTTGAAGGTGCGTTCTGGATTATCACAAGAAACAGAATGTGCTAGGAGGGTTTCAAGTGAGACCTAGACATGTTAGGGGAACGACCCAAGGTTTGAAAAAGATTTAGAGAACCCAGTGATGATGACTTTGCGATTTTACATAACTTACCTTTCACAAGCTAATTGACTGAGTAAAGGATGAGTCAATGTCTTTTTTTCCCTAAAACTTCTGCTGCAGGTGCCAAACGCTTTATAGAATGTCTGCGAACCGATTTAAGGCCAAATAGTCCTCCTTTAACTGAGAATGCCACCCAGCTATTTCAAGATGTGTGGTGTACTGGAACATTAAAATATATGCATCCTGAAAAAGCAGCAAGACCATGTACAGGGCATTTTGAAACAGTTGTAGTACCTCCTGTAGTGTGACCATACTGGAAGGCTGTTTTTGTAGGTGCATGTTGAGCTGTCAGAAATCCAAACGGGGCTGCCACTCTTGTGACCTTTGCTGGGCAAGACAAAAATCCAGAGAAAAAAACCTGTAGTTTTCTGGGATTTGGGGATGGACTCAAACAACCCCTTCACAATCACGGAAAGACTCCTAAGTTGCAGTAGTAGCATATATTGATTGTAAGTCTTAAGCAGCAGGGTGGGTGGTGGCCTTCATAAAAATCTTAGTGCATGACTATAAAGGACCAGACCTAAAACCCTCTTGCCAGTGGAATTAATTTCTGACGACTGACAACAGAAAATGGGGTTTTTTTCCACCTACTGAGTTTGATTATTCAAGGATGGTATTGAAAGCAGATGGGGCCTGTGGCACATCAATGCCTCAGCCAGCACTACTGTTGTTTGGACTGGTCTTTGTCTCTCTTATGAGATTGTTGACTGCAATAGGAAGAGAATGCTGAATGTTGCTTTTGGATTGGACAATAGGATAACTGGCGAAAATAAAGCGGTTGTTGAAGGAGAGGCTGAATTATTCGTGGTTGATAACCTCCTCTGAAAGACTGTATAACTAAGGGGCTTGCACCGGAAATGAAATTGGTCTCCTGCACTCCAGTATTACGAGGAATCAAACCTTGCCCATGTCGGACTGTTTTGATGGCATAGTACCCTCATAATGACATCCCAAAAGGTGCACTTTGTCAAAGTGCAAATCTAAAAAGCAGCTTCGCTCCTCAGGACAGAAAGATGTTGAAAATAACTAAGCTGGTGTCTTAGGAATACTGACCACAATCATTTGACAAAAGACAGTAGATGCTAAATGCAACACAACATCAATCACAACACCGTATCAATCATTGCCACCGCTACTTTCTTGCCTTCCTGAAGAATAGCTTTTGCCTCCTGTCTTTAGGTAGACATACAAATAGGATGCTATGTGTGCAACCACATACAGACATATCTTGTCACCCGCTTCCTCAATCACCTTGGCATAGGAGTTTGCTTCTCTGAATGAGGTAGCCACAAGGGTAGACTTTCTGATGCCAAAACTATCCACTTTCTGCCCTCCCCGTCAGGAGGGGCCATGTGAACTGAGAGCAGAGTTTAAAATAGACTCCGAAATGCCTGCATTCCAGCATTAAGGGTATTAGCTCTTAGAGAGTGCGAGTAAGCTCAACATTATCCTGAGTACCAAGAAGAAAGGATAATGGTGAATGCCTGAAGTGAATGGCGATTGTAAAGAAGGAGAAATGTCATAGGGGCTTCACTGTATTGGATCTCAGAGCAGGGTAAAGGCCCTGTACGGGCATTCGGGCACGGATGGAGCAAGTGGTGTGTTCTCTGTGAACAAAATCGAACCCTTTTCTCTTACCATTTTCTATCTTTTTCACTTATTCTTTTATTTCATTTGAGTCATTATCTGTATTTCACTCCACATATACACTCAACGATGGAATTGCTTTGTTTCAGTGTACTGGGTTGAAGTGCTGTTCTCAGTTTTCTTAGGAGGAATATACAAGGAGTAAGAATTTGTGATAGTCAGTGGTGCCTTAACCTACACCCCAAGAAACACAAGCGACTTTCAACAAAGTTGACTGAAATGTACCTTGTTGGCAGAACAACATTACCTGTCTGTCTACATTATCTGTAACTTGGTGGAGCTACTTTCTAAAATATATTGCCAGCGAGGAAGTGTGAGTGTGTGAGTGTGTGAGTGTGTGAGTGTGTGTGTGTGAGTGTGTGTGTGTGAGTGTGAGTGTGTGAGTGTGTGAGTGAGAGTGTGTGAGTGAGTGAGTGAGTGAGTGAGTGTGAGTGTGAGTGAGTGTGAGTGTGTGTGTGTGTGTGTGTGTGTGTGTGTGTGAGAGAGAGAGTGTGAGAGAGAGAGAGTGTGTGTGTGAGAGAGAGAGAGAGTGTGTGTGAGAGAGAGAGTGTGTGTGTGTGTGTGAGAGTGTGTGAGCGCGAGAGAGAGTGCGACAGAGAGAGTGCGACAGAGAGAGTGCGACAGAGAGAGTGCGACAGAGAGAGTGCGACAGAGAGAGTGCGACAGAGAGAGTGCGACAGAGAGAGTGCGACAGAGAGAGTGCGACAGAGTGCGACAGAGAGAGTGCGACAGAGAGAGTGCGACAGAGTGCACGTGAGAGAGTGCGCGCGAGAGAGAGAGCGCGCGAGAGAGAGAGAGTGCGCGCGAGAGAGAGAGAGTGCGCGCGAGAGAGAGAGAGTGCGCGCGAGAGAGAGAGAGTGTGCGTGAGAGAGAGTGCGCGCGAGAGAGAGAGAGAGTGCGCGCGAGAGAGAGAGAGAGTGCGCGTGAGAGAGAGAGTGCGCGTGAGAGAGAGAGAGTGCGCGTGAGAGAGAGAGAGAGTGCGCGTGAGAGAGAGAGAGAGCGCGCGAGAGAGAGAGTGCGCGCGAGAGAGAGAGAGTGCGCACAAGAGAGTGCACGCGAGAGAGTGCGCGCACGGGAGTGTGAGCGAGCGAGCCTTTGAGTGTGTACTCTATGAACAAGTTACTTGCCTTCTATAAAGGTCTTGCTACCCACAGATCACTCACCTAGTGAATACCTCCGACGCTACACTAAATCAGGAGGTGTTTCTCAGAAATTCACTTGCTAGTCAGTAGGTGGCATTATGTGGCTCCATGTAAAGTTAATCTCGCCCTGGTAGGGACAAGAGGGCCACATATAACCACCACCTCCATCTTGACATCAGTTTCCATCTGATATCAGCCCATGCCGTCAGACGTCAAGCTCCCTGAGCTGTTAGTAATCATATTTTTACAGCATGGAGATCTCTCATTGGAATCTGTTTAAGATTTAGAAAAAAACAATACATTCCACAGTATGGAGAGGAGGGTGGGTCGGTGAGGAATCTGCAATTAGAGAGTATCCACGAGAAAGAGCATTACTGAAAGTAAGTAACTTTATTTTCTGACCAATAATTATAACTGCAGAGTCCTCACCTTGTGAATAAATACCAACGCAGTACACAGGTGGTAGGTCTGTGGAATTGCTCAGACCACAAACTTCTGTACGACCAAAAAGGCAAAGTGCCCCTCCCACCATCCCCGGTTTTCCAGGCATTCGAGCTTCATGAGCGTGTGAGCCTGCCACCCAACAAATGTCCAAGATAGCCACTCAACACATCAGCATGGTGGTAGCAGATGCAGCTCTGGTGGAATGACCTTGGAGGCCTTCCAGAGGCTGTTTCTTGGCAAAGCACCAGAAGATCATAAAGCTAAGCACAAAACACCTGGACATGGTCTACTTCTGCACTGCTTTTCCATTCTTTGTTACAGGGAACCCCACACAAAGCTGATCGTTCACCCAATTGTCCTTGGAGCAATCAACGTAGAAGCTCAGAGCTCTCTTATGGGTCTAAGCCATGGAATCTTTCTTCCTCCTTGGACGGATGAGATGGAGCACAGAATGCTGGCAGGGTAAAAGTCTGCCCAAAGGGGAAAAATGGTTCAGGGAGAAACTTGTTCAAAGAAAGTGCATCTACCCCCCACATTTTGAAATACTACTAATAGAATTGCAGGTATAGAAGGATGGACAACGGGGAGGCGGGTGGGTCAGTGAGGAATCCACAGGAAGATACTGTATCCACCAGAAAAAGCGTTACCGAAGGTAAGTAACTTGTTCTTCTGATGGATACATCTGCCAGTGGATTCCTCACCTTGTGAATAGAATCCCACAGCAGTCCCCACTCCCGGAGGAGGGTGCCCACCCTTCTACACCAGAAAGTCCTGAAGGACGGAACAAGCAAAGTGTCCGTCCCTCCTCACCTCGGTGTCCGAGCAATAATGTTTTGCGAAGGTGTGGAGATAGGCCTAAGTTGCCGCCCTACAAATGTCCTCCACAGGAACGCCCCTAGACAAAGCAGAAGTGGAAGACTTTGCTCTAGTGGAATGAGCCCTTAAACCCTCTGGAGGTTCCTTACCAACCAGGGAGTAGCATATCTTGATGCACAAGACAATCCATCTGGAAAGGGTGCGCTTGTGCACCGCTCAACCTTTCCTGCAGCCAACAAAGCCCACGAAGAGCTGGTCATCAACTCTGAAGTCCTTTGTCCTGTCCAGGTAGAAGCTCACCGCGCTCTTAGGGTCCAAGCGGTGAAGTCTCTCCTCCTCCTTGGAAGGGTGAGGGGGAGGATAGAAGGTAGGAAAGATAATGGACTGCCCCAGATGGAAAGGAGTTACCACCTTAGGCACAAATGCAGCCCTGGTCCTGAGTACCATTCTTTCAGCATGAATGGTCAAAAACGGGGGTTTTGAACTTAGAGCTTGAAGCTCACTTACCCTCCTTGCCGAGGTGATTGCAATGAGAAAAAACGTCTTAAAAGATAACAATCAAGGGACACTTGTGTAAGGGCTCGAAGGGAGAACCCATAAGATAAGTCAAGACAAGGTTTAAGTCCCATTGAGGCACAATAAAGGGAGTAGGAGGACACCTGTTTGTGAGGCCCTTAAGAAAACGAAGAACAATAGGTGATTTGAATAATGACGGCTGATCCGGCAAGCAAAGGTAAGCCGACAAAGCCGATAAGTATCCTTTTACAGTAGCCACAGAAAAGCCTTGCTGAGCAAGAGAAAGGGCAAACTGCAGAATGTCAGATAAACGAGCCTTCAAAGGATCAATTGACTTCTCCCCACACCAGAGCACAAATTTAGACCACCTATAGGAATAGATAGATTTAGTGGAATGACGTCTGGCAGACAAGATTACATCTACCACATCAGGCGGGAGAGAAAAAGAATTCAGGTTGCCCCGTTCAATCTCCAGGCATGAAGGTGTAAGCTCTGGAGGTGGGGGTGTAGAACCTGCCCCTCCGACTGCGAGAGGAGGTCTGCCCTCAGAGGGAGATGGAGCGCAGGGCACGAGGAGAGGTGGAGAAGATCCGAATACCACACCCTTCTTGGCCAATCCGGGGCGATCAATATGACTTGGGCCCGGTCTTGGCGAATCTTCCTCAGAACCCGAGGAATCAAGGGTATGGGAGGAAACGCGTAAAGGAGTCGTGAGCCCCAACTCAACTGAAACACGTCCCCCAACGCTCCCTGCATCGGATACTGGAGACTGCAGAATGACGGGCAGTGATCATTCTTGTGAGTGGCGAACAGGTCCACCCGAGGAGTCCCCCACATCCGAAAAACGTGACGAACCACCTCCGGATGGAGCCTCCACTCGTGGTCGGCAGAGAACTGCCGACTGAGACTGTCTGCACGCACGTTCAGCACCCCGGCCAGATGATTTGCCATCAGATAAATCCGATGGTCCTGAGCCCAGGACCATAGACGCAGGGCCTCTCTGCAGAGACAAAGAGACCCCACTCCTCCCTGCTTGTTTATATACCACATTGCGGTAGTGTTGTCCGTCAGGGCTTGAACAGACTGACCGCGAAGGGAAGGGAGGAAAGCCTTGAGTGCTAAACGAATCGCCCGCAATTCCAGAAGGTTGATGTGAAGCAACCTTTCCTCTGGAGACCAAAGACCCTTGATCTCCAGATCCCCCAGATGCGCACCCCACCCTAAAGTGGATGCATCCGTTATCACTGTGGCCACCGATGGCGGTAGATGGAAGGGCTTTCCTTGGGACAGATTGCCCTCCACGCTCCACCAAGACAGATCTGCTGCAGCTTCTCTGGAGATCCTCACAGACTCCCTGAGATCTCCTTTGTACTGATACCAATGTCTGCGGAGGCACCACTTGAGCGCCCTTATGTGCCAGCGTGCATGGTTGACCAGCAGAATGCAGGATGCAAACAGACCGAGCAGGCGAAGGACCTTCAGGACTGGAACGACCGCTCCATTGCAAAATAAAGGAATCATTTCCTGTATGTCAAGAATCCTTTGAGGAGGAGGGAATGCTCGACACACAGTAGTGTCCAGTACCGCACCTGTGAACAGGTTGCGCTGAGAGGGCACCAGGTGAGATTTGGGCACGTTTATCGAAAAACCCAATTTGAACAACAGCTGAGTTGTATCCTGCAGATGATGTAGCACCTTTTCTGGCGACTCCGCTTTGATCAGCCAGTCGTCCAGATAGGGGAAAACGGAAATCCCAGACCTTCTGAGATGGGCTGCCACTACTGCCATCACCTTCGTGAAGACTCTGGGTGCAGTAGTAAGACCAAACGGAAGGACTGCAAACTGATAATGCTGCGATCCTACCGTAAACCGGAGATACTTCCTGTGCGACTTCAGGATGGGGCTGTGGAAATACGCATCCTGCAAGTCGATCGACACCATCCAGTCCTCCTGATTCAGCGCTTGAAGAACCTGCGCAAGCGTGAGCATCTTGAACTTCTCTTGTTTCAGATAAAGATTCAAGATCCTGAGGTCCAATATCGGACGCAATCTGCCGTCCTTTTTCGGAATCAGGAAATACCGGGAGTAGCATCCCTGACCCCTCTCCTGCTCTTGAACCACCTCTATCGCACCTTTCTGTAGCAACTTCAGGACTTCCTCTTGTAGGAGAAGACGGTGGTTCTCTGAGCAAGCCCCTTGACAAGGAGGGTAATTTGGAGGTAATTCCCGAAGGTGAAGGGCGTACCCATTTTCTACAAGATCTAGAACCCAAAGATCTGTAGTTACAGATTCCCAATCTTGTAGAAAATGGGTAAGCCGGCCCCCCACAGGACCAACATGATCCAGAATGGCGGATCTAGGGCTGCTTTGCGGTGGTGGGAGGGGCTGAAGAGGAAGAGGGAGAAGAGGAGAGTTGACGGCCACGTGAGCGACCCCTGATTCTACCTCTGTATCCTTTAGACAAAGAGCCTTGGTGCTGCTGCTGTTGGGTCTGCCTGTAGGAACGAAAGGTTGCCCTTCCGAAACCTCTGTACCTTTTAAACAACCCCCTTGACTGGGACTGAAGGCCCAGAGACTTAGCCGTAGCCTTGCTCTCCTTAAAAACGTTCAAGAGCACCATCTGCCTTTTTGCCAAACAAACCAGATCCATCAAATGGCAAGTCCAACAGAGTTGATTGTACATCCTGGGAAAACTCCGAAGCCTTCAGCCACGCACTCCTCCTGGTGGCAACAGAAGATCCCATGACCCTTGCCACTGAACCCGCCGTGTCGAGCCCACTTTGGATCACCTGGCGTGCTGCTGCCTGGGCATCCATCAAGATCTCATTAAAACCAACCCTATCCTCCTCAGATAGTTTTGGTGCCAGTTTCTTAGCAGAATCCATGAGCGCATGAACATAGCGTCCCAAAAGGCAAGTGGCATTTGTTGATTTTAGTGTCATGCTGGCCGATGAAAAGACCTTTTTGGCCGACTGGTCCAGCTTTTTAGCCTCTCTGTCCCCCGGAACCTGAGGAAAAGCACCCTTGGATTTCCCTGAACAGGCCGCCTGAATCACCAGGCTCTCAGGCGACGGATGCGATGTCAAGAACTTCGGGTCCCCTGGAGCCGCTCTATACCTCCTAGAAACCGTCTTAGAGACTGCGGGAGCAGAAAAAGGCTTACGCCACACCTCCAACACAGGGTCAATAATAGCCTCATTAAAAGGCAACAATGGTTCCGAAACTGCAGTAGAAGAATGCAACACTTCAGTAAAAATGTTTGATTTGAACTCCGTAGTTGGCAACTGAAGATCAAGCAGTTCCGCAGCCTTCCTGATGACTGCATGATATGGAGCCACATCCTTCGAGGGTTCATCGGAAGGTGGAGTAATTTCCCACTCAGGAGACAAATCCAGTCCACTAGCCTCTTTAAGCTCCTCAAACACCTCGTCAGACTCCACCAGCTCTCCTTCTGCTTCCTCCAGAAGGTACCTTTGCTCATCAATCACTCTCGGAGCCTCCCTTCTGGACCGAATCCGTACAAGCGGCGTCGGCCACGCCATGTTCGAATCCGACGGCGCCGAACGTGGATCCGCAGGAGCAGCCGGCGTCGAACGAGGTCGAGCCGGCGCCGGAGAAGAAGGAAGCGGCGTCGACGTCCTCGGCGCCGGTAGATGCCAAGACGGCGTCGCCAGAAAAAATGGCATGAAAGGGGCCTGCGGATAGACTTGCGGCACCCCCAAATTAAATGCCATTGGACCCATCGGACCCGCAGGTGCACCAGTGGTGTACATGGCTCTCGCAAACACCTCATACATAGCATTTAAATAATGCGAGGGGTCCTGACCTGGTCCAGGGAACGCAGGGTACTGGTCAGGCATCACCGAACTCGGGCCTTCCGGCGCCGACGGTGGAATAAGCGGCGTCGCAGGCTCACCCGGTACTTTAAGTTCCTCAACCGGGGCCGGAGCCGGAGATGAATCTGGAGCTGGAGATGGAACCGGCGTCGGAGATGGAACCGGAGCCGGAGAAGTAGCCGGAGCCGGCGAAGCCACTGGAGAAGAAGGACCAGGAGGTGAATCCGGAACGGGTGATGGAGACACAGAGTCCTTCCGGCGTCGAGCTGGTGACTTCGACTTCGGAGCCGAACTCTTGTCTGAGTGATGTCGAGAAGAGTGCCTCCTCTTCTTCTTGTGCTTCTTTTATTTATTTAAAACATTTGAATAGCGCGGCTGACACCTTGCAGGTTTCCTGGCGCTTAGCAAATACTCTAGACTAAGGGGAACTGGCGGAAGAGAGCAACTAAGGGTTAGGTATTTTAAGGGAATAACCAGGTTTTGATATGTTTCCGAAAGGGGAGGAGTTGTGGGATTTGACGGATTTCGAGAGGCATACTGTTCCACAGCTTAGCCGCTGCGACTCGGAAAGATCTGCCCCCCGTCCTGACCTTGTTGTATCTGGGAACAGTTACCAGGCAGGCAGAGGCAGAGCGTAGGGTTCTGGTGGGGGTATACCAAGTAAACATGGCCTGCAGAGGTTTGGGTCCAACTCCGTGGAGCGCTTTAAAGACGAGGCAAAGAGTCTTGAACGCCACTCGTTGCCTGAGTGGGAGCCAATGTAGCTCGGCTAAGGCCGCTGTGGCTGAGGATCTTCTGGTCCAACCAAGAACTAACTTGGCTGCGGCCGACTGAACTCTTTGGAGTCGGTCCAGTAGAGCAACTGGGGACTCGAGTAGCAGCGCGTTGCAGTAGTCCAGGCGGCTGAGAATGGTGCACCTGACTATCTGCTCTCGGGCTTGTACTGGGAGGAGTGGCATAATTTTGCGCAGGGAGCGCAGGAGAGCTGAGCAGGTTCCCACAGTTTTTGCAACTTGTGTTTCTGTGCTCAGTTTATTATTCAGTGTGGCCCCAAGGTTGCAGACTGACGTGACTGGCAGAGGTTTATCTGGTGTTTCCGGAGGCCAGAAATCGCAGGGGAACTGGCGAGGTATTCGACTTCCCGCGCAATACAGCACCTCCGTTTTAGAAGAGTTGAACAGCAAGGAGTTCTTGTACAACCACCCAGCCGTCTCCCTTAGGCAGTCATGAAAGGCTGCAAGGGGGGTAGAGTCTTCTCCCTCCCAGGAGAAGATGAGCTGGGTGTCGTCCGCATAATTAATTGTTTTGAGTCCATGGGCCTTTATTAACGTGATCAGGGGTTTTAGGTACACGTTAAAAAGGATGGGGCTGATGGAGGAGCCCTGAGGGACCCCGTGGGGGACATGGGAGAAGGTGGATTGAAAAGGGGGGAGGGACACAGCCTGCCTCCTGTCCCGTAGATAGGAGTGGAACCATAGCAAGGCTGTGCCTTCCACCCCAGCCTCACAGAGTCTCTCCAACAGTATCCTATGGTTAACCGTATCGAATGCGGCAGACAGGTCCAGTAGGATCAAGGCTACTGCCTGGCCCCTGTCTGCCCGCATACGGAGGTCCTCCATGGCTGTCAGGACAGCTGTTTCAGTCCCGTGGGCAGGGCGAAAACCAAATTGGAAATCGTCCAAGATTTGATTTTGCTCCAGATGGGCGGAGAGACAGGCGCTAACCCAACGTTCGGCAATCTTTGCCGGGAATGGCAAGAGAGAGATAGGCCGATAATTGGATAAACACTCGGGGTTCAAGGACGGTTTTTTTAATAGCGGGGAGATTAGAGCCTGCTTCCAAGTAGATGGCACTGATCCGCAATGTAAGGAATGGTTGCAGATCTTACGGAGAGTAACAAAAAGGTCAGAGCCAAAACTCTTCCAGATTTTTGGGGGCAACGGGTCAAGAGGGGAGCCTGAGGTGATCCCGAGCGTCAGCCTTTCAAATTCAGTTTCAGAAATGGGGGGGGGAACTCCCAAAGCTTTTCCTTGGGGGGCTGACCTGAGTGTACGAGGATCTGGTCACTGGTACAGGCCCTTGCTATGTTAGGGTCGCAAGATGGAGGGGAGGAGTTCAGGTTGTGGATAATGGTTTCAATTTTGTTTTTGAAAAATGACGCAAGGTTATCACAGAGGGCTTGTGTGGGAAGAGTGGTTTTTGTGGCACATTCAGGGTGGGTGAGGTTTTTGAGAATCTGAAAGATACTTTTTGAGCTGTTGCTAGCGTTGGTGATTGTGGTACAGAAGTGGTTAGCTTTACTCTGGGCAATTGCAGCTTTATATACCTGGAGGTGGTGTTTCCAGAGTGCTTTATTAGTGTCGGAGTAGCCTTGTCTCCATTTTCTCTCTGATTGTCTACAGGCTAGTTTGAGAGTTTTCAGAGAGTCGTTAAACCAAGGAGCTGGAGCTCTGCTCTTATCCTTACATTTTTTCTGGGGGGCGAGGGAGTCTGAGGTAGAAGAAATTATTGAACAGAAGGCTTTAAAATTGTTTTCAACCGAGTCAGTGGGGGTGAAACTGTTATCCACATTAAATACAGTGCCAGCCGCTCTGAGTTTGTCAAGGGCTTTCCAATCCCTATACAGAAAGTCGGAGGTTGTACTGTGTGGAGGCCTTTTAGCTCTATCACAGAAAATGTGAAATTTAATAAGTGCATGGTCGGTCCAGCACATGGGCAGGATGTCGCACAGATATACTAGCTGAGGGGAGGCAAAGATTAAATCCAATTGGTGCCCAGCTGTGTGGGTGGGTTTGTTAACCAATTGTGAGAGTCCTACACCATCACAGGATAGTAATAGGTTGTTTAGTGCACTGTCCAGGCTTCCATTGGGCCAGAGATTAAAATCTCCTAAAATGATCAATTTGTGGTGGGAAGTGGCCATGTTGGTAAAAGTGGTGAGCAGCGAGTGTTGCTGTTGGGTATTGAAGGCACCCGGGGGGCGATAGCAGATAATGGCCGTGACGGTGACTCCAAGATGACATTTTATAGAAAGGCCAAGGAGTTCCGTCCCGGCAACTGGGTCTATGTCTAGGGTGCCAACCGACCAGGATGCTCGGAAAATGGCGCCCACTCCTCCACCACGGCCCTTTGGCCTGGGGAGATGTAGTATTTTATAATCTTGAGGGCACGCCAGATCGAGGTCGATATTGCAGTCGGCAGTGGTCCATGTCTCGGTGAGGAACAGTACGTCAAGGTGATAGGTGTCAATGAGCAATTGAATTTCATTGGCGTGTTTAGGTAGTGACCTGACATTAAGTAGGCCACAAGTGAGTAGACCCTGGCTGGTGAAGTCATGTAGGGGGTAGGCGGTATCGAGAAATGACAGGTTACCCTCGTGCGCAAAGTCTCGGAGATGGAAGAGAGACTCACGGGTTAGTGGTGTAAAAGGGGCAGCAGCTAGCAGAGGATCCAAGGCCAGGGGGGGTGCCACGGGCACGTCCGAGGCGCGGACGAGCGCAGACGAGCTTGCCTTAAGCGCGCCTTCGGCGCGCAATCGTCACGCCCGCTGCGCTCGTCCGCTGCGCTTCCGGTTAGTACTCATGTTTTATAGTGTGCGAAAGTAGCGAGGAGGGGGGGCGTGTCCAACCGAGGTGGGCGTGTCCCTCGAGCTGGAGAATGGCGGCAAGACGCGAGATCAGGGCAGAGACAGCAAGTAGTCTGCTTCCCAGCGCTGACTAAGGTAATGCCAGGATTGTGCAAATTAGGCTTTTAAAAACACAATAACAGTTTTCACAAGAATTACAAAGATTAAAAAAGGTTGCTCCCGGCCAGTTCGCCTCAGGAGTATTCACAAGTGCTAAATGAAGCGCTGGCGATCAGCGCGGGTTATATACAGTCCTGGGAGGGGGGCGTGTCCAACCGAGGTGGGCGTGTCCCTCGAGCTGGAGAATGGCGGCAAGACGCGAGATCAGGGCAGAGACAGCAAGTAGTCTGCTTCCCAGCGCTGACTAAGGTAATGCCAGGATTGTGCAAATTAGGCTTTTAAAAACACAATAACAGTGTGGAACGTGAAGCATGCCCCGAAGTCGACTTCGACGCCGACCTCGATCGTGACCTCGACCTCGTCCTCTACTTCATTCTTCATCTCTTCTCCTTTTTCATCCTGGTGATGAAGAGTTTCGCCTCCCTTTCTTTTAGAGCCTTGGAGCTCATCTTGCGACAGCAAGAACAACCATCCACATCGTGGTCAGATGACAAGCACCACACACAGTCGTCATGTGGATCCGTGATCGACATGTGTTTGCCACATTCACGACAGGGCTTTAAGCCCGACTTCCTTGTCGACATCCTTCTCGAAAGAGAAACGGAGAAACCCAGAAAAACACAAAGTAACAATAAAGCTACCAACAGCGATTCCCGAAATCCATTGGCGTCGACGACGCGGAAAAAAGGGAATGGACATCATCACGCCGACGAAGTCTTCTTATGGAGCCGGTGACGTCAGCGGAGTCGCGAGCGGAGCCGTGTCTCTGTGACGTCGTCTTCGACCTCATCGGCGTGGACTGCTACAAAAGTTTCCGAATGTTGCTGGCGCAGGGGATATTCACAAGGTGAGGAATCCACTGGCAGATGTATCCATCAGAAAAGATTGTGGGTCACTTTAAATGCAGACACGTTATAATGTGCGACTCCACCACTAACACAGAACAATTTGTACATGCCAAAATAGTCCACATCTTAAAGGATCATACAAATTTGAACTCTCAAAATGTCGTTCACTCCCTTTGGTGCCCCTGCAATTTAATCCACGTGGGACAGACTACTAAAAACGCCAAGTCACGTTTGATACAACAGAAGAGCTGCACAGGGTGCAAGACTCCTAGTGCACCCCTGGCATCACACTTTGAGTATAATCATATAGTGAATGATATACGATGTCAAATCATTGAGCAGATACAAAAACCATCCAGGGGCAGTGATATTCAAATGATGTTAAACCGAGCTGAATGTTGCTTGATTTTGAAATGAATAGTATTAACAAAGGGCTTAACACAATAGAGGAGTGTGCCTCTGTAGCCCTGCGCTAAAATAGTTTTATCCATCAAGACCATGAGTACAAGATCTTTTTTTTGTATATTTTGGGCCTTGTTAGTTGGCTCTTGCTTATTGTAACTAGTATGATGCTCATTTTCCTTTTGATCTTTACTTGCATTGATCCAAACTTGCATAATGATATTGAATACGTATGGAATACTATGCTTCCAACCAAGGGCTGTTCTATTTTTTACATTTTTCTAAAAAAATATATATTTTTTGACCCTGGATTGATTTTCTCTTCATTTCTTGGTCCAACACACCTACAAGTATGCAAACTGTATGCTTGTGATGGGTCAATCTTAGTTTGGATGCATTGCCTCTGAACTTCTTTCACTATTTCTGGCCCAATTTTTAGGTTTGCTTGGATGGCCTAAGATGTTCTGTATATTGCGGCAGCAATACTTTTTACGATTGCATCGGAGTATACATGCACAACATTCTGTTGGCATCTCCTCAACTATAATGTAGCGCCTGATTTATGCGCATGCGCTTTGGTGCGGCAGTATGGATATCCTCTGTTTTTTAGTAATTCTCCTACTTTTATTTTTGTGATCTCATGTCCATTCAAATTTTTGGGATTTGTCTCACGACTCCATGGTTAGGCAGTCTTTTCTCTATATCCATGGCGACTAATGCTCATTTAGACGCGGTCCCACGCATGCAGTTCTTTCATGTGGGATGAAGAGCACCGCGCTTTAGCCTTGGAGTTGAATTCTCCGTTGGGTAAGACCGCTTTATTTTTGTTAATAAATGTTAACTAATTGTTGGTCGTCTTTGACGCGACTGCTGCTATCGATTTTCCTTTGAGATATAAATAAACCTCAGTGTTTTCTTTTTTTTGCTTTAGTGAATTCGTAACTTGACTCACTATTGTTTCGGATGCAGTCCCGTAAAAAAATAATGCTAACTCGAAACTGGAATTTAGATCCTTCTTAATGGCATAACTGTGGCAATCATTGGAACTACGGTTCCCAGGTGAGTTTTTGTGACTTTTCAGTCTGTCTGTTTTTAGATGCTTCTTTGTAGGCACGATTTGATTGATAAGGAATATGCTACTTAACAGTATGCATCTGTTCTTGGCATGTAGAGCTGCAGATCTACATGCTTTTGCATAGATCGCCATCTGGTGTTGGGCCCGGATGTTTGCAGTTTGTTTTTCCTCTTGGAAAGTCTTTGGAAGTCACGAGGTCGGTGACTCCTCCCTTGGTTCGTATTGCGCATGGGCTTCGGCTCCATCCTCAGATTGTTTTTCGCTAACAGGGAAAGATGGAGCGTAGTAGTAAGAGTGAAGAAACCCATGTGTGTTGTATCTAAATAAGATAGACTGGAACAGATACAGGTAGCCGGGGAGGCGGGTGGGCGTGTGGGCGTGTGTAGATCTGCAGCTCTACATGCCAAGAACAGATGCATACTGGTAAGTAGCATATTCCGTTCGAGGCATATGAGCTGCAGATTACACACTTTTGCATAGACTATATAGCAGTTCCCAACCTTAGCGGCGACCACCGGTATCTGTTGCAGTGGTTTGAAATTGTGTTTTTAGTACAGCCTGGCCCACACTAGCTTGTTGCTTGGTTTGCACATCTACACAGTAATGTTTAGTGAAAGTGTGCGGAGTTGACCATGTAACTGCCTTGCAGATATCATCTAAGGGGATGTTCCCTAGAAAAGCCATAGAAGCCCTTATCTTTCTTGTAGAGTGGGCTTTAGGGGGAACAGATAGCGTGCGTTTTGCTTTGTGGTAGCAAATTTGTATGCATTTTACAATCCACCTAGCTATCCCTGATTTAGAGATGGGGTTGCCTTTATGAGGTGGAGAGAAAGAGACAAACAGTTGCTTTGTCTTTCTAAAAGGTTGTGTTCTCTGGATATAGTAAAGCAAGGCCCTTTTAACATCCAGTGTGTGTAGAGCCCTTTCTGCAACAGTTTGAGGTTGCGAGAAAAAAAACGGTAATTCTACCGATTGGTTTAGATGAAAGGGTGAGATGACTTTGGGTAGGAATTTTGGGTTGGTACGGAGGACAACCTTGTTCGGGTGCATTTGGAGAAAAGATTCTTGTATAGTAAGTGCTTGTATTTCACTGACCCTTCTAAGGGAGGTGATGGCTACAAGGAAAGCTGTTTTCCAGGTGAGGAATTGCAGTTTGCATTTATGCAAGGGTTCAAAAGGCGGTCCCATTAGCCTTGTGAGCACTATATTTAAGTTCCACACAGGTGAGGGTGGCACCCTGGGTGGAATTATTCGTTTTAGGCCTTCCATGAAGGCTTTAATGGCAGGCAGTCTGAAAAGTGATAGGTGCTGTCTGTTTTGTAAGTAAGCGGCAATTGCTGCGAGGTGTAGCCGAATGGATGTATATGCTAGGTTACATCTTTGTACGTGTAGTAGGTAGCATATGATGTGCTGTATGGATGCATCTAGAGGGTTGACTGTGTTGTTATGGCAATAAACAACAAATCTTTTCCACTTGGCAGCGTAGCAAGCTCTAGTGGTAGGACGTCTAGCTTCTCTGATAACATTGATACAGTCGGGGGGGGGGGGGGGGGGGGGAAGGTTAAGGTATCCGAACTCTAGGATTTCAGGAACCATATCGCAAGGTTGAGCTGAGCTGGGTCCGGGTGTCTGATCTCTCCATGGTTTTTGGTTAGGAGGCATGGTGAGAGGTGTAATTTTTGGTGTGGCACTACTGAGAGTTCCAGCAGCATGGTGTACCATGGTTGTCTGGCCCATGTTGGAGCTACTAGAATGAGTGTGAGGGAATGCTGTTGTAGCTTTCGCACCACTAATGGAATTAGTGGGAGAGGTGGAAAGGCGTATGCAAATTTGCCTGACCAGTTCATCCAGATCGCATTGCCTTTGGACAATGGGTATGGGTATCTGGCGGCGAAGCTTGGGCATTTTTTGTTTTCGTGGGTGGCGAATAGGTCTATTTGTGGATGCCCCCACATTTGAAAGAACGGGTGAAGAACTTGCGGGTGAAGTTCCCACTCGTGGATCTGCTGCGTCTGTCTGCTGAGCAGATCTGCCATGGTGTTCTGGACTCCTGGGACATGTTGGGCTAGGAGAAACATTTTGTGTGGAATTGCCCACCTCCATATGCTCTGTGCTAGTTGAGAGAGCTGTGGAGAGTGTGTGCCGCCTTGTTTTTGGATGTAGTACATGGCGGTCATGTTGTCCGTGCGGATAAGGACTGACTTGCCTAAAATCTGTGTGTGAAAGGATTTTAGGGCTAGAAAGATTGCCAGTAGCTCCAGATGATTGATGTGGAGTAACTTTTATTGCGGCGTCCATGTGCCCTGCACTGTGAGGTGTAGTAGATGAGCTCCCCAGCCGGAGAGCGATGAGTCTGTTGTCAGGATTATTTGTGGAACCGGGTCCAGGAACGGTCGACCTCTGGAAAGATTTGTGGTGTTCCACCACTACAGAGAGCGATGGGTGCGACCGTGTACCAACACCAGATCTGTCAGTTGTCCCTGGGCCTGGTTCCATTGGCGCGCTAAGCACTCTTGGAGTGGACGCATCTGGAGTCTTGCATGAGGCACTATAAAAATGCAAGAGGCCATCATCCCTATTAGTTGCATAAACACTCTTGCTGGGAAGGAGTGTTGAAGTATGAATTTTTGACGCAAAGCCTGAATGCTTGCGATCCTTGCCGGATTGGGGTAGGCAATGGCTTTTGAGGTGTCTATGGTGGCACCGAGGTATTGCTTTATGTGGGATGGTGTTAGTTGGGACTTTTGGTGGTTCACCGTGAAGCCTAGTTGGTGAAGTAGCTGGATTGTAGTGGCGGTGTGGTGTACACATTGGTTGTAGGACGCGGCTTTTATGAGTCAGTCGTCCAGATACGGGAAGACGTGAATGTGCTGTCTTCTGAGGTGTGCCGCCACTACCGCTAGGCACTTGGTAAATACCCGTGGTGCTGTTGTGGCCCCGAATGGGAGCACCTTGAACTGGTAGTGTTGCCCGTCCACTACAAATCTGAGGTACTTTCTGTGGGCTTGGTGTACCGGAATGTGAAAGTACGCGTCTTTCAAGTCCAGTGTGGTGAGAAAGTCGTTCTGGGAGAGAAGCGGAAGTACCTGCTGAAGTGTTACCATGTGAAAATGGTCCGAATGTATGTATGTGTTTAGAGGCCGGAGATCTAAGATAGGTCGTAGAGTCTCGTCTCTTTTTGGTTTCAGAAAATATAGGGAGTAGACCCCTAAATTCTGCTGATCGTGGGGGACCTGTTCTATTGCGTGTTTTTGTAGGAGGGAGATCACCTCCTGTTTTAGTAATGCGGAATGTTCTTGTGACATTGGGCGTTGCCTGGGTGGAATGTTGGTGGGGTAGATGTGAGTTCTAGGCAGTACCCTGACCGAATAATTTGGGTCACCCACTTGTCTGATGTGATGGACTCCCAGACGTGAAGGACATTTTTTAGTCTGCCCCCGACCGGATTGGGATGGTCTAGGGGGAGCAGGGGGAAGTCATTGGGTAGGCGGTGTGGCAGAGCGGGCGGTATTTGTTTTGCCTCTGCATTTATTGTTGTTGCCTCTATATCTGCCTCTTTGATAACCTTTTGTGAAGGTGGACTGATGAGGGGATTTGTAGGACGTGGACGCACTATCTGAAGAGTAGCCTCTGCCCGTGTCCCGAAAGGAAGAGCGGCGAAAGGAGCGTCTAGGAGGGTGTGACTGTAGGGCTCCCATAGATTTTGCCGTATCCGTGTCTTTTTTCATCTTCGAGGGCCTCGTCTATCTTTGGACCGAATAAATGTTCCTGATCGAACGGATGGTTTAATATGGAGGCTTGTACCTCGGGTTTAAAGCCTGAAACTCTTAGCCAAGCGTGTAGACGGAGTAGGACACTGGTGTTAATGGCCCTGGAAGCTGTGTCTGCTGCGTCTAAGGCACAGCGTATAGAGGTATTGGTTATGGTCTTACCCTCTTGGATTAATTCATTGGCCCCATTTTTATATTTTTCCGGGAGATGGTGCATGATGGTTTCTAGTTCATCATAATGCGCTCTATCGTATCTGGTCAATAGCGCTTGAGTGTTGGCGATACGCCATATATTAGCGGCCTGTGACGCAGTGCGTCCAGGAGCTTTGATTCCTTGTCAGGTGGTGGTGCTTCGCCTGACGCCTGGGAATTTGATCTTTTCCTTGCGGTGGATACCACTAGGGAATCCAGTGGCGCTGGCCCTTTGATGTAGGCAGGATCTGTAGGGGCAGCTTTATACTTCTTTTCTATGCGTGGGTTTAGGACCCTAGCCCTGACCGGGTCTTTAAAAACCTCTGGCGCAGGTTTTATTACCCCTTTGAGCATAGGTAGTATAGCAGTAGAGCTATGTGCTGTATCAAAGATATCTAGGAGGAAATCTTCCTCTACTGGGTCAGTGTGTAGCTCTACCCAGTGATAATGTGCCGCCCTCTGAAGTAGGTGGTGAAAACCTAGTGAGTCTTCTGGTGGCGATGGCCTGGATGGATATAGGTCATCCTGTGGGACATCTGGAATGTCTGGATTATTATAATCATCCCAGGGGTCTGGGGATCCTGTAGGGGGTCAGGTCTTGTGGCACATCTGCTGGGTCGTAGTATGGGTCCCCCTAATCCTCATGTTGTGGAGACGGGGTCGGAGAGCGATGAGGCCGGGTTGGAGAAGGTGGAAGGGGTGGAGGTGGAGAGGGTGGAGGAGGCGGGGAAGGCACTCTGAAAGGGGAGGTAGCACAGTCCTTCCTCTTTGGAGGTGGAGGTGGAGGTGGAGCTGGTTTGTCCAATTGTCTCTTTTTAGAAGACAGTGCCAAATGTCCAGTTTTTGGATCCTTGGTAAGTGTCTTTTGCAAAGGATCCGGTGTAAAAAGTACTTGCGACACTGGTTGTTCGGTCGGCGCCGACGTTTTCGGGGCTGACGGCTTCTTAGGCTTGTCTGTGCCGTGCTTTTTGGGAACCTCCGATTTTTTGTTCAGTGCCGATACAGGCTTCGGCGCTGGGTTTCGACACAGAGGGCTTTGGTGTGGAGCTCGGTGTCGAAGTAAAGGCCGATCTTTTCTTCGGTGCCGAAGGGTGTTTTTCGGCACCGCTGGCAGGCTGGCTCGAGCCCGAGCCGCCGGAAGGCTTACTTGGCTTCGTCACCGGGCCCGAAGGTGGGGTGTTCGAAGCAGTGTCTTTGGTCTTGCCTAGGCCCGAAGGCGTGACCGAAGCCTTTTTGGGCAAAAGAACGATGGATTTAACCCAGATCTCTTGACTGGGGGAGAATGTCTGCATTGTCAGCATTCCGTCCATCATTTGTTTGTTGTAACGCTTTTTGGGTGTCGGCACGGGTGTGGGAGGGGGTATTTTACTCACGACCCTCTGCGCCGGGGTGATGTCCTCCACATCAGAGTCGTCGGCTTCGGAACCACTGACTAGGTCCTCTTCGGTGTGCTGGTGTCCCGGAGTTTAGACGTCGTCCCCGAAGATGTCGACTGGAACGGAGGTCGAGGAGTGCGCCATTTTTCATCTGGCTCTTCGGTCTGGAATGGTCTTTTTGGATCTAAAAGACTTGCAGGCGGGACAGTCTCGAGCCTCGTGTTCAGGGGAGAGGCAGAGGTTGCACACCTCATGAAGATCGGTGTGGGGGAATTTGGACCCACATCGAGGGCACTTCTTGAATGGAGTTCTTTCCATCAGCCGGGACGGAAGCCTGGATAGGCCCGAAGGCCGCCGCCGATGACTGGAATCGAAGGTGCGTCGAAGAAGAAGGTGATTGAGGAGATCAGTATCTAAACAATACCGCGGAGAGCGAGGATTCCGCTTCGATCGTCGAAGTGGAATGTTCGGAACCGGAGCGCGAAGTATTACATCCGAGCCCGATGGCGGAAAAAAACTGAGGATGGAGCCGAAGCCCATGCGCAATACGAACCAAGGGAGGAGTCACCGACCTCGTGACCTCCAAAGACTTTCCAAGAGGAAAAACAAACTGCAAACATCCGGGCCCAACACCAGATGGCGATCTATGCAAAAGTGTGTAATCTGCAGCTCATATGCCTCGAACATATATTTACTTTGTACAGCCCCACGATCAAGACAAGGAACTTAAACTTGAATTCTTGACGTGACCATTGATTGCATCATCAGTAGGTTCCAATTATTCTCCCCAATAATTGCTTTTGGTGTCCTAAATTTGTATTGACTCTATAGCCACACACAATTTCTGTGCTTTTCTTTCCTCTTCTAATCTGTGGGGGCTTACTAGGTCTCATTCACCCATAATATATTTTTGGGGCTTTCCACATGTTTAGTCACATACATTTGATTGTTGGCACTGATTTGTCTAATTGTCCTGCATGTTGTACTATCTTTTTAAGTTCTGCATAACCGTTCTAGCCGTTGGTTGGGCCTTGTTTGGTTGTTACGATCAGTTTCAATAGAATTGTAAACGTTATTTCAATTGTTGATGGTTTCTGATAGTTGCTCTCAAATATTGGCTTATGTCCGGATGTTGACCTAATAAAGTAATTAAGTCAAAACACCGTTGACGTTCCCCCTGGCAATTAAGAGAAAGCATTTATTGAATCATTGATCCCGTTATATATTGGATATTCTCTATATTATTTTTTTCCATTTACACTGTAATTTGCACCATGATATGTTTATGTGTAACTTTATGAGCACCATATGTACTTGTCTGTATTGCTTTTGTTCTTGGCATGTAGAGCTGCAGAGTCACACACTGAGGATAAGATCGCCATCTGGTGTTGGGCTCGGATGATTGCAGGTTGTTGTTGTCTTCGGAAGAAGCCTTTGGTCACGAGGTTGGTGACTCCTCCCCTGGACAACAGTGCGCATGGGCATCCACTCCATCGTCAGATTGTTTTTCGCCATGATGGGAAAAGATGGAGTGTATAGAAATGAAAGAAAGGATGTCCATGTGTAATGTCTAAGTAAGACGGATGCTGGAACAGATACAGGTCCCGGGGAGGCGGGCGGGCGTGTGTGACTCTGCAGCTCTACATGCCAAGAACAGATGCATACTGGTAAGTAGCATATTCCGTTCGAGGCATATGAGCTGCAGATCACACACTGAGGATAGATTATACAGCAGTGCTTCCCCTTAGCGGTGGTCGCCTGTATCCGTTGCAGCAGCTTGAAATAAAGTTTTTAGGACAGCCTGGCCCACGGAGGCCTGTTGTTTGGCTTGCACATCAACACAATAGTGTTTAGTGAAGGTATGCGTGGTAGACCACGTGGCTGCCTTGCAAATGTCTTCTAAGGGAATGTTACCTAAGAAGGCCATAGAAGCCCCTATTTTACGGGTGGAGTGCGCCCTTGGGGGAACTGTAAGTGTACGTTTAGCCTTGAGGTAGCATATTTGGATGCATTTAACTATCCACCGGGCTATACCTGATTTGGAGATTGGGTTGCCTTTATGTGGTGGTGCGAAAGCAACAAAGAGTTGTTTTGTCTTTCGAAAGGGTTTTGTCCTGTCGATGTAATAAAGCAAGGCTCTTTTGACATCTAAGGTATGTAGGGCCCTTTCAGCTACGGAGTCTGGGTTTGGGAAAAAGACCGGTAGCTCTACTGATTGGTTAAGGTGGAAAGGGGAAATCACTTTTGGAAGAAATTTAGGGTTTGTCCTAAGAACCACTTTGTTACGGTGTAGTTGTAAGAAAGGTTCCTCTAGTGTAAGGGCTTGTATTTCACTTACTCTGCGTAGGGAAGTGATTGCGATAAGGAAAGCTACCTTCCATGTTAGGAATTGTAATTCACATTTGTGCATAGGTTCAAATGGGGGACCCATGAGTCTTGTTAGAACCACATTGAGATTCCACACTGGTGCAGGTGGCAATCTTGGGGGAAGGATTCTTTTGAGACCTTCCATAAACGCTTTGATGGCTGGTACCTTAAAAAGGGACAGGTGTTGCCTATTTTGCAAGTAGGCTGCCAAGGCTGCTAGGTGTAAACGTATAGAGGAATACGCTAGATTGCATCTTTGCAAGTGTAGTAGATAGCAAATGATGTTTTGGATGGAAGCGTCCAATGGATGTATGTCATTATTAGCGCAGTAGATGGCAAATAGTTTCCATTTAGCGGCATAACACGCTCTAGTAGTAGGGCGTCTGGCTTCCTTTATGATATTCATACAGTCTGGAGGGAGATTGAGGTAACCGAACTCTAAGACCTCAGGAGCCAGATCGCTAGGTTCAGTGTTTGAGGATCTGGGTGTCTGATTTCTCCATGGTTCTGGGTTAATAGATCCGGGGAGAGGCGTAGCCTTTGATGTGGAACTAAGGATAGTTCTAGAAGCGTGGTGAACCACGGTTGACGTGCCCAAGTGGGAGCCACTAGTATTAGTGTTAGTGACTGTTGTTTCAGTTTGCGTACCACAAATGGAACTAGTGGGAGAGGCGGAAAGGCGTACGCAAATCTGCCTGACCAGTTCATCCATAGGGCATTGCCCTTGGACTGTGGGTGTGGAAACCTGGCGGCGAAGGTTGGGCATTTTGTGTTTTCGGGAGTGGCGAACAGGTCTATGTCTGGTTGTCCCCACTTTTGGAAGAAGGGGAGTAGAACCTTGGGGTGTAGTTCCCATTCGTGGATCTGCTGTGTGTGGCGACTTAGGAGGTCGGCCACTTGATTGTGGATCCCTGGGAGATGTTCTGCTAACAGATAGATGTTTTGGGGAATTGCCCATCTCCAGATTTGCTGTGCCAGTTGGGACAGTTGGGGAGAGTGTGTCCCTCCCTGTTTCTGTATGTAATACATTGTCGTCATGTTGTCTGTGCGTATGAGGACAGTTTTGTTCTTTAGGTGAACTTGAAAGGATTTTAGTGCTAGGAACACTGCTAAGAGTTCCAGGTGGTTGATGTGGAGCAGTTTTTGTTGACTGGTCCATCTGCCCTGAGTGGTATGGTGAAGGAGGTGGGCTCCCCACCCCGTGAGAGATGCGTCGGTAGTTAGCACAACTTGTGGAAGAGGCTCTAAGAACGGTCGCCCTTTGGACAGGTTGATGGTGTTCCACCATTTCAGTGAGCGAAGTGAGCGACTGTCCACCAACACCAGATCGGTAAGTTGTCCGTGAGCTTGGTTCCACTGTTGTGCTAAACATTCCTGTAAGGGACGCATTTGAAGTCGTGCGTGTGGGACTATGGAGATGCATGACGCCATCATGCCTAGGAGCTGCATGAACACTCTTGCTGGAAGAGATGGATGAGTTTGAAACTGAGAGATGAGATTTTGTATACTGGCTATCCTGGCAGTGCTGGGATAAGCAATGGCCTTGGATGTATCTATGGTTGCTCCTAGATACTGATGTAAGTGGGAAGGTTGTAGGTGGGATTTGGGGTAGTTGATAGTGAATCCCAAATCGTGGAGAGTTTGAATCGTGCGATGAGTGTGGAGAACGCATTTTTGGTATGTATTGGCTTTTATGAGCCAATCGTCCAGATAGGGGAAGACATGGATCTGTTGTCTTCTGAGGTGCGCTGCCACGACTGCTAAGCACTTGGTGAACACTCTGGGTGCTGTTGTTACTCCGAATGGGAGAACTGTAAATTGATAGTGTTGCCCATCTACCACAAATCGTAGATATTTTCTGTGAGCGGGATGCATAGGGATGTGAAAGTATGCGTCCTTGAGGTCTAATGTGGCAAGGAAGTCTCCCTGTTGTAGGAGTGGGAGGACTTGTTGGAGAGTGGTCATATGAAAATGATCCGAATGTATATACTGGTTTAGTAGTCTGAGGTCCAGTATGGGCCTTAGTGTTTTGTCCTTTTTGGGAATGAGGAAGTATAGAGAATATACCCCTTTTCCCTGATGTTGAAGGGGGACTGGTTCTATCGCATGTTTTTGTAACAGGGATTGAACTTCTTGTTTGAGGAGAGAGAGATGATGTGAGGACATTGGGCGTTGTTTGGGTGGTATGTTTGGGGGGGATTGTATGAGTTCGAGGCAGTAGCCAGACTGGATAATTTGTCTTACCCATCTGTCTGTGGTGATGGAAGTCCAGACAGGTAGGAATTGTTGGAGTCGCCCCCCGACCGGAGTGGAATGGTCTGGGGGGAGTGGTGGCAAGTCACTGTTTGGTGGCTGGGGAGGTGCGGGTGTTGTTGTTATTGCCCCGCCCTCGGCCTTTGTTATTGTTTCCCCTATAACCTCCCCGGAAATAACCTCTGTTAGGGGATGTTTGTCCAGAATTTTTAAAGGTGGACGTGGTCTCAGTTGATGTGTTTTTGGAGCCTCCTCTATAAAAGGAGCGACGAAAGGAACCCCGGTTTTGAGGAGACTGCAGTGCTCCCATAGACTTGGCAGTTTCATTATCCTTCTTCATTTTTTCTAATGCAGTATCCACTGCAGGGCCAAATAACTGCTCTTGGTTG
This sequence comes from Triturus cristatus, assembly GCF_964204655.1. Taxonomy (NCBI): domain Eukaryota; kingdom Metazoa; phylum Chordata; class Amphibia; order Caudata; family Salamandridae; genus Triturus; species Triturus cristatus. Next base: position 332,969,591 of record NC_140584.1, read on the forward strand.
AAAGGTTGAGCCAGAATTGCGGTTTGAACCTCCGGTTTAAAACCGGAAATACGGAGCCAGGCATGTCGTCTGAGTAAGACGCTAGTATTGACCGCCCTAGAAGCAGTGTCTGCCGCATCTAAGGCGCATTTAATGGAGGCTTAATTTGCCTTCTTGAATGAGGTCAGTGGCCTGGGACTTAAAGGGTTCAGGCAGATGTTGCATAAGGTCCTCAAGTTGGTCATAATGTGCCCTGTCATACCGAGCTAACAGGGCCTGGGTATTGGCAATACGCCAGTGGTTCGCCGCCTGTGCGGCGACTCGTTTGCCTGAGGCCTCTAAAAGCTTAGACTCCTTGTCTGGGGGGGGCGTTTCAACAGTTGTCTGTGAGTTAACGCGCTTCCTGGCATTTGATACGACCAAGGAGTCTAAAGGGAGCTGGGCTTTAATGTATGCAGGGTCCTGCGGGGCTGGTCGGTACTTTTTTTCGATGCGGGGGTTGAGAACCCTCGCTCGAACAGGGTCTTTAAAGACGTCAGTGGCATGCTTTATAACCCCTTTAATCATGGGAAGTATATGAACAGTTTTTTGTGACTGCTCAAAGGTATCGAGGAGAAAATCCTCCTCAAGGGGGTCCGTGTGCATAGTGACACCATGGAACGTTGCAGCCCTATTTATTAGTTGGCCAAACCCTAGGTGGTCATCAGGAGGGGAGGGCTTGGAGGGGTAGGTAGTGGGGTCAGGCATGTCAGGCATTGGATAAGACCAGTCATCTACCGGTGCTGTGTCTGGAAAAGTAAACGGGTCGGTTGGATCAACAGGATCATTAAATAAATCAGGGTCCGCCCCTCCCCCTAAGTCATCATTATCATCCTGTGGAGGAGGTGAATGATAGGGAGGTGGTAAAGGTAAAGGTAAAGGAGAAACAGGAGGAGGAGGGGGGGACGGGTTAGAAGGTAAAACAGGAGAAGAAGGACGAAGTGGTGAAGTGGCACAGTCCTTTTTCCGTATGGGAGCTGGGGGAGGTGTAGTGTCCAGCTTCCGTTTTTTATATGGGATGGCAGTCACATGTCCAGTGTTAGGATTGATGTAGATCCGCTTTTGAGTAGGATCTGGTCGAAAAAGTTCATCTGGCTCCGAAGGTGGTGGCGGCGACGCCCGCTTCGGGTCTTTATGAGCTGTTTTTGGTGTGGACGTAGTTTTCGGTGCCGATGATGTTTTCGGTGCCGAAGGATGTTTCAGTTCCGATGGATTTTTCTGAGCCGGTGGAGACTTCGGTGCCGAAGAACGTTTCAGTGCCGAAGGAGATTTCGGTCTCGAAGCCTGTTTCGGTGCCAATAGTGGTTTTTTCGGTGCCGAGGGTGTTAAAGGCACAATCACATGAGGTTTGCTCGAGCCCGAGCCACCTACAGGCTTAGATGTCTTCGGAGCCGGGCCCGAGGGCGGGGCTTCTGAAGAGGATTTCCGGTCGCGACTGGGCCCAGCTGGCGGAGTCTTGACCACTGTCTTTTTGGATGGGGCAGGGGCAGGGGGGGTGGTACTCACACGCTGCCCTGGAGTGATGAGGTCATCGGAATCGTCGGCCTCGGACACGATCTCGAGATCTTCGGTGTCGTCTTCGGGAACATCTTGAGCAAAGATGTCCTCCGGTTCTGGAGCTGGTTTGGCCATAATATGGCGTCGAGCTCTTCGGTCCCGGAGGGTCTTCTTCGAACGGAAAGCGGCACAAGCAGGACAGGTGGACTCGTTGTGTTCCGGCGACAGGCAGAGGTTACAAACCTCGTGGTGGTCACTGTGGGGGAACTTCGCTCCACACTGGGGGCATTTTTTGAAGGGTGTCCTGTCCATCAGCCGCTTCCGGAACCGGTCCGAGTTGATTTCGAAGTCGATGAAATGAAGATTAAGGAGTTAAATTGATTGCTAGAAGTTTTCTGCTGGAGCGGAAAAAAGTTCATCCGAACCCAATGGCGGAAAAAAACAATCTGACGATGGAGTGGATGCCCATGCGCACTGTTGTCCAGGGGAGGAGTCACCAACCTCGTGACCAAAGGCTTCTTCCGAAGACAACAACAACCTGCAATCATCCGAGCCCAACACCAGATGGCGATCTTATCCTCAGTGTGTGATCTGCAGCTCATATGCCTCGAACAAGTTATTTCAATAACTGACAAGCATTTGCAATATAATAGGTCTCGCATTTACGCAAGTTTGAGCTATTGGCATTGTAAATGACAATGCCTTTTACTTATATTTTGATTTCTTAAACATAAATAAAAGACATTGTCATTTACAATGCCAATAGCTTCAACTCGCGTAAATGAGAGACCTATTGAATTGCAAATGCTGGTTTCATCCCAGCTACTTGGCGCTGATCTGCATGGGAATTCCTACCTGGAAAATGACAATGCTGTCCAGAACTACCCATTCCTTCCCAACTTAAGTGGCCTCCACGTTTACCCTTACTTTATCAGTACCACAGAATCAGTACTTCGATGTTATTTTTTACCCAAATATTCTTCTGGAGTACAGTTCCATGGATTTACAACACAGTCAGTAAATCAAGGTCATTACACTACAAGTCTTTGCTCATAGGCAGGACCACTGGAATAACGCAATATTGTGGCCGCCGTGTTCTTGGAGTATTTACATATTTTCCACACTTGCCGCATGATTCAGATCTTCTGTATCAGTTGCAAACATTGATGCTAGCTCAGATGGATCAAAAGAGGCTTTAAAAAGCATCAGCTGTGGTTCCCCGGGGGGGACAGACGCTTTGCAAAGATTAACTGCCACCATTTAGTTGCGGACGGCTGTATTCGGGTATTAGAGTGCTGCTAATGAGGAGAAACGTTTGCCCAGACAGTAATACTGTCTTGTATAATGACAAAATAGCAAAATATTGCGACAGAATGTGCCATATTACGCTGCATGATTACGTCTGTACCTCTCCAGTCCCTGAAGCACCTGTTGTGACTTGGGTCTCAGGCTCTACAACAACTCTGCTGACCTGGTTCTCTGGCTCTACAGCAGCTCTGCTGACCTGGTTCTCTGGCTCTACAGCAGCTCTGCTGACCTGGTTCGCTGGCTCTACAGCAGCCCTGCTGGCCTGGTTCGCTGGCTCTACAGCAGCCCTGCTGGCCTGGTTCGCTGGCTCCACAGCAGCCCTGCTGGCCTGGTTCGCTGGCTCTACAGCAGCCCTGCTGGCCTGGTTCGCTGGCTCTACAGCAGCCCTGCTGGCCTGGTTCGCTGGCTCTACAGCAGCCCTGCTGGCCTGGTTCGCTGGCTCTACAGCGGCTCTGCTAACCTGGTTCGCTGGCTCTAGAGCAGCTCTGCTCACCCGGTTCTCTGGCTCTACAGCGGCTCTGCTGACCTGGTTCTCTGGCTCAACAGCCACTCTGCTGACCTGGTTCTCTGGCTCTACAGCCGCGTGCCAAAACCCCGAATACAAATACCAGACAAGCTGTCGCCATTGTGTAACGCCACAAGTAAAAGATCCAGTCCTGATGGGCGTTCACAAAAGGAGACAGGGTGGTAACAAGGAGGGACTAAGAAGCCTCATTATCAATCGGAAGCCAGCGTTTACCATGGACGATGACGCCAGCCTATGAAAATATGGGCGGGCCTTCCACACCACTTATTTTCAAAAAGTTTGTCTGTGGGTACATTTGTATATTTACCCTTATTGGTATTTGCACTTTTATCTTTCACAACTTCAAATATTTGTAGTCTCTATTTTGACATGTTATGATAAATCTCTTTAGTGGGGTTAGATACACTTTCTTTAAGCAAGTTTCTTCCTGAACCGTTATAGCGGTCATATTGTTTATTGGCCTCCGGTTTTGGGGAGTAGGGCTGCCCCTCTTGCAGATAAACAATGTGGAAAAAAGTCACAACTTTTGGGAGTAATGTAGCTCTGGACCTTACGTGTTTTTTTTGTGAATACATTTTATTGGTTTTCAAACTCTAGTACATTATAGTTATAGATCCAGTCAAGCCGGACTTACAGGTGTTCAATCTTCGTATATACAGATCTGGATCTTACAATATTATAATCTCAGTACCAGTTCAAAACATTAAACTAAACTGTTCCCTCCCTCCCCCCGTGAGTCAGTGTTGTGTGAGATGCGTGAATTGGCTTCATGCTATATGTGGCATATCTCAGGGTCATATTTAGGGGAGGGCAAAGGCAGTCATAGATCGATATAATAACCTGGTGTATTTGGTTTGAGACGGTCTATGTAGCAGGTCACATTCGTAAGCGTGTGGATATGGTTCACACAGCATCCTTCAAGGGGCCCCGGGCAATGCAGCTCTAGACCTTAGTACTAGCTTGTGTGAGTAGCATACAGTTGCTGGATAGAGTACTTGCACTTCACTCCGAACAACCAGCTGATGTGGGGAACACAGTCTTCAAGATAAATAACCTTAGTGGGCAGCTGTGCATAGGCTCAAATCTGGCACACATCAGAAACCTGAGAACCAAATTCAGATCCTACTGGGGAATCACAAAACGTTTGGTGGAAGCGTGCATCAGTCCTTCTAGAAAATACATCACAGGTGATTTAACAGAAAAGGCTGATTAGGTATTTGCAGAAAAGCCAATAAGGCTGACAAGTAACCTTTAACACCAGTCACTGCAAGTCCTTGCTGGGCTAAAAATAGGTAGGACAGGACAACATCAGATAGCTGGGCTCGCGAAGGTTGGCTATGCAGAGAAGAATATCAACATTTTTCTAGAGCCCTGCACAGATCATTCTGGTGGCCCTCTGCCAAAACCATATTCACTACTTCAGGAGGGAGGTCAGAAGCAGTTAACTGTGGTTGCACATTCACAAAGCATGGAGGTGCAAATTGTGCAAGCTTGGGTGCAGGGCCCTTCCCTGCTGCGTAGGGTCTTCTTGGACAAGACCCAGGAGCCCACTCCACCCTGCTTGCTGTAATACCACATGGCAGCGGTGTTATCCATGAGAATCTGCACCGGTTCCCCCTTGATGGATGGGAGGAAAGCTTTTATTGGCAAGCGATTCACCCACAACCCCAGCAAACTGATGATGAGGTGGGTGCGCGCCGGATATCAGACTTCACTGAACTAAACCTCTGCCAGATGGCCTCCCTAACCCAACAACGTTGCCTCCATCACCATCGTTAACTCTGGGTGGAGTAGGGAGAGGGGTCTGCCAACCAGTCCAATTGTTTTCCAGCGGCCACCACTGCAGGTCTTTCACAGTCTCCTACAACACCTAGGAGTTGGACAGGTTCCCTCGGTGTTAATCCCATTGAGACTTCAGATCCCACTGTAGAGCCCATATGTATCCTGCCGTGGTTCACTAGCAGGATACCAAGAAGTCTCAGAACTGCTCTCACGAGACCCAGGCCAAGGGTTGAAACATTGGGATCATAGCCCAAATGTCCTGAACTCGTCCAGGCAGTGGAAAGGCTTGGAACAGCACCATGTCCAGGATGACATCAATGGACAGAACCCCCCCCCCCCCCCAAGTGAATGCTTCGAGGCCCCCAGACTGTGACTGTTTACTTTGTGGTGTGGGTGGGTGTGGAGGGTGGGTTTTGGGTGGGTTTGGGGTTTGTGAATAGTTGAGCCGTTCCCGCTCCTCCTGACCACATTCGTTCAAAAGCTGGGTATGGAGAGCATAATACTGAGACGTACAGGCGACCCTCCTAGCGGGATTGGGACGTTGTCGTGTTCTATTGTGGACAACAGCGCAACTTGAAAGGATAATATACAAAACCTGAATTGTATCCGGTGTTTCCGGAAAACAAATTACCTGTGCACTGTGAGGTGTAATTTGTAATACCTGCATATGAAAATCACAATAAAGTTTGTTTTAAAAAAAAAAAAAAAAAAAAAAAAAAGACAGAACTCAGCAGTGATGTGTTATTTCTACACACTGATGGAGAAACCCAAAGATACCAGTAGGTTGGCCATCATCTGGAGGTGGTTCAGGACTACTTGAGGTGAGCCCATCTTTAGCAACCAGTTGTCAAGTTATGGGGAGACTGGTTTCCCCAATCTCCTAAAATGGGCAGCAACAACCATAATCTTCTTTATGAACATCCAAAAGGCACAGGTGAGGGAAAATCAGAGCATGGGGAACTGAAGGTGCTGGTCTCCGACTTAAAACCACAGATCACGTCTGTGTGATTATACAACAGGAATATGTAAATAATCGCCCTGCAAGTCTAAATCCGCCATGTAGTCACCTTGATTCGGGGAAAATAAAACTTGAGCCAAAGTGAGTATCTTGAACCGGTCCTTTTAGAGGAAGGCAGTGAGAGAGCAAAGATCTCAAAACTGCACAAAGACCTCAGTCCTTCTTTGACACCTGAAAGTAACAGGGGTAGCCACCAGTCCAGATTTCTGATGCCAGCTCCCAAGAAAGCCGGGACTTCTTTACGTAGAAGGACAAGTGGTCCAGTGGAGGATGTTGTGGCGCTGATGGCATACATGGTGTAGTGGATAGGAAAGGTAGGGCGTAACCACCCAGGACGATTTGGAGCATCCATCTAACTTATGTGATGCTCTGCCACTGTGGGGGTAATGACTTATCCTTCCTCAAACTGGGTGAAAAAGCAGCACTGAGGGATTTTGCAGGCAGCAGCAGAAAGAGGGTCGAGACAGGGAATTGGGTAGTGTGGGGCACCTGAGGAATTGACATCGACAGTCGGATCCCCAATCTTCTTCACAAAAGGGTTAGAAGGTATGTTGTTGTGTAGGCAGGTTTTGTCAGGGAAACACCCACTACAATGCAGAGAGAGCACGCTGCTGCCTTACTCTTTTTAAAATGCTGCAAGGCCGAGTCTGTCTTGTCTCCAAACATATGGGTGCCACTGAATGGCATGTCAATGAATGACGCTTTGACATCACTGGAGAAACTTACTGATCTGGTCCACACATGTTGCCAGAGCACCACACTGGTACCAATAGCCCTACCGAAATAGTCATCAATATTTTCCGCCTGCCTACTGGAAGGGGGTAAGATCCTGGTATTTCCCAGGTGCCCATAAGGCTGAGGGCTTTGTTGAAGGGGAGTGTTTCTGAGGAGGTCTGTCCTTGCTGCAGGAGTTCTTTGAGGACTAGTTTTGACCTCCACTGCATTGCTTAATTTGAAAAAATAAATAAGTGCCTGATCTCTCGTCAGGTGTCCACTGCAGATTGCACCACATGCTGAAAATGATAGTAACAACTACTAACCATCACACTCCTAAAAGTGTGACAAATCTGACTATTTCAGGCCCCACAACAGGTATAAGAATAGCTTGGGCAGCAGGTAAAGGTCCTTTTAATGCATCTTGAATTAACAATTAACTGTTGTTGTGGTCATCTCTAAATTAGCCCGACAGCGCCACCTTGTGGCAGACTGTCCCAATCGCCAGTGTTGACAATTGAGAGCAGGTGCCGAGCACCGGAAACCACTGGCTAAAATTAAGCACTACTCCACTACAGGCAGTTAAGGGTCAAGGACTTCTGCTGCCCTCTTGATCACTGTGAAGCAGGCCGAATGCGCCATGGAGGGGCCAGGTGGAGAGCTGAGGCCAGTGTCAAGGGGAGTATAAAGGACACCAGCATTCTATAGGACCAAAATAATGTTTTCTTCTGAAATAGGTGTGACTCAGTATTTCAGTTGTCAATCATAATGCTGTTTGGGGTCAGAAAAATCTTGGGGTACCATCAGCAAGCCTTCGGAGCCTGAGTGGAGTTTTAACTGAGCTGGGTGCAACGTCAGCGGAAGTCGCTGTGGATTTCCTTCCAAGTCAACTACAATTATAGGTTTTTGTATATAACATTGTTGCTAATGTAATTACATGACAGATCATCGCAGGACCCTATGTCGTATGAGGAGTCTGAGTATCTGTTGGTCCCGGAGGTCGGGCGGGCAGGCAGGCAGGCAGGTCAATGGGGTCAAGAAGTACAGTCTGTCTAGGATTCATCCGACCGCGGGAACCCAACTAGCAGCGACCTTGAATCCGTGTGCCCTGAAGGCGCACAAGAGGCAACCGGAAGGGTATAAAAAATAAGCAACATGGCCTCTTTGAAGGCATACATTTATTGCAGTGTCGCCGACTAACACAGTAAGTTGGGCTGAAACTGGACAAAATTAGGGAATGGCTCCACTGAGAACGGAGCGAGATAGTAAGGTGCCCTACTGTCCGTGTCATTTCAGGCTGATAGAGACGGGAAAGGGAGTCTCACTTGGACTGCTTACACTTCTTTTTTGACTTCGACTTACCTGAGGACTTGGAGTGGGATGACATTTCTGGGGAACGGCCTCAAGAACATACTCAACTCCAAATGGGCCTTACGCATGCTTCTTGCTCTCAGATGGTATTTGGGTTAATCGGAGTGCCCAGACACCAAAGACAGACCGTGTGGGGGCCATCACCCACATCTGTTTGTGGCAATCCTTGCAATGTTTGAATCCTGTAGTGTTTGAGGGGGAAGACATTTCCCTTACACACTCAGAGGTTATGTCGAAAAAGTTTTCTGTAAGTGATAGAATGGGAGGAGCGAGCTCCAGATACGCATTGAAAAGCGCAGAAAGAAAGGAACTTAAGTCGACGCCCAGAGGTGGCAGTTACATGTGGCCATTCTCATTTCTATGGTGAGACAAAGCAGATGAGAGCCACTTGACGCCACCCAAGGGGAAAACAAAGGACATTAAGAAAAAACTCCTTATCCAGTGCCTGGGGATGTGCACAAGGTGAGGAATCTGCAGTTATAAGGATCCACTAGAAACTGCACATTAAAAATGGAAATCCAATAAAAAGATGGAGGACAAAAACCAGTTGAACGGCAGAACCTTTTTTTCAGGGATCCAACTCAGAGTGGGAAAAAACAAAGGTAGAATAACTTCCAATGTGCTGTTATTGTGGAAATTACAAGGAATGTTTAAGAAACAACATACGTCTTCCTCCGTGTCGCAGTGTATGCTTATGGTAACATTTCTCTACAAAAGGAACTGGTCAGCAGTGCTGCTGTACATTGTAAACTTATTTTTGATATTCTAACTGGCTTCTGATATCCGGATCATGAATGTGACCAGTGATATTTAGTGTGTAAGAATAATAATGACGATCCTCCCATAGAGAGCCACGTCACTAGTACAGAAACGTACTTGGGCAGGATGACACAATTTTGCCAAGAAGTAAATATTAGCATTCAGTTCGTCTTCTAGCGCAGCTAACACCATGACCCCAAAAAAATAGAAAAACACAGTATGAACGTTAGTGGAGAAAGTGGGTTTGTTCATGAATTAGTGAAAAGGGGAGGCCTGGTTTGGTAGTACTTCTTAAAAAGTGATCACATTACATAAATGATTTTCTGGTGTCAGGGAAGAATACAAGCATGACTGAGGTGTGCTGGCAAGCAGAATTATTAACAAACTGAAGTATTATTAGAATGCGTTGCAGCAGAGCAGCTTGATGCCTAAGTTATGCTTAATAAAGCAATAATATGCTGTATTGCACTGCTGTTTGCTGAAGGTTTTTAGGTGTGAGTTATGCTTTGACAATTATGTGGAGGAGCTCTGCATCTTCCTTCTCGGACCTTCCTACACCTCTATCTAGAAATGTTACCCACTAAGTTTGCCATATTACCCCAAGCACCTGGACATGGCATTAACACACTCCGTGACAACTTAATAACCAAACAAAATCTACATACTGTTGTATGGTGCTTCCAGCTGCTGTAGTGTTGTTTCATAGGTCAACTGAATCTTTGGATTGTCCAACCACAGCTGCAACTGAATGGAAACAATACAGAGATCAAACTTCTGAATGTGCACTCTGCCTAGCAATGCTATATTATCTGAACTGTAACTTATCGACATAAAATTTAACCATTTTACAAAAACAGGTGTTTGTTTTAATTCGAAGGAATATCAAAATTATGTTGCACATTCATTAATTTTACACAGAAAAAAAACAATGACACAGTTCTTCTAAATTATATAAGACAATTTAAATGAGGCTGCTCAGAAACCTAAAAAGGTTAAATAATGGAATATGGTAAAATGTCTTTGTACATACGAACAAAGTTGTAAAAATACCAGCAAGGGAAAGCAAATAATTTTAAATGCATGGTGTGTCTGGACCTTTAGAAATATGAATGAATGCAATGCAAATCTCAAAAGGCTTTGAATACAATTTTGAGATGTAATACCTGTAATACAGGTTTATAAATTAAGACAGCATTGAAGTATGTTTTTACGAGCCACCATAGACAACGTAATGTTACCTTTCCCAGTTCGTTTTTCTGTGGGTCTTTGGAGAAAAGACCACGGGAGCAGAAAAGGGATGCAAAGGATGTAGGAATGGTGTCCTGTGAGTCATCTTATCTTACATAATCTTACTTTATAGAGATTGGAAACATGTGTGTGCTTCTATTAGTATGACCTTGCGGCCTGAATTCAGTATCTTCACAGGTTGGTCTATGAAAAACTGTAGTTTGAACTTATTGCAACAGGGTAACAGAAAGGTAAACCAGGGTAACAGAAAGGTAAACCAGGCCTCTCTGCAGCCTGTTTTGTTGGATATAAACGTAAATGAATTAAATTATCCAGTTGTTACTGTGGTTTTGAAATCAAGGTACAGAATGGATTTTTATTCCTGGTGACAGTTTAAGTACTTACTGTGCGGTTTCTTATGAAAAGGAAAACCTTCTGTGTTGGTTGTGGTCCACTGATTATATCGGGGAAGCAGGCTGCTTCTTGTGATGTCATTCGATCATGGGGAAGCCGACTCTGGAATGCTGCTCCCTCTACACCTGACAGACAGAAGGAACATGCATGGACACTGTGCTAAATAACTTTATATTTACATCTCACATAATGGAAATCTACACTTTTTGCATGCAGGAAATTTAAAAATGACATTCCCACAATCACAATGTAAAAACTTGAGAGAGCTAGGGAGTTGCAGGTGGTAGAGAAGCAAGTAAAGAAGGTAGGCCCAAGAAATCCATCATTAAATTCCGTAACTCTGCCGAAAGCTAGATTCTGTTACACATAAATGGATATACACTATCCATAATTTATATTCAAGTAGCGGGTGCTTGCGGGCATCAGAGATTTGCTCAAAATTAGCATAACCTACACATATATCAAAATAGATGCATTAAAAAAAAACTTTAATTCCACTCAAAACTCATGAAGTGAATCATTATGCATTAATTGATTTAGACAGCTACTCAACCATCAACACATTGTACTGTAATTGCATTTATATAGTGGTTATTACCCCTGACGAGGCGTCAAAGCGCTTTTTCGGCGAGTAGCACAGTACTCCGGACCCCTTAACCCCTTCGGCACGGCCGGAATTTCCCCGCTGTCCGGGAAAATTCCACGCGTGCGCGGTTCGGACGGCCCCCACACACGCCCACCGTGTGGCCATCCGTCACATGCAAGGGGTTAAAGGACTAGTGGTGAATTATTACAGTGAAATATGAAAGTAAATGGAGTGGTGGATATGCAAGTCTGATATTTGGATTGAGATGGTTAGTGGAGGGATAGAAGAGAGAGGGGAAAAAGGTTTGCATTTATATAGCGCTTGCTACCCCTGATGGGTGTTGAAGCGCTTTTGCGGCGAGTAGTACGCTATTCCCGAATACAAAGGATTAGTGGCTAATTAATATAGTAAAATATTGAAATTACTTTGAGTGGTGGACATTTTAGTCTGTTATTTAGATTAAGAAGGATAGTGGAGGGAAAAATGTTTGCATTGATACATCACTTGCTACCAATGATCGGGTGCTGAAGCGCTTTTTCGGCGAGTAAAACTACTCCAGAACCCATAAAGGATTAGTGGTGAATTAGTAGAGTGAAATATGAAATTAATTTGAGTGCTGGACAAGTTAGTCTGTTATTTGGATTGAAAAGGATAGTGGAGGGATAGAAGAGGGAGGGTTTAGAATTTTTGGGGGGGAGCTCATAGCAGTAGGAGGAGGCTTGGGATGAGTAAAAGGGTCAGAGGGAAGGGTTTAGAAAGGGCTGTTTGGGAGATCTAAATAGTAAAGAGGTATGAGTTGATGCAAGGAGGGGTAGAGTAGGGAAGAGTCTAGAAAGGGTTAATTTGGGGATAATTGTGGTGGTATGGGGAATGAGAGAGTGGAGGTAGAGGATATACTGATAGAGGTTTAGGGTGAGAAATAGGGTAGTGCATTGAATATGCTGAATTAGAAGAAAAGAAATAAATATATAGATACATAAGTACATGGAAGGTATATATATGCATAAGGAAGGTAGTATACGTAGATTAAAGATGCATTTAATAAACTGCGGCTTTCAAGTGTTGTACTTGAAATTAATTTTTGTGTGTAATTTAATTGTGAAGCAATTGAAGATAAATACTTACGATAAAAGATTTACTTATTTATGCAGTCACTTATATACATAGAATAATGTAACTATCAGTAATATGTACATTTGTTAAGCAGAACGAATATCTATTCTTAAAAACAATCATACACGTTTATGCAAAACTGCACATATATAAGTACATCTAGATAGTGCAAATAAATGCTTATATACTGAGGTATATGCTGTATTTTTCTGTTTGCGTACGGTGGTTATGTGGGGAAGAGACAAATCTTGACCAGTTTTCTTAAGATGAGATGGTTATCTTATGTTGGGGAGGGGGGCGGTAAAGAGTTCAATAATAGTTTGGCCGCTGCAACAGAGAAAGATGTGCCATCCATGGTTTGTTTTTAATACATTGGGATTTTCAGGCGAGGTGCATCTCAAGGGTGGAGGTTCCTTTGTTGAATGTGTTTGGTGATTTTATTCCTGATGAAGAGCGGTCCCGTTTCATGTATTGCTTTGTAGGTGATACAAAGCATCTTGAACGTGGATCTTCTGGCCATCGGTAATTAGGGCCCTTCAGGCAGGGGAGATGTGGGCTTGTGGTTTTATATGTAGGAGTAGCCTGGCAGCAGAGTTCTGAATTTGTAGTCGTTTTTCATTGTTGATAAAGGTAATCCGTGGTATATCTTTAATGCACAACCCCAACTATTCCCAGAACTGTATAGGTCACTCCACGACAATTCACTCCACTGCTTCACTCCACGACACTACTCCACTCTATGTCCATCCACTCTACGACACTCCACCCCACCCCACAACAATCTACTTCACTGTACTGCACTACCTCGACTCAATGTCAGTTTACTCCACTGTACGCTACTCCACGACACTACTCCAATGCACGCCCCTCAACCCTATGACTCTCGACTTTGGCGCCGCAGAACTGGGCAATACTCGAGGCGAAGATGAAGTCCGCTTAGACTTCTTTTTCTTGTGCCTCTTCCTCGAGTGTCCCGAAGACCTCGAGTGGGAGGAAGAGGATTTGGGGCTTGGTGAGCAGTCACACAACCTTCTCTTCTTCGATCGGGACCGGGATCTCTGCGGAGTCTCGTAGGTTGGTAGGATACTGGGGCTTCCATATTTACAAAGACCACCTCTGTGCACGCACGTTAGTTTCTTTCAACCTGTCACCCCATAGGTCGAGGTGCCATTCAAAACAGATGGTGCACTGTGCAGATATTTTAGATTTGCATCTCATTAATGGACTGTATGGGCCTACTCCACAGAATCAGGAGGAGAGCGCGCCGCTGATGAATCTACAGTTAGATAAACTCTCCACACAAAAAGGTGTTAACAAAGGTAAGTAACTACTTCTGATGGACATCCGACTTCAGATTCCTTACCTTACAAATAAATACCAAAGCAGTACACCTTCCCTTGTGAAGGATCTTTGAAGTGGCTCAAACCATGAGATCCTGCAGGACAGATCGGGCAGAGTGCCCTTCCTGCCAGACCAGGCTATCCAGGCAGTATTACTCAGTGAACATATGGAGAGATGCCTACAAACCAGCCTGCCAAATGTCGATGACTGGCACACCTATCGCCAACGCGGTAGTAGGAGCCTATGGTCTGGTGGAATGAGCACACAAGCCTCATGGGGGTTGTCTTTTGGCTAGCATGTAGCAGAATCTAAAGCATAAAACAATCCACCTGGAGATAGTCTTCTTTTGCACCGCAATGACTTTCTTAGCATCAGATTAAAACCGAAGAAAAGTTAGTCATCATGTCTGTAATCTTTGGTCTGAGCAACATAGAAGCGGAGGGTTATTTTTGGGTCAAGGGGACGAAGCAGTACTTCATTCTTGGATGGACGAGGCAGTGCATAGAAGGTTGGCAAGGTGATGGATTACCCTATGAAGAAGGGCAACTACCTTGGGGAGAAATGCTGCTTTCGTCCGGAGGACCAGTTTGTCTAGGAAGAATGATGAACATGGCAGTACACCATAGACAATGCCTGGACTTCGCTTACTTACCTGGCTAATGTTATGGCACTGAGGAAAGCGTTCTTTACAGTAAGGAGAAGAAGACAGCTGCACAGTAGTTTCAGGTATGTGAGGACCAAATTATGGTCTTACTGCGGCATCACAAGCAGGGTTGGTAACACATGGTCTAGACCCTTAAAAAACCTTTTTACAATCGGTGATTTAAAGAGGAACGGCTGATCAGGTAAACATAAGAAAGGTTTGAGAGAGAACCTTTAACCACAGCAGGCCTTGCTGGGAGAGTGGCAAACAAAACTGGAAAACATCAGACAACTGTGCATTCAAGAGTTGAGTATTTCAGGAAGTAAACCAGACAAGGTGAGGGGTAGTGGTTTTGGTAGAGGATTTCCCCAGGGAGCCTGAATGTTGTCAGACAGTGTCTTAACCGCACCCAACCCTCAGGGGGTTGGGAAACCAGTTGTTGAGGAACATAGCGCTGCCTTTGCTGGGACAACCTACCAAACTCTCGAAAGGGGAGTGTTTGTTGGGGGAACTGCTGAGTTGGCTAAGCCAGGTCCAGGAAGCTCTCCTTAAACTTGGGGGCCGAATCAGCCTTTGCTCTGAAAAGTTTCAAGTCCTCAAAAGGCACATCCATGAGGGACTGCTGTACATCTGATGAGAAGCCCGTGGAGTGAGTCCAGGTGTGGTGCCTACGAACCACGGTGGAACAACTGCCATGCCCAAGCAGCCTGTTTTGTCAAGCCTGGACAAACTGTATATTTCACTGCATCTTGTAGGGTCGGTCTTAGATTCCCCGGAACATATGGCAAGATGTCCACCACTCTCTTCTACAAGTTGTACGAATATCATCCTAGGAGACAGGAAATATTCACAGACCACAATGAAAAGCTTGTAAAATGTTCCTTCTTTTTAATTCCCCATTGAGTGAAGTGGTATGGAAAGAACTGGGGTTCTGGTGGCAGGATGAAGCCTGTACAATCAGCTTCTCCAGTGTGGGAGGTTGCATTAAAGTCAGAGTCCCAGGGAGCTGGTCGGTGTCACCTTGCCACCTGTCTATTTACCTGGCTTCACTGAGGTGCCCACAAGTACATTTATTAGCACTTCATTGAAAGGAAGCAGGTTTCTGAGTAGTAGCTGCCAGTAATCAACATCTACTAACACGTTGGTTTTAACATCCTGTTGAGCCTCCGATTTCAATAAAACTTTCAGACCTGATGTCTGCAACAAAACTCCAGCCTGTGGCTTCAGTCTCTGCTGAGGACGGTATCGGATGTTGCCTTGAGACAGGAGCCGGTGGTGCCATGCTCGCATCTGACCTCCGTTAAGGTCAAATGTCGTGGTCAGCTTCAGGGATGGATCTGTCCACTATTCTCCAACAGGCTGCCACCTCAAATCCTTGGGATCAGGTGGAGTAGCAAAGATCGTTACAACAAACAAATGATGGACGGAATGCTGACAATGCAGACATTCTCCCCCAGTCAAGAGATCTGGGTTAAATCCATCGTTCTTTTGCCCACTACGCCACCCCAGTTCAGACATGGCCATATGCAAATCAGTCTTGACCCTGTGCCTCATGGGAACAGTCCAGCCCGAACTGCCAAGCCATGTCTTCCCTGGACCGGAATCAAGCATCCTAGGACCGGTTTCTGGCTATCAGCCGTCATCAGCCAGGATAGCTTGACTCCAGTGGCGTAGTGAGCACAGGTCCCACGTCTGGGAATACCCATCCCACTTAGGGCGAAAAGCGTTACAACAAACAAATGATGGACGGAATGCTGACCATGCAGACATTCTCCCCCAGTCAAGAGATCTGGGTTAAATCCATCGTTCTTTTGCCCACTACGCCACCCCAGTTCAGACATGGCCATATGCAAATCAGTCTTGACCCTGTGCCTCATGGGAACAGTCCAGCCCGAACTGCCAAGCCATGTCTTCCCTGGACCGGAATCAAGCATCCTAGGACCGGTTTCTGGCTATCAGCCGTCATCAGCCAGGATAGCTTGACTCCAGTGGCGTAGTGAGCACGGAGTAGCAAAGATGACAGCTATGGCCTCCTTTAGATGGTGCACCTCTTCTGCGGTGGTTGTGTGCTGAGGGGGCACGAGGTCGAGCAAAAGATGCGTGGAGTGCGCTCTGTAAGGCAGCTCAGAGGTACTCCGGCACCTCATGATGAGTGGAGGGACGACAGATCGGTGCTTTGATTTATTCGTTTGAGAATTACCAGAGCTCTTGGATCTCAATGTGGAGCACTCTCAGTATCGGTCCCAGGGTGGGAGCGTGAACGTTCTGCGACTAGGCCAAGGACCACTTCCAGGACTTCAAGTTGAGTGACAGTGAACTTGGCAGCCTGTTTTCAAATGCTCTTAAAGTTCATTTTAGCACAACAGCATGACTTCGTTTCATCATTATCTTTATTATGGTTCGAAGAACCATATAAGCAGATAAGTACAAATACAATAATTACAGAAGAGCACAATTTAATTACAAAACTCAATTTGCTACAATACAGTCAAGTAGACTGGTATAAGTTCTGAACTGGATTACATCCTTTAGTAAAAATAGTTGAGTAATCTAACAGAGTTCCGCACAATAATATAGCGGCTTAAGAAAACAGGGTGCCAGAAAGTGAAAACTTCAAAGAAAGAGCTGGGTATGTCCAGATGGGTCCGTTATGCCATCCGGCAAATGGAAATAAAACCAAAAGGAGGGGAATTAGATATGGTATCACCAAAGAATTAAAGTACATAGTACAAATTGTCAAGCAACAAAATAGATAAATTAGATTTAAAACAGTTTATAAAAAGAACATGAATTGCGTCAAGGTAGCACAGGTAGACTTAGTGTGTGTCTGTCACCAGCATCAGTCGTTGACAATCCAATCACTTTTTCAACCCGGTAATTTTGAGGCTCATATCTGGACACTGTAAAGGGTTTTGAAGGAAAATACAGGAACTCCAGATCTGCATTGAAAGGGGCTAAAAGAAAAGAACTGATGTCAGTGCTCAGAGGTAGTGTAAATACAGAGGCCCTGATTTCATATCCGGAGTGGATGAAAATGACGCATAGCCGCACAACTCCACCTGTTGACTTATGAGGAAATTGCTTTAAAGTTTCCAAATATAGTCTGGTGCCCGCGGAAATAGGTGAGGAATATGCAGTCAGAACTCTATAAGAAAGCCTGAGTGCCACTACTGCAGGAGAAAGGTATCTAAAAGTCACGGCCAAATTCATTAAGTAAGTGCAACAGCATACGGTTCTCCTCAACAAACAAAAAGTAGTTTCTTTCTGAGTAGCACAGCAATGTCATGGAGCTAACTATGCAATTATGGAGTTGCCAGGAACCTGCAGCAAATTTAGTTTCTGAGCACTCAGCAACACTGCATCCTTCAAAGCACAGATAATAAGTAAAGGGGCAAAGGTTCAGCAAGGAGTAGAATAGCACAGGTAAAAGAGCTATCTCCCAACAGAAGTAGAGGAGCAAGTAAAAGTGAACATATTTGATATAAATATAAAACTTGCATTTGTTATTAAATAGCAATTGTGAGAAAATGGGTTGCGGGGGGTTGGGGGACATTTATCCAGGCAGCAACCGCAATCATTGTCAGGATGAGAGACAAGCAAAGACCCAAATCAACCTGTGCTCAACCCTCTCGTTGCTTGACACAGAGCAGACAATCTTAACTTAGAGGCAAAGTTTAAAGTAATCCAACACCAATTTAGACAATTAGAGCAAGATTTAATAAATAAATAAATCCAATAAATCAAAACAACAATAATCCAATCAGTACAACCAGAGACATGCAGGTGCAAAGATTTCAGTAAAACAGAGCCAAAATGCAAAGAGCACCAACGTTTGGGATCTGGTTGCACGGGCCCAAGACAAATTCACAAGTCCAGACCAACCGCGATGGAGCACGGGCCGGCTAAGGTGACCCAGTTATGCTCCCCAGATCCTGGTAGCAGAGTATTGAGAGGTCCTGCTTTGAAGAGGTCTCACGCAGCCGAGGCAGGGCTCGAAAAATCATTAAAAATGCACTAGACCTGCAGGTCCAGTAACCTACAAAATCTCCTCGACCCAACTGAAATGCACTTGACCTCTAATCTGAAAGCTGAGCAAATGTGACATGTTAACAAGATTTAAAAGCATTTTTATTGCTCATTTACTTTGTGAGCAATAAAGATGCCTTTAAATCTTGCTATTTTTTCACATTTCTCCGGTTTTCAGAGGCAGAGGTCAAGTGTCAGTTTGTATTCCTACTCGCCAGTAAGGGCGAGTAGGACCTAAAAATAGCTCGTCCTGAATTAATTTAACTCGCAAATGCGAGCGGTCGAGTGAATTTGTCGAGCCCTGCCGAGGCAATGCGTTGGTTCAGAGAAGCTGCAAAGCTGCACTGTGAGAACATGCGTCATCATCGAGGCTGCCGGTGACAAGAGTTTTGCAATGCTAGGGCGTGCATCAGGAAGGTGCTGAGCAGCTGCGGTTCTTCCCAAGATGGTCCAGCTTCTTGGATTCCCTTTCCGATGGAGCGGTTAGGGAAGGCGTTTTTGGAGGGGGAGGCTTGGACCACCAAGCTCTCTGGGGGAGGGGGGCGGGGTTGTTGGGAGAGAAAAGTGGGGTCGCCCAGAGCCAGGCGGTGGCGTCAGGCGATCATCCTGTCCACGGGAGCCCCCGTGTTGGGCCTGGACCAGGTGCCCAAAAGGATGTCAGTGAGGGCCTCATTAAACGGAAGCAGGGGCTCCGAAGAGCTTGCCGCCGGTTGAAGCACCTCAGTCAGGAGGAAGGTCCTGACCGCCACCGTAGGAAGCTCGGGGTTGAGAGCCTCGGCCACCCTACGCAACACCACAGCGTATGACGCTCCCTCCTCCGTAGCCACGGTAGGAGGAGACAACAAGTAAACAACAGAGGGTCCCTGAAATCTCAATGGGGAGGAAGAGAGCAGGAAAATAACCACAGGCAAAATACCAAAATCTTCCTCCTACGGTTTAAACAATATTGGTGGTTCATCCAAGATGCATATAAAGTTGTCCCACAATATCCAAGTTCACAGTGGAGTTTTTAAAATATTTCACATCAAGTGTAACAATAAACCCCGCTGGAAACTGGCACGACTTTGTGGTGTATACTGCCTTGCTTGTTGTGTTTATTGTAGGTAGTTTTCAAAAATGAGACCTTTGTCATTCTCCTGCATTAGAGCCATGGAGGACTTCACGTGTTGATTGTTTAGCTGCCGAACCTCCGGGATGTCGGCTGAATAGCTGTGTATCTGATTTATGCGAATAAAGGTTTTAAAAAAAAAAAAAAAAAAAAAGTGTAACAATAAAATGTTTTCTGAAAAAAATATATACAATTTGTTTTCCTTATTCTCAACAAAAGCATATATAATCAATTTTCATTAGCACAAATATAAGCATTAAACAAACCTAGGCCCACTATGACAAAGAGAAAATAAAAAGTACACATGCAATACATATAAACAATTATCACAAAACAAGGGAAATTGCAACACATTAACAATTGACAGTACAGAATTGAAATAATATAGTTTATACACCAAATCAGAAACACAAACAAAAAGACAAAACGCCGACGCGAGTTTCGGAACAATACATCATATAAATAGTTCCTTCTTCAGGGCTTAGACAACGAGTATGTTCAATTTGGGGGGGGCCTTCTGTATGGAGTGAGCAAACCACCGGATATGTGGTATGAGGGCTCACAGGGTACAAAGATTACATCTGTGGGAACAACAATGCAAAAATTATAACATTATAAAGCTTAATTAAAGAGACTATTGTCAGAGCTTGACATGGTCAAGGATTAGTCAACAGTGTAAGATACGTAAACCATCTACCAGTGAAACATGAACCAGAGTTTATGAGACCTGAGTATCCATAGTCCGTCACCAGAGTAAGAGGACACCTCATAGAGTGAGACAAATAAGCAGAGAGTCAATAAGATAGGTTAAAAAAAGACAACAGGACTCCCGGATAGAAAGAGCAAAGACCACATTTTATATGAGATAACTAGCCTACTCAAATTAGAAGAAGTTTGTGAAGAAAGCGAATAATCCTGCCCTGGGCAGCATCTGATACTCATGATAGTAGGTTCAGAATATATATATATATATTCACTGAAAAAACCATAGGTTTCACACACGTTATAGTTAGGAATTAGCATTTAAAAAACCTTGCAAATTCACTGAAAAAACCATAGGTTTCACACATGTTATAGTTAGCTGTACATTTTACTGATAAAAAACCAATGAAATTTCCCCGTTATAGTTACTGTAGGCAACTATAACTCACGCGACCGTAATCCTCTGCTGATGCTAATACTGTATTTAGACACTTATTTGCCCAGGTCTTCTTCCATTAAATTTTAGCTATACATATATTACAAATATTTTTTTTTCATAAAGACACATATGTCATCAGCAGAGGATTACGGTCGCGTGAGTTATAGTTGCCTACAGTAACTATAACGGGGAAATTTCATTGGTTTTTTATCATTAAAATGTACAGCTAACTATAACATGTGTGAAACCTATGGTTTTTTCAGTGAATATATATATATATATATATATATATATATATATATATATACACATACATATATATTTAATACTTACCAACATTAATCTACAACGCATATGTCTTTAGCATGCATGCCATTACCACACAATCTAAGTGTTTTACAGGTACATACACACCCATTATATATATATATATAAATTCACTGAAAAAACCATAGGTTTCACACATGTTATAGTTAGCGGAAATTTTACTGATAAAAAACCAGTGAAATTGCCCCGTTATAGTTAGTGCTGGCAACTATAACTCACGCGACCGCAATCCTCTGCTGATGCTAATACTGTATTTAGACACTTATTTGCCCATGTCTTCTTCCATACATTTTTAGCTATACATATATTACAAATATTTTTTTTTCATAAAGACACATATGTCATCAGCAGAAGATTGCGGTCGCGTGAGTTATAGTTGCCAGCACTAACTATAACGGGGCAATTTCACTGGTTTTTTATCAGTAAAATTTCCGCTAACTATCACATGTGTGAAACCTATGGTTTTTTCAGTGAATTTGCAAGGTTTTTTAAATGCTAATTCCTAACTATAACGTGTGTGAAACCTATGGTTTTTTCAGTGAATTTGTACGGTTTTTTAAATGCTAAGTTACTTTACGCCATTCGAGGCGTGCGCGCCCACTTAACGCAGTTCGTTCCGTGCACGGTTTTTATCAACTTTAATAAGCCCTGTACATTTGGTGGCCTTCGGCCACCAAAAGCACAGGGGGTGGGGTCAATGTGGATAGTGTTTTTTTTATTTCGATTTTATAATTTCATGTTGCCAAAATTTAGTTTTTTTTACCTATTAATAAGCCCTGTACATTTGGTGGCCTACGGCCACCAAAAGCACAGGGGGTGGGGTAAGTGTGGATAGTGTTTTTTTTTTTTTTTTTTTTTTACCGTACGCTTACGGTAAGCGTACGGTAAGCGTACTCGGCGAAATTGCCGAAAAAAAAATAAAACCGTTTTTGCTCTTGGGGGATGTTTGGGGACTCCCTCAACATGACTATGTGGGAGGGAGTTGTCAAAACAGCCCCGTAACATGTTTTTGGCCATGTTGTTTGATAAACAACACTCAGTGCGAGAGACAAAATGGCGGCCGCCGCTTCCTGGTTTCGGCCGATTCGAATGTTTACTAAGATCTAAGAGCCAATCAGAATCGCGCTCGCGCACGCCACCGTACGCTTACGGTAAGCGTACGGTAAGCGTACCGTAAGCGGGCTCAGATATATACATTGATTTAAAGGCTATTTTCTCAGAATCTACTGAACGGATTTACACCAAACCTACAAAAGGCACTTCCTTGACCTAGGGACTACCTCTCTGCCAAATTTCTAGTAATTCTGTTCAGCCGTTCGGGCTGTAGCTCGTTCTAAAGGTCCTATGGAAAAATGCATGGGAAAAACGCGTTTTGGGACCCCCCTTTTATCTCAGCCCCCGCTTGACGAATCCCCCCGAGACTTTCAGGGTAGGAGCGGAGCGTAGCGCCCCACCTATTTTGAGAAATTCGCGAGGATTCATCGACCGGCGCCAAAGTTATTCAAAATAGAATGTTGAGGTTTTCCTATGGAAAAGGGGTCCTAACTATAACTACCTACTGGCGACCGCCAGTAGGTAATATATATATATATATATATCTCAAACATCTCCCGGAAAGAAAACTAACAAACAGAATAAAGGTTTGTACAATTAAAAACATATTACAAGAGTTTTATACCAAGCATCGTGGCGGGCAGGGGGGTCTATCGAAGTTCACTGGTAAAGAAAACTTACAATAGAAAGACTATGCAAAACCTCAGGAGGTCCAGAGATTACATGCGAATACTGGCAGGATAAAAGGCAACAAATAAAATAATAAAAAAATCAAAATAAACATGGCAATTTATAGTGACCGGCTGCACAACTAGGGGAGAATACGTATGTCGGGAACACGCCAAGATAAAGAGATCTACAGGGTAATCATAAAGGCGATCACACTTAGAATTTTAACTAACATGTCCCAAATATCACGGGACGTGAGAGAGCTGGAGAAGATAAAGTATACTAAAAGGTGAAAAAAACGATATAGTCAGTAGGCAGGTCTGGTATAAGTAAGGACATGGTCTGTACTTACAGCGACTCAAGGAGTGAGGAAATCTACATCTGGTGAATATATTTACAAGGATAAATCAGAGTAGACACGAGCAAGTAGTGCTTCGTAGCCAAATAGTCTCACTCTGAAAAAAGAAAGCGCATAAAGCATGATTACCGGTTAGTCTGCCCATGGGATTCCGACCACAAGAGGTAAGCGGGTGAAACCCATTTAACAAACAAAAATATAGTATGGGTCAACGCTTACCTCCATGGGGATACAGCGATCAAGGATACGTGTGGAATTGTACTCATACTCCGGACGTAATGACGGCAAGACGAGTAGATGTCAAAGATATGCAGCTGGGTGCAGGAAAGAGGGGTGGGCTAAACAGGAGACCTAGACATAGACAAGGTCCCAGCAAGCATGGAACGCGCAGACATAGTAAGAAGGTGAATTTGGGCACCATCTTGAATTTCTAGCAAGGCAAGGACAGTTAAGAGGAACAACGCGAGTATGGTGAACAAAAGATATACAAAAAGGGGAAAAAATATTTTAAAAGAATTTAGACCAATCCAAATGGTCAAAAACGGCCAGAGAAGATGTAAGTGTCCCCTAGCAAAGTTGAACAGTAAAAACCAACATGGATAAATAAGTCATTTAGTCCAATAAACCAAAGTAGCAGATGAAAATAAGTGGGGAACGAAAGGACCTAGTACCCTAGCGAGTTCATAATAGGGCATTCTCCCACAGCAAGTGGTCATTAAGCCCCAAGTTTACCGTTTGGAGAGTGTATATCCAATATACTTCTCTTTTTCGCCTGAGTCCATCTATATTACCATCCTTGGGATTAGCTACTTTCTCCAACATCATCGATTTAAGTTCTTGTTCGGAGTGTTGGTTAGTACTCCAATGTTCAACAAGGGGTGCTCCAATTCGTCTGTTCCTTGTGGCGGACTTATGTTCACCGAGTCTTACTCTGAATTCTCTGCTAGTTTCTCCGACATACCCTTGGTTACAGGGACAGAGAATCAGGTAGATGATGTTCTACAATTATTCATTTGTTTGAAGACAAATTTGTTCTTCCCCCATTGTAGTTACGAAGTGACCATAGCGGAACTGCACGCGTGGCAGTTACCGCATTTGTGTGTACCCAGGACAGGACTGCTACCTGTAATGGATTTTTGGACAAACTCTCCTTCTGGCTTGCACATAGA
The DNA here is from genome assembly GCF_964204655.1 of Triturus cristatus. Classification (NCBI taxonomy): domain Eukaryota; kingdom Metazoa; phylum Chordata; class Amphibia; order Caudata; family Salamandridae; genus Triturus; species Triturus cristatus. The sequence goes on from NC_140584.1 coordinate 332,993,759, forward strand.
TTTGACAAGAGTATTGCGCAGATTCTTATTGCGACGCATAGACTGATCTGGGAAGTGGGGTACCCTGTCCACAGTTAGAAGTATGTGCCACTGGGACATAATGATTTGGCGAAGTTTGTTGTTGACGTTAGAGTGTCTCGTAATGCAAACTAGTTTTGTATCTTTCGTCTGGGGTCTAGTTTGAAGAAGGGCATCTCTGTTGTAGTATTTCGCCCTCTTGAAGGCATCCCTAATAACCCTATTAGGATACTCCCGATTGAGAAGTTTGTTTTTCAAAAGTTCCGCATGGTCCTCAAATTCCCTGATGGTGGTGCAGTTCCTCCGAATTCAGAGGAACTGACTGAAAGGTATGCTATCTTTTTGGCACCGTGGATGATAGCTTTCATAATGGAGGAGGGTATTCCGGGCGGTGGGTTTGGTGTACAAAGACAGTGGCTTGGATCCAGATATCAAGAACCTCAATTTTCTCCTTGCTGATGTTAGGGGTGAATTTGAGGTGAGGATTACACAAATTAATCCACAGGAGGAACTCAGTGAGGTGTTCATCTGAGCCCCTCCAGATGAAATAAATATTGTCGATGAATCTGTTCCAATTGTGAATACTTTTAGAAAAAGGGGCAACCTCATTGAAAATGAACTGTTCCTCAAAGGAACCCATAAAGATGTTAGCTACATTGGGGGCGCAGGCTGCGCCCATGCTAACACCTTGTATTTGTTTAAAGATGGAACCATTGAATTCAAAGTAGTTGTCCTGGAGTACAATAGCCAGACATTCAAGGATAAATAACTGATCAATCTGGTTATCATTGTTGTTAAGGGCTCTTTTGACCGTTTCTAAGTCCTCCCTCTGGGGTATATTAGTATACAATGCTTCGATATCCATAGAGACCAAGGTCTCAATATGGGGATTGAATGCAATGCCTTCAATTTTAATGATGAGATGTCCTGTATCCTTCACATGAGATGGAAGGTTGGAAACAAGAGGCTTTAGCAAGACATCCACATATTTAGAGAATGGTTCCGTAATAGAACCAATGGTGGATACTATAGGTCTAAATGGGGGCCTTCTTTTATCCTTATGTATGTTAAGAGGACCGTAGAGGACAGGAATCCTCGTGTAGGGTTTGTTGAGGTATTCAAACTCCTGATTCCAGATAGAGCCTCTATCCAGGGCACTTTGATTGATGGTCATAATATCAGATCTGATTCTTTGTTCTGGGTATGAGGAGACCTTGAGATAGTGTTCAGGTACCGCCAACAAAAGTTGTATCTGTTCTTTATAGTAACTGCTGTCTAAAGCCACTATACCTCCACCTTTATCGCTTGGTTTAATGGTGACCTCATTGTTAGTGGATAAACTCTTAATGGCTTGGTATTCATGATAACTGAGGTTATAGGGGGCTTTAGGAACAAACCTCATCATAGCATGGATTTTCAGGGATACCATACGTTAAAAAATACCCACTTTCGAGTCCTACTTCATCAAGAGTGGGGGTAAAAGTAGAGTCTGGTCGCAGTCCCGATCTATTGACCGTGCATGGCATAATTCTATTGTTTAAGTATTTTTTAAGTCTGATTTTCCTAAAAAATGACTGTATATCGCAATTCGTTTCAAACTGGTCAAGGTGAGTATTAGGGACAAAAGATAGTCCACGTGCAAGTAGATTCATGGAAGGTTCATCGAGGTGGGAACGTGAGAGATTGAATATGGGTTTGGGATCCATATGCGGTTGGGGGGGCTGTGGGGGGGGGGGGGGGGCATTCTCTCCAGTATTGATTTCTCCTGTAGAAATGGAGGGGGATTCTCCTGGCGTTGGTATCGGCCCCTTTCTTGGGTTCTGAACCACTCGGGTTATTCCCCGTTGGTTCCCTAAAAAACGATTGCTTCTACCCTGACCCTCAAAAGGTGTCCTCCTGTCTCGATAAGATTCAGAATTGTTGGCACTTCCTTCCCCCTCGGATTCGGAGGTGTCCGAGAAGGTGAGGATTTTTCTGTTAGACCAATATTGGTAATCACCTTGGTCCCTGGAGGGGTTATAAAATTGAGCTCCTAGATACGCATTGACTCTCTTCTCCAAAAAATATCGTATATCATTTTTGAGCTCATCAGTCTTTCTTTTGATAAGGTAGTCACTAAAAGAGTTAAGCTCTAGATTAACTTCCTCCAGTTTCTTTTTAGCTTCAACTGGGTTATTCTTTTTAAGAGGTTCTTCAATTTCCAGTATTTCTTTAAGTAAGGTTTTAACCACCTCTCTTGCGGTCTCAATAATGAGGATCATGAGATTTCTAGAGCGACGGTTAGCGATAAGTGACCACCTTTCCAAAAACTTTCTAATTTCTACAAAAAGGCCAAGGATGTTTTTAATCCTTAGTCCGTTAGGGATGACACCTGCTTTCAGGTATTCTAACATAAATTCAGCGTGGGATTTTGTTCTCTTGGCCTTCTTTTTGAGATTAAGTAGTTTAAGCCACTCATCATCTTGGCCTTTACTTATGACAAACGGACGGTCAGAAGAGGTACTCTGGCCAAGTAGTTTGGAAAAATCCTCATCACTGAATCAAAAAGTTTTAATATCCTCCATGTGTGGGATATTCAGAAAAATAAAGTACAACGTAGGGATAGATAAAAGATGTACACAAAAGGTGCAGCGTGATAACTTAAGCCATACTCAAGAGACGTGATGACTTAAGATGTGCTAGTGAACAAGACCTGGGTGAATAAAAAGAACAGAAAAAGAGAAAAAAAATTAGATACATCAAAATATTACGAGCTCTAGACCCAAAACGGTAGCTACCCTCGCAGCAACGTGCTGGAAACAAGTAAACAACAGAGGGTCCCCGAAATCTCAATGGGGAGGAAGAGAGCAGGGAGATCACCACAGGCAAAATACAAAAATCTTCCTCCTACGGTTTAAACAATATTGGTGGTTCATCCAAGATGCATATTGTTTAATGCTTATATTTGAGCTAATGAAAACTGATTATATATGCTTTTGTTGAGAATGAGGGAAATAAATTGTATATATATTTTTTCAAAAAAACAGTTTGTTACACTTGATAAAAAATATTTAAAAACTCCACTGTAAACTTGAATATTGTGGGACAACTTTATATGCATCTTGGATGAACCACCAATATTGTTTAAACCGTAGGAGGAAGATTTTTGTATTGTGCCTACGGTAGGAGGAGACTACAGGCCAAGGTCGGGTGAAGTGTCAAGACCACTGGCATCCCCCAGTTCCTCTCTCCAGTCCTGTTCAGAACCAAGCTGGTCAGTTAAAGGGTCACCTGACCCCTCCCAGTCCTCCTCATCTTCCATTAGTTGCCACTGTGGTTGGAAAGGGGTCCCAGAAGTGAACAGGGGCATGAAAATCCCACCCGGCACCCGATCCGGCGCCGTGTCCACGTCAGGAAGGAGGCTGGGGTCAATGCCGGCCGGGGGGGCCCCTGGCGTTGGGCACGGTAGTGGTGCCGTCGGGAGCGGCACCGGCGGATGTGTAATAAGGTCAACCGGCGCCGATCCGGATCCAGGCCTGGAGCCGGGGCCTCCGGCAGCAAAGACCTAGGCCCCCCCCAACCGAGTCCACGGGGCTCAAAGGTGCGCCGGCGGGGTTTGCCCGCCCAAAGATGGCATGCATCGGCTTGTAGAACGCACAAAGCTGGGCGGGGGTCACTCCGGGTCCCGGAAAGGGAGGAAAGCTCAGAGTCGACCCTTCAGGCACCGTGCGCAGAGCTGCGTGAGTGGCTCCACCTGCGCGCCTCGTCGAGTCGGCCAACTGACTAGGATAAGGCAAAGAGCGACGGATGCTTCTTGGACAACTTCTTATGGTTCGACTTACTCGACCCAGAGTGCAAAGACTTCGAAGACTTCGAGCTGGACTGGTGGGTGCTCCGTGACCGGTCCCTCGGCCTCCCTCTCGACCAGGACCTCAAAACGGCGCAGAGCCGACTGCAGTCGTTCAAGCTAAATTTCGGGACAGTCAGGGCACAACTTGGGGTCATGGTCGCGCTCCAGGCAGAAGAGGCACACGCAGTGCGGATCTGTCACCGACATCAATCGGTTACAGGAACCGCAGGCCTTAAATACAGGCATCCCTCGTGCACCTATTCGGAGTCGGAGACTCTAAACAAGACGTCGCCTAAAGTTGAGAAAAACTTAGTAATAAAATTACTGAGGGACCGCTCTTCCCGGATCTGCGATGGTTGGCACAAAAAAAAAAAAGAACGGACATCAGCGCGCGAGGGCGGCGTCCAAGTAGCTGCCACGATGTCATCACGACGACGAACACAGAGCCGACTGACGCCACCTTCCAACACGCAGAGGTACTGCGGACGAAAAAACTTTCCGGATCCAGTCTGAAGCCTGGGGGTAATTCTAAGGTAAGGAATCTATAACTAACGTGTTTCGTTTAGATAGTAAAAGACACTGCAACAGTCACAGGTGTCTAGGGAGGAGGGCTGGTGCATGTGAATCTACAATACTACATGCCACAAACAGATGCATACAGGGTAACATATGCCGGTCGACGCTTGTGTGGCTGTAGTTACACATGCTGTGCATACACTGTAAAGCAGTCCTCCCAAAGAGGTGGCTAGCCTGTGGGTGTTGCAATATATTGAAAAAGTGCACAGAGTATTGCCTGGCCAACTTTGGCCAGTACATCCGCACACAAATGTTTTGCAAAAGTGTGTGGTGTGGACCAGGTAGCTGCTTAGCATATGTCAGCTGTTGGAATGTTTCCCAGAAAGGCCACAGAAGATCCTTGTCTTCAAGTAGAGTGGGATCTTGGAGGAATGGGAAGAGTTCACTAAGCTTTAGCATAACATGTCTATTTTGCAATGCCTGATTTAGAAACAGCCTTCCCTTCATGGGTCTGTGTTTTCCTAAATAGTTTAGTTCTATCAATGTAGTACATGAGGGTTTTTTTCACATCTAAAGTATGGAGAGCCCGTTGCGCAGCTGAGTCAGGTCGTGGGGTAAAAAACAGGAAGTTCAATGGATTGATTAAAGTGGAACTGGGAGACCATCTTGGGGAGTAATTTAGGGTTGGTGTGAAAGACAAACCTATTCTCATGAACTTGGAAGAAAGGTTCTGTTAAGGTTAATGCCTGTGGCTCACTGACACGCCTGAGTGAAGCAAACAAGAATGCCACTTTCCAAGAAAGGAACTAAAAGGGGGAGGAGGGAAGGGGCTCAAACAGAGGACCCTTGAGTGTTGTCAGTTCAACGTTGAGATGCTGGGGCTGGTTGGACCCCAGGGGGAATGACAGCAGCTAGGTGTAACAATAGATACCTTGAGGATTCATTCAGTAGAAATTAATTAATTAGATAGTCACAACAGTGATCTTAATTCCCTTGAACTCAAAAAAGAAGAAGAAAAAACTCACAAAGTGCAATTTTCAAAAAAATGACCCAAGTTCATTTTTAGTTTTTTAACAAAAATAAATTTGTATTTTCAATTTTTAAAGTAGTGAAACAATACACTTTACATTTCATGTACGGCAACATAAAACTACTGTCTTCTTTAGAATCTCATTAGCAGTAGTCAATGACATTTCTTAGAAACAAAACAAAGCCAACCACATATTTGGCCATATATTGAACTTAATCCATACAAAGTAGAAGGATTTTCTTAGGCTACAGATGCCTATTAATTGTGTAAGAAAAATGTCGCAGCGTCGACGTTTCGGTCTCACTCTTGAAGAACAATCACAGAGACCATCCTCAGGACCGAAGTTGCACCATGAATCTATTAAAATATATACATACATTCTGTTAATATATTTGAGTTCATAAGTTTGTATTGATTATACACAAAAGGAAAACAGGTGTGATCTGTTCCAACCACCCAAAGTGTGGTGGCAAAATGGCCTAAACCGAAGCGATATTAACTTACTTTTAAACGTCTGATTCTAGCAGCTATGAATTCTGCGTCTCACTCTCAAAGTCAGTCGAGCCCAGAGTGCATGCTGGCTCAGGGATTATAAATCCAGCGGCATGCTGGTCTCGATACGGAAAAACGAATCGGCCATCTTTGAGTGGTATTAATTCTAATAGGCAGAAACCTACCTATTCGTAATCCAGTTAACATTAAAGGAACCAAACAGGCAGTACGATACTGTTAAATGTAGCTATTCTAAATATTACATGTGTTACCTTTACATGGTATTGCAGTCCTAAGTATAATAAGTAAAGAACCAACATTAGGTATTGTGTCGGCCATCTTGGAACTGTATCAGTTACTACCACAGTATAATGGTGGGGGCCAAAGACCACCACTGCGGTACCTACTGGACATGTGTGTTTTCAGTTTGCTAAATCATATAGCGTACATTCAATATGATCTTTCATAACAAGCATAAGTAGGTGTCACAATTATAAGGTTGACAAGGTTTGCCATTCCACAAAGGAATTTAATCCCCTTTCCACTGTTTTAGCTGACCAAATCCACCCGTTTTCCTTTAATGTAAGCAAACGATCTACATTCAGCCTGCGTTTATTCATTTTTACAGTTTCCAGTACAAACCATTTCATGTCGGAGGGCAAATGTTCCTTTGTTAAATAGTGTTGAACCATTGGTGCTGTTTCAATCCTACATCTAATTCGTGATTGATGTTGAATAATACGTTTTTTTACCTCCTGTGTAGTTTTCCCAATATAGAATAACCCACATGGGCACTCTATACAGTAGATGACATTTCTAGTGAGGCAATTTGAGTGTTGTCGTAGTGTCCACTCTTTCCCATTCAGTACACATGATTTTACTACTGATGTGGTTGGACAAGCAGAACAATGACCACAAGGATAGTGGCCAATGATCGGGGGTAAACCCCAAAGATTTGTCAAAGTGCTCGGGGTAGGTTCTTTATATGTTTTCACAAGGTAATCTCTTAGATTTCTCGCCCTTTTAAAAGCAAAACGGGGTAGTGCCATTTGTGGTTCGGCTTTCTGAATCAAGTGCCAATTTTTAGTCACTATCTTTTTAATCGAATTAGATTCACTTCCAAATGTCGTGACACAAGTGATCAACTCTTGTTTTAGTGTTTGCTCATCTTTGGTCTGTAACAGTGCCTCACGGTCGTAATACCAAGCCCTTTTTAAGGAGCGTTTGACCAACCTATATGGGTAGCCTCATGACCAATTTAGTCTGTAAGATTTTTGCTTCTTTGAAATAATCCTCCCGTCTGGTACAGTTTCGTTTGATACGTAAAAACTGACCAAACGGGAGATTATCCCGTAAGTTACGTGGATGATGACTTGTATACCAACCAGATCCCAAAGGAACTGGTCACGTTTGAAAATGTGGTACTTATGGAAATCTAACAGATGTTCAAGAATAAACATTACGTGAAATATAATTTTTCGAAGGAGGAGCATTCTACTCTCAAAACCCTTGCCAGTAGGGATGATATTGTTATCAAACCTGCTGACAAGGGCGGAAGTATTATCATACAAAATAAGACTGACTATGATACTGAGGCCCTAAGACAGCTGAGTAATACCACCCATTATGTGAAGTTAGTGAGAGATCCCACGGATAGGATTAGAAAAGAGATCTTTGATCTCACCAGTTGTGGATGTGAAGGCTTATGGCTCAATAAAAAAGAATTCGAATATCTGAATAAAAGTAACTACTCAATACCGGCGTTCTATACGCTACCAAAAATCCACAAGGATGACAAAAAACCACCTGGTAGACCAATTGTGGCAGGTTGCCAATCCATTCTACAACCATTAGCAGAATATGTTGATTTTTTTATAAAACCATTTGTGCCTTTGACCAAATCCTACACCAGAGATAGTACCCATGTAATTATGGGATTGGAGGGACAGCCATTTAATAAAGAACAGAATATCCTTGTTACAATGGATATAGAGAGCTTGTATACAAGCATACCCCAAGGGGAGGCATTATCCGTGATCAGTGATACATTAGAACAAAGGTCACGCCCCCATCAGGTACCATCTGACTTTATCACAAAGTGCGCGAGAATTGCACTGGAGCAGAACTATTTACTTTTTAATGGGGATTTCTATGGACAAACGAAAGGAGTCGCAATGGGGGCAATTTTTGCCCCAGATATAGCAAACCTTTATGTAGCAGCATTCGAGGAAGAGGTGATCTACAACAATAATCCCTTTCAAGATCAGATAAAAAAGTATCTCAGATACATAGACGATGTATTTCTTGTCTGGGAGGGTTCAATCACAAGTTTACAAGAATTTCATCTCTGGTTAAACCAACAAAATAGTCATTTACAATTTACCATGGAGCATGATGTCCAATCAATCAATTTTCTAGACCTTCGGATCTGGAATGATGGGGGCAAGCTCTCGTTAAGTCTCTTCACAAAACCCACTGCAAGGAACACGTTACTCAAATATACAAGTCATCATCCACGTAACTTACGGGATAATCTCCCGTTTGGTCAGTTTTTACGTATCAAACGAAACTGTACCAGATGGGAGGATTATTTCAAAGACGCAAAAATCTTACAGACTAAATTGGTCATGAGAGGCTACCCATATAGGTTGGTCAAACGCTCCTTAAAAAGGGCTTGGTATTACGACCGTGAGGCACTGTTACAGACCAAAGATGAGCAAACACTAAAACAAGAGTTGATCACTTGTGTCACGACATTTGGAAGTGAATCTAATTCGATTAAAAAGATAGTGACTAAAAATTGGCACTTGATTCAGAAAGCCGAACCACAAATGGCACTACCCCGTTTTGCTTTTAAAAGGGCGAGAAATCTAAGAGATTACCTTGTGAAAACATATAAAGAACCTACCCCGAGCACTTTGACAAATCTTTGGGGTTTACCCCCGATCATTGGCCACTATCCTTGTGGTCATTGTTCTGCTTGTCCAACCACATCAGTAGTAAAATCATGTGTACTGAATGGGAAAGAGTGGACACTACGACAACACTCAAATTGCCTCACTAGAAATGTCATCTACTGTATAGAGTGCCCATGTGGGTTATTCTATATTGGGAAAACTACACAGGAGGTAAAAAAACGTATTATTCAACATCAATCACGAATTAGATGTAGGATTGAAACAGCACCAATGGTTGAACACTATTTAACAAAGGAACATTTGCCCTCCGACATGAAATGGTTTGTACTGGAAACTGTAAAAATTAATAAACGCAGGCTGAATGTAGATCGTTTGCTTACATTAAAGGAAAACAGGTGGATTTGGTCAGCTAAAACAGTGGAAAGGGGATTAAATTCCTTTGTGGAATGGCAAACCTTGTCAACCTTATAATTGTGACACCTACTTATGCTTGTTATGAAAGATCATATTGAATGTACGCTATATGATTTAGCAAACTGAAAACACACATGTCCAGTAGGTACCGCAGTGGTGGTCTTTGGCCCCCACCATTATACTGTGGTAGTAACTGATACAGTTCCAAGATGGCCTACACAATACCTAATGTTGGTTCTTTACTTATTATACTTAGGACAGCAATACCATGTAAAGGTAACACACGTAATATTTAGAATAGCTACATTTAACAGTATCGTACTGCCTGTTTGGTTCCTTTAATGTTAACTGGATTACGAATAGGTAGGTTTCTGCCTATTAGAATTAATACCACTCAAAGATGGCCGATTCGTTTTTCCGTATCGAGACCAGCATGCCGCTGGATTTATAATCCCTGAGCCAGCGTGCACTCGGGGCTCGACTGACTTTGAGAGTGAGACGCAGAATTCATAGCTGCTAGAATCAGACGTTTAAAAGTAAGTTAATATCGCTTCGGTTTAGGCCATTGATATATATCCAGACGGGTCTAGTAGAATCAGTGATTGATAGTTTTTTACTATTGTCTTCTTAGACTATTACGGGAGAGACGAGTGTTGCCGTCTTGTCGGCGAGTAGCAGCCGGTATGTTTTAGTAGGAGTTTTTCTACAACACGCTATTCTCATAGGATTTTAAGGTGTGATTAGTAACTGTGGTCTCTTTTGGTTCTTTGAAACCAGTATTTTGTTTACTACAGAACGCTGTATATACGCTGTTAAATTCCTAGAACAGGCTGAATTTCCGATTTCTTATTGCAGTGAGTTTAGTCTTTTGTTACCATACACTTGGTGGTTATGTTTTGCACTATTTATGGGAGACTCGTTTGGTGTGGTGCAGAGGTGTCGGGTTCTTTCAAATTGCCACTTCTTTCAAATTGCCACCACACTTTGGGTGGTTGGAACAGATCACACCTGTTTTCCTTTCGTGTATAATCAATACAAACTTATGAACTCAAATATATTAACAGAATGTATGTATATATTTTAATAGATTCATGGTGCAACTTCGGTCCTGAGGATGGTCTCTGTGATTGTTCTTCAAGAGTGAGACCGAAACGTCGACGCTGCGACATTTTTCTTACACAATTAATAGGCATCTGTAGCCTAAGAAAATCCTTCTACTTTGTATGGATTAAGTTCAATATATGGCCAAATATGTGGTTGGCTTTGTTTTGTTTGTAAGAAATGTCATTGACTACTGCTAATGAGATTCTAAAGAAGACAGTAGTTTTATGTTGCCGTACATGAAATGTAAAGTGTATTGTTTCACTACTTTAAAAATTGAAAATACAAATTTATTTTTGTTAAAAAACTAAAAATGAACTTGGGTCATTTTTTTTAAAATTGCACTTTGTGAGTTTTTTCTTCTTCTTTTTTGAGTTCAAGGGAATTAAGATCACTGTTGTGACTATCTAATTAATTAATTTCTACTGAATGAATCCTCAAGGTATCTATTGTTACTTAACTGATTTACCCAATTCCTTGGGGAATAGTGGGTTGCCCTATTGTGATTACCAGCAGCTAGGTGTAGCCATATGAATGTGAAGGCTAGTTAGGAAGTCTGGAAATAAATCAGATAGCAGACAATGTCCTGCACTATGACCTTTAAGGGATCAATATGTTTTGAGTGACAATAGTAGAAAAACCTCTTTCACTTGGCTGCACAGGTCTGCGTGCTTCTCTGAGAATGCTCATGCAGTCAGGTGAAATATTAAGGTACCCAAATTCCACAACCTGATGAGCCATTTTTCAAGACTGAGAGACCTGGGGTCTGGACGCCGGATTTCTCCATGGCTCTGTGTGAGAAGGTCTGGCCTGCTGGAGAGCCTCTCGTGCAGAACCAGAGAGAGTTCATGCAGAGCCGTGCACCAAGGGTGGTGGGCCTATGTAGAAGCGACCAGGATTAGGGTGAGAGATGTCTGTCAGAGCCTCCAAACCACAAATGGAAGCAGTGGGAGAGGCCGAAAACCATAGGCAAATATCCCTGACCAAGTCATCCATAGTGCATTGCTTTTGGATTGTGGATGTGGGAACCTGGAGGCAAAGTTTGGCATTTGGCGTTCTCTGCTGTGGTGAAAAGGTCTATCTCTGTGAAGCCCCAGTGCAGGATGTACTAGCGAAGGACTTATGGGTGGAGTTCCCACTCGTGGACTTGTTGCTGTATCCTACTGATTGTTTCTCAAGGTAATATATGGCTGTCATGTTGTCTGTTAGAACAAGAACAACCTTGCCCGTTAAGTGAGGTAGGAAAGCCTTTAACACTAGGTGAATGGCTAGAAGTTCCAGGTAGCTGATGTGGAGGCCCTGGTGTTTGTTCCCACTGGCCCTGCACAGTCAGATCTGGTAAGTCTGCGCCCCCACCCCGTAGGGGAAGGTCTGTTGTAATGGTCCTCTGTGGAACTGTCTCTCGAAAAAGCTGCCCCTGCAACAGGTTGGTGTTCCACCACTACAGAGCGACAATTGTGGTGGGCAATCAACACTAGATAGTCCCAATGACCCTCCACTTGAGACCACTTTTGCGCCTGGCATTCCTACAATGGACTAATGTACAGTCTGGCATGGGATACTATAGCAATGCACCAGGGCCTACATGCCAAGGAGGCGCATGACTCCTCACCAAGACCCGACAGTCTGGTTGGAAAAGAGGTATTAGTGCATGAAAGGACTATATTCTGGCTTGGTTCGGATGGGTCATTCCAACCTCTTGTTGAGTTGAGAATTGCCTCTAGGTAGGAATGGATCTGGAGTGGTTGTAAGTGGGATTTGGTGGCATTTATGGTAAACTCTAGGTCTTGTAATCTGAGCGTGTTTGAGGCATCGTTGTCAGGTAGTACTTTTAATCAGCCAGTCGTCTAGGTAGGGAAAGACATGAATACCCTGTCTGAAGCAAATAAGCAGTCACCACCCAGAGACACTTGTCAACATACGGGGTGCAGAGGTGACTCTGAAAAGGGGCATCTTGAACAGGTAATTCTTTCGGTGGCACACAAATGCGCCGGGTGTTTTGTTATGTGGAAATAGGCATCGTTCAGGTCAAGAGAGGTCATGAAGTTCCCTTGTTGGAGAAGTTGAATTACATCCTGAAGAGTAACCATATGAAAGTGCTCTGAGAGGACAAATTCATTGAGGGGCCTGAGTTCCGGTATGGGCTTGAGGGAACAGTTCTTTTTGAGAATTAGGAAGCATCAAGAGTATACGCTAGAGTTTGTGTTTGCCAGGTGGAATGGTAGGAGGCGTGGAAAGGAGCTCCAGGCAATAACCATGTTGGATAATATCCAGCACCCACTGGTGATTTTCTGCCAAGTAGGAAAGAACTGTTGAAGAAACACCCGACAGGTGCTGTGTAATCGGGGAAGTTGGGGATGAAGAGGTCAGCTCAGGATTTGGTGGTGGCTGCAGCTCCTTTTGGGGAGCCATCTTTGCCTCTACCTTTTGAATTGTTGCTCCGGTACGATCCCCTAAATTGAATTTTTGGATCCCCTGATTTGAATTGGTGCCCTAGCAGCCTCTGGGAAAGGGCTGATGGACCTGTGGACATTGGTAGAATGTGGAGGCATAAGGGGGGGGGGTGTAGTCTTTGAGCCTCCACGGTAGGGTGTGCGACAAAAAAAGCCACGAGGTGCCGATGTTCGGGGTGCACCCATAGCCTTTGCCGTCTCCGTATCTTTTTTAAAATGTGCCAAAGTTTGGCCTACCTGTGGATCTAATAGATGCTGACCATCAAACGGCATGTCAAGCAGGTTATTTTGCAACTCCGGTTTGAGGCTGGAAATACAGAGCTAGGAGTGCCTGTGTAGGATGAGACTGGAGTTCACTCCTCTGGCGGCTGTGTCCGCAGCATCATTTGCACAGTGGACAGAGGTGTTAGAGATCTGTTTACCCTCAGAGAAAAACTCAACCTCTTTTCCTGTGCTCCTTTGGGGGATGCTAGAGGAGCTCCTCCATCGATGGAAGTAGCAATGTGCCAATGATTGGCCGATTGCGTAGTTACCATCTTCACCGCAGCATCTATGCGCTTACACTCCTTATGTGTGTATGGGCATCACCAGTGGAGTTCGCCCTCTTACAGGTTGCAGCGAGTCGGGTCCAGAGCTGCCTATGAATGTAAATGGGGTCAGTAGAGGAGGCCTTGTACTTTTTGTCCACCCTAAGAGTTATGACCCTGGCACGGATAGGGTCTTGAAATAGGTTGGTTGTATGTTGGAGAGTGCCTTTGGACATGGGAAGGTATTGGTTGGAGCGGTGAATGGAGGAGTTTTCAAAGAGAATTCCTCTTTCAGAGATTCTGTGTGAAGATCCACCTTATGGAAGGAGGCGGCCCCTACCAATATGTTTGTGATAGGATGTGGAATTGTCGAGGTGGGAGGGACAGGCAGGGTATAGTTAGGGTCTGTGTGCCCAATGGGTCTGCGTCCTAGAAGTCCCATTGGTCACCCAACAGTGTCAAAATTGTCCACACCTTCATGAACACCTGTGTCAGAATGAGGATACCCTTGAGGGTAATGTGAAGGGGTTTCCACTGGAAGAGAGGGCAGGGAAGGTGAAGATTGGGGTGATGTATATGTGAAGGGTAAAGGGCTAGTAGCCTTGCCTGCCATCTTGCGCTGGTTCAGTAGGGCTGGAATGTCCAAGGCCTCCTCGAAGGACAGCTGGTGCTTGGAAGGTTGAGTAGCTGCAGAACCCAAAAGGCCAAGCATCGATCTCCTCTTGAAGTTTGTGGAGACTCCGTTCCACAGTGCTGGAGCCGAGGTCCTGCTTGCTGGTCAATTCTGAGAGTTTCGGCTATGAAGGCGGCTTAGGTTTCGGTGCCTATGATCGGGTGGCGCTGAGGTGGAAGCAGTCAGTGCAGAAAGTCTAGCCGGTACAGGTGGGGTCGGCGCCGAGGCGGCCGGTCTCACGGATTTCTTTATTTATTTTGAGAGTTTTATACAGCACGAACAAGACCCTTGCGGATATCAGAGCGCTTTACAAGGAAGGGTCTTAGTTACCTAGTACATGTAAATAGCATAAAAATAGCATGAGGTTCAATGCAGGACAATGATAGAATAGACCTAATCATGTAGGTACATAGATATATGGTACATAACAAAACGGTCCCAAAACAATATGCATCATGTAGTTGAACTATCTGGGATATCTAGGTGGGCAGTAGGCATACTAAAGTTCCATATCGAAGATCCTTTGAATCATATATTATCATTAATCCAGGCTCAGGTGCATTTAGCCATGAGAAGAGATTTCACTTCTTTTTTTAAAGCTGCAGTAGAGGGAATAAGACTAGTTTCTGGGGGTAGAGCATTCCAGATTCTGGGCGCCATCCCTGAAAAGGCTCATTTGTAGGTTTCCTTCTTGTTCTTTGCAGTTTCAGTAGCAGGTTTTTGGCACTTCTTGAAGATCTGACACCATATGAGGGCATCAGTTTCTGTGCCAGATATCTGGGTGCATTGTGATGGATGGCTTTGTGTGTCAAACATGCTATTTTCAAATGAATTCTGGCTTCAAAAGTTAGCCAATTGAGGGATTTTAGGTCAGGGGATATGTGGGAGTTTTTTTTTGAGCCAGTGATAAGTCTCTCTGTGGCACTGATTGATGCTCTTAGCGGGGCTGTTGTGGCTTTTGGTAGGCCGCAGAGAGAGAGACACTCCCTTAATCCACTCTTGGGATGACTAGGGCTTGTACTGCCAGTTTGAAGTCCTTTTCCGGCAGGAAAGGTTTCAACTTATTCTCTGTGCCGACCATGGCCCAGAGGCAGTGGTGGCCCAGTGGCTTGTTTCTTGCGTTCCAAAGTGGATGGATGCCCCTTGGCAGGTGGCTGCTCGGTACCGTACTCACTACCGGCTGAGCTGGTGGCAGGTCCTCAATCTCCAAATTGAAGGGGAGCTGTCCTCTGGGAAAAAGACTTCCTCGTCTGCAGCCGAAGGCTGTGCATGGTGCTCCCACTCGATGTCCTGTGGGCTAAACAGGCCTGGGGTGTCATCTCCACTCCTACGCGACATGCCGAGACACAGAGCCTGGCGGTCTGGAAGGGTTTTGTTGGAGCAGAAAGAGCTAAACACATCCCTATCAGACTTCTTGTGCTCAGGCGAAAGACACAAATTGCTGACCGGATTGTTGGAAACTAGGTTATTGTTGCCCCCACTTTTTGCCTGGTATTTGATGCAACTTTGGCTGAAGTGCACTGGGTTCCTGTCAACCAGGTCCCCAATGCCAGTGTCCCTCCCCCAAAATAAGACCCCTGGTCACTTGATCCCTAAGTGACCAGGCATTTAGCATCTCTAAGTCCCTAGTAAGTGGTACTTCTGGTACCTAGGGCATAGACACTAAAGAGAGTCCCTAAGTGCTGCAGCATATCTTGTGCCACCCTAAGGGAACCAGCACCAAATTCATAGACTGCCACTGCAACCTGTGAGACAAGGTGCTGACCCCCAGGGGTGAGGGCCTTTGAACTCGGGTCAGGAACAATGCCTGCTCAGGCAGAGGATGTTTACATACCCTCCCGCAGGATGACCTGCAAATTAGCATTTCAAGCCAGGGAGTTTCTAAGAGCCCATTGCCTTTTATATGCGAATCTGGCTTCCCTCACAGGAGAGGATGCTGACCGCCCCCCACTAACTTGAGCCATCAGGCGCCAGGACAGGCGAGAAAATTAGCTATGCAGGAGGCATGTTGCACTGCCAGGCTGGGCACGCCTCAGGGGTGACCAAGGCTGAAGTGAACATCAACTTTAGGATTCCACCATCTTTTGTGTGGTGGACTTGGGGATTCTGGGACAGTGTGATGCCCACTCCCCGAAGGAAGTGGTCTTCTAGGAAGTGTAGTGGCCTCATGGGCAAGTAACCCATTGGATGCTACCCATCTCTCCCCTGAACACTCCTAAATTAAGAATTTAGGGTAACTTCTGATACCAGGACTCCAAATTTCTACAGACCAAAAGAAGAAGTGGACAAAGAAGATGACTGCTGACACGAAAACCAAGGAACACAACTGACATGGTGCCAACCCTGTCAGCCTGCCTGCTGCACCCAAACCTCGTGGAGCAACTTACTCGTCATGCCTCTGTGCAGATCTCAAGAAATCGGAGGGCTGCCAGTGCATTACCAAAGGAATTCCCTTGGAGTAGAGGAGCTACTCCTCTGCCGCTAAAAGACCCTGTATACAGACGTGCCAGATATTGAGTCTACTGACGAAAAAACTGCCCAGGAAGAGGTGCTTCTATAGGTCAAATCGGTCCTCCCTCCAAATGTGGGGATGCCAGGACCGACCAGAGCCCCACAACATCAACACATGGAGTAAGGGACCTCTTACAGCACCCAAGTCTGGTTGTGTACAGTCCGGACACTAATGCAGAGAAAGACCGACCTGCACATTGAGGGACTTTAGGGACAGTGAGATCCACAGAGAGTGGACCAGCTGACCTGTTTGCACCTCTGCAGCAGAAACAAACAACAAGAGTGAGTCTGCGACTGCCGCCACCCAACGCATCAATGTACCTATGCACCCATGCTTTAGAACCAGAGTCCAAGGGAGGTAACTGTGCCAATGGGGTCCCCAGTCCACCAGACGCTAAACCCACCCTTGGGTTTGCAAAGACTGGAGTTCCAACCGCCACCTGCAGCCTCTTTCTGCAGGCCCCTCCACTGCGAGAGACTCTGGCTCTGGATCAGACACTAAAAGACACCACTGCACCCGAGCCCCAGTGCCCGAGGAGAAGGGGAACAAGAGTGTCCCTGTGCGCCCACGGATCTCAAGGGTTGAGCCCCCCTGTGAGTTCCCGAAGACTAGTCCCCCAGTCCCAGTTTGCAGCCTCTTTTCAAACGGACCATTTCCCCATTGAAGTGAATAGGATACTCTACGCCGTGACACGCCTCTGCACTCAGACGCCCCAGAACACAACAAGGTGACCGATAGGTGTGGCCTTGGACCTTACCCCATACTCACCTTAAGTCCCATAGGTTGCTGACAAGTACGAACGCAATACATGCCCCCCATAGGATAACATTACTGCTCCAAAAATTGTACTGTGAACTTTTGAAACCTGTAAAAATTAATGTCTCGAAAATAACCCGATTCCCTTGATTTTGGTATCTAAATTCATACAAAAGTAAGTGTTATTTTTATAAGTTGGTGTTGGATTCCTTTATTGAGTGAGTCTCACTTAGTGCCTTTGTGTGTGTAATAAAAGCTTAGCACTACCCTCTGATATGCCTAACTGCTCGTCCACACTACCACAAAATAGAGCATTTGGGGTGTAATTTGTGCCTATGTAATTCCTTTGGGGTTTGTCTGGACTCTTTACACGGTGTACCTTTTTTAGTCCACTATACATAGAGCCAGCTTCCTACACTGATGAACAGTGTGAGGATACCTTGCTTGGCAGCAACGACAATAGCAGAATGGCATCCGTTCCATCACCGTCAAAGCATTATGGAGACCGAGAGACAGAGGAGGCCCTTAAGTGCGAGGCCCTGGAGGGGACATGTTCGAGATGAACCCTGCTAGAGGGAAGTCATGAACATCGACCCAAGATGGAGAAAGGGAGACACAATCGATTACAACACCGAAAGAGGGAAGGAGCCCGAAAAGTACACAGCAACAGTGTCTAATCAGAGCACGGGAGCACACGTCTGAACCAGGTGGGTGAAAGAAAACAATTAAACAATGGAGTCGATGACCATGCGCAGTACCAGCAAGAGAAGGAAGCACAGAAACTCATGGCTTTAAAGACTTATTTGGAGAAAAAAAATTGCACACATCCAGGCCCAACACAAGATGGCAGGAGCATGCACAGCATGCGTATCTACAGCGACACATGCCTCGAACATAACAATTTATTTTACAAATAATTTTTTAAAAAAGCATAATCTTGTCTAGCCTCCTCTAAACAAGAATTAAATTGAACATGCCTCACTGCGTAAGAATTGAAAACTGTTACTTTAAGTCAGACACCTCTTGGTCCCACAGTGCACTGTAGGGACAAATGGGGCTGAACCACTTGCATCGAATTTCACACAACAGTGTTTAGGAAGAGTGAACAGGTTAGTCTCTGTGCAGTCTCTCTGCAAATTCTACAGATAATTGCTCACAGAAAAAGCAGTAATTGCTTTTCCTCAAAATGAGGAGATTCTGTACCCAACAGAGTGCATTGACGACCCTCTGATAACATGATGCGAAACATGACATAATGCGACTGGCTATGGAATACTCCGGCTGGTTTTCTTTTTCCCCCAGATTTTTTTTAAAATAATACCATAGGGCTCTTATATATATATTTTTTCTTTTATAAAAGAAGAAAATGTTGCTCTATTAATGAGGAAATATCAGGTAACAACATCAAAACAACAGTGAATTCACTTTTATGTATCAATGAAAAAGGGGACAGTGAACACCTTAAGACTGTCTTATGGAATGAGGGTCTTAGAACTCAGTTCAAATTTTGTTAACATTTCTAGATACTGTAACAGCCATAAGAAACCTAATTTTTGTTAAAAATGTTGAAGACCAGTACTGGATAGCTTATTAAAGAAAAATCGAAATTTAGAAAAGTCTGCCATCAAACCAACTAAACAACTCTTTGGAAAAGGAGCTGTCCATTAGCTGTGAAATTAGCTAGGAGAGGTTTAATAGAAAAAGAGCTCTTGATTTTACACGTCAAGGAGGTAACCTTAGATGCCCCATTCTGGTCCAAAAACGGGACTTGTGCAGACTGCAGGAAAAAGGATGTCCTAATGGAATGCACACACGGTTTGATTCAAGAAAGGTATTTACATGCAAAAGAGATTAATATATCCCTATTGAAAGTACACTGGATCCAAACAGCTTGAAACTTTGAATTAAATAAAATGGAAATATACTCCTATAGGGCACGATTACTCTTAAGAGTATCTTTGGTGGAAAGTTGTACTCTTGGCCTGAATGGGGGCCCTCGAGCCACAATGGGTCAATGTGACTATGCAGTACATCCTGCGGGTGGGAGCAAGGATGATTATTCAAACATTCTCTGCATGGATTGTTTCAGCTACATAATGTCCTGTGGCAGGAGTAGAAAGGACAGAAAGGCGAAGAAACTAAATGGCTACTTACCAGTAGGAATCGTTTTGCAGCTGGAAGAGTTTTCTGGATTCACATACCACGCACCACTCC
Source organism: Triturus cristatus (assembly GCF_964204655.1). Lineage (NCBI taxonomy): Eukaryota > Metazoa > Chordata > Amphibia > Caudata > Salamandridae > Triturus > Triturus cristatus. Next base: position 333,013,212 of record NC_140584.1, read on the forward strand.
GCCATCCAATGGCTGGGTCTGGAATTGTCCCTTCCCTTCGTGGGCATCGTTGACCACCACCCATTGGCACGCCCATCACATGCACGACACCAGACGGCACCCCAGACACTCCTGTGTGCAGCCATCATCCCTGGAATGTTCTTCCTCTGTGTCTTGTCTTTGTTGTTCCCACCTGGTTGCAAAATCTCCCATTTCTGAGGAGACGGGTGAGTTGCATGTGAATCCAGAAAACTCTTCAAGGGGCAAAACTACTTATACTGGTAAGAAACCATTTTGTTTTGCAGCATGAATCCTTTTCTGGATTCACATGTGCATTAGATTATGTAGCGGTATCCCCGCCTTTGGGTTGGTACTTTTTGTCCCACCTATGCTTCCTTGTTCATTTGAATGTCCACACAGTAATGTTTTGCAAATGTGGGTGGAGATACCCACGTTGCAGCTGCGCAGATTGGGTCTATGGATACATTTGCAAGGAAAACTAGTGTAGCGCGCTTTTTTCTTATTGAGTGGGCTTTGGGGAATGCAGGCAGTTTCATCCCTGCCCATGAATAGTAAGTCTGTATTGTTTCCACAACCCATCCTGCTGAGATTGTTCCCTATGTTACTGGAGCACCCTTGGTTGTTTTCGCAAAGGAGAAGAACACCTAGTTTCCCTTGGGGAAACTCTCCTTTGTCTTGCAGATAGTATATTAAAGCTCTCCTTAAGTCCAAGGTGTGTAGGGTTCATTCCATTTGTGTTTACTGATTCTTTGAAGAATACTGGTATCTGTATGCTTTGATAGACATGAAAGTTTCTCACTCTTTTGGGTAGGAACTGTGGGTTGGTCCTGAGAACCACCTTGTCTTTGTCTATTAGCAGGTATGGTTCCTGTATTGTTAGTGCTTTAAGTTCACTCACTCTCTACAAAGAAGTGATAGCAATCAGGAATGCTGTTTTTAGTAAGAGTGATCCGAGATCTGCTTTGTGCATTGGCTCAAATGGTTTAGTCATTAATTGTTTAGCACTATGTTTAGATTCCACATCGGTGCTGGGACTGTTCTTGAGGGTGCAATTCTTTAGTCCCTCTAAAGACCTTTTCACCACTGGTGGAGTGAACATACGGTTACATGAAGTTCCCCTGGTGCAGGCTACTATTGCTGCCAGGTGTACTTTTAATATTGAATAGGTTAAGCCGTTATCCCTCAAGTGAGTGGGGTATGTTAGTACAGTTTCCTGTCCTGGTTTCCATTCTCTTGTTGTTTGTCCACTAGTGGATGAATCTTTTCCGCTTTGCGGAAAAGCATTATCATGTGGTAGGCTTTGCCTCCTTTAGTATTTTCATGGTTCTGGGCAACAAATTTGCTAATTTTTACCTTTGCTTGACACAGCTGCAAGAGAGGCTGACAAGTCAGCAGCAGCAGACTTTTGAACTTATTCACACCAGTTTGATTTTTATACTAGGTTGGGCCAGAGCCATTGCAAAGCGTTAAAGAAGTCTCTTTCATCTATGCCCATCAAGCGAGTCAGAGGTCAGCGTTGAACCTTCCAGAGTATTTCACTTGATTTATTCTTCATTAAGTCGATCAAGAGTGACTATAAAAGATAAAAACACATGCAAAAAAATAAAACAATACAGAGGCACGTGGATTCAGCAGCTTGAGAGTCTAGCTCCGGTGCCAAAGGCCCGTGACGCAGGCAGGCATCTTGAGGAACCTGGACACCACCACACGCTACGGTAGCAAGATTCCTAAATTTCCGAGGCAAAAACACGATCCTACAAAGAGCACAAGTACATGGCCTCAGGGGAGCGAAGCCCACATCTACCCGGACTACACCTCGGTAGCCCAGAAACAACAGATAGCTTTATTGGCATCAAACAACATCTACGTAAGCTAAACATCTACGCCCTAACGTTCAGGATGAAACTGAGAATAATTGAGAACTGAGTCACTTACTTTTTTGACACTGTGGCAGAAGTATGGGACTGGCTGGAACAACAAGGCTAACCTCCACCTGCAGAGGAAAGCCACGACCGACTGAATGCTGGCAGGAGACAAGACACGCAGACAGCCTCGGAAATGCACTGTGGGATCCCCATTCAAGAGCAGGACAAAACAGTGTTGGAATGGGAGAATACCAGATCAATGAATGTCATGATATGTGCAGGCCTGACAACAGCAATATCAGTAAATGCAGTGTGAACATATGCCATAGCCTGTGCCAAAATAATGTCAATGCCCATCAATGCAATGTCAATGTATGCTGTAACTTGTACCCGCACAGCACTGCCGACATCAACAAAAATGATACCAATATATGTCCTAATCCATGTTCGTACGATAATATCATTGCAAATAAGAACAATGTCAATGTATGTTCAGACCAAAGCATACAACTTTGTCAATACCAGTAAGAACCATATCAATGTACAAGATGACAACTGAATGTGCAATGTTGATAGTATCAATAAAAATACCAGTGGCAGCCATATTATTCGTAGGAGTTACAATGAACTCACATCATTGCGGTCAGATTCACCCAAGCTGACCTCCCCATCAACCCAGAGTCGGGATAATTGGTCAGGCAGGTCCTGCAACCCACGCCCACACTCATCAAGTAACAGGTCACAGGTGAGGTCTCCAATAAACTAAAGGCAAACACACACCCAGAGAAAACCCTAATCGATTCTACAGAGATAGTTGCACAACAAACAAGTCTGAGGTAATTGGCCCCAATAAAATACTTTTGATCAAAGGCTTGAGAACCCCAGAAATACCACAAAGCTAGATACCAGATGTAGATAGATACACTCAACCAATCGGGACACGACATTCATGCCACACGTAGTGATCACGCGCTCCATACATCTGGACACACGCTGGCCCACATTAGCTCTCCCGAGGTTGAGAGAAATCAGATGCACACATTTGAATGATTAACGACAGATTCTCTATAAGAATGTAGAGAACATTTTATTGCACCTCATGAACTGTATAAATTGACGGCCAAAACTTTGCACATCAAGAGGTTTAAAGCAGATGCACTCTGTCTAGGGTCTCCCGACTACAGCGCTTAATTAAACCAACTTGTTCCTCTTTTGCCAAATGCCTCTTGTTTTTTCATTTATTTACGGTAAATTCAGATACAAGTAACATTTTGGCGAGCCAAACAGGAGAGACTGGTTCATCGAGCCAGACTGTTGTCAAAGGAAGGACCTCAGCCCAAACTGATTTTTCTGAGCAAAAAGATCGGTGAGCAGACGCCATAATTGATTAGAAGTTCTACTGAATCCACGGGGCGGAGGTCTATCCGGAGACAGCTGTCAGAGTAAGAGACTACATCTGACCCCTAGTCCCAATCTGTTTCATATGTCAAACTAGGATAAGCATGTAGACCGCTTTTGTTTTTACCCTAGTCGGCACGCTAGAAGGCGGCAAAGATAGCTATTTGACCTGGAGCATAGAGCACAGGGTTCGCCTCACACCTATGGTGTTAGCAAGAGATATCTTGATCTTGGGCGTGGGATAGGGTTCGTATGTCCCCAGGTGTTAGCAAGGGATAGCTTGGACTGCTGGGCTTGGTGGCAAGTCGGCTCACATATGCTCTGGGTGTGATAAAGAGCTAATATCTCAAACGATTTTTTATTTACAAAGGTTCTTAGGGCTATCGATTCCACGACTGATAGCACCTGGAAGAAGTGAGAGGTGTTCCCCTTTTTATCTCCCCTTGGATCGCTGGGCATTGGGTAGAGATCCACACAACTCCGGGGCGTGATATAGGGTGTAATTCAGAAATTAGGGAAAAATCGGACCTTGGTGTATTGTGTATCAGGCCACAGAGGGCTGATAGTTATCAGGTTATTCCTTTTTTGTGCTTAAAATCGTTGCTAACTTTTGTCCGCCGAGCCAATAGTGACAGACTACCAGGCTCACCTAGCTCCGCCTACTGCGCAGAGCATCCCCTCTCCACGGGCTATAGGCACTAGGAGAGGGCTCAGTTTTTTGGATAAAATAAATATTTTTCTGTTAACTTTTTTATTCTTGTTTAGATTTTTTTTCCATTTTTATGCAATTATTGATGTTGTGGTGCTGTTGAAATTTAGCAAATCATGACACATGTTTAAATGTTATGTTGTGTTAGTATGTCTATGCTTTTAGGTAATAACTCTTTTTCAAATCAGAAGTTCATGACTGCTAGTTTTCTGCTGCAAAACTATTACAATGTCCTGAACTAACAACTGCACTTTTGCTACAGGTTGTCATTGCTTTATGATCTCTATTTTAATGTTAACCACTTTTTTGTTGATGCATCAGGTTGTTTTTGGAGCTTGTAACCAGTAAATTTAGTTTTATGGTACTACCCCCATGTACCCAGTTCCCTCAAATAACTCAAACCTTCAATTTGACACTAAATAGTTGGGATAATTAAAAACCTTTAACTTCACACAGGAAAACCTCAGGGCGGCCTTACTATGTTGAACGGAAATCCACGCTAGAGTTCTCCATCCAGATGCCCACAGGAGGGCCAAGGTCCCCTTAGCGGTTGATCCCCCTCGGCAGCTTGGGTGACCGCGGCCCGGGGTAGAGATTCTGGAGGGTGGGGTGACAGTTTGACGAGGGAGCAGGACGGTCCCCACCAGTGCATGAAAGCAGCCACCCAAATCCTACTGCCCATACCACCAGGGCATGCTGCAGATCAAAAGGACCCCAACCTTCACGGTCTTTCAGGACTCCCCCAAATGGAGGCCCACCTATAGTTCCAAAACTTAGCGAATGCATCGGAGGTGGAAGCCGGACCTTCCAGGCATTTGGGAAAGGGGGCTTGAAAGCACCCTAGAGCTCAACGGGCCTCACACTAATCCAGCACCAAGTCAGTTGATAAATCTACCAGCGAGCAGCAGTTTGTTTGCTTACTCACCACGCAATAAGCCCCAACTGCACACCTGACTTCCCTGTGGGGACAGAGTATTTGGCTCCGTTCTCAACTCCCCCAAAACACTTCCAAAACCTTCCAAGGTCGACCCACTCATTCACACCTCGCCAAAAGCGATAGATATGGAACATCCAGGGGAGAGGGGAGTAGCGGAAGGTAGAGGAGCTCCACAGATAACCTTTTCAGCCTGTGTTTGGGGTAGGCATGCCAACCATACCTAGCTGGTCAAAATTACACTCACAGGCCCCATGAGGCATCCAAAGAATTGGACTGCCCAATCCCAACCATAGCTGCTTCCAAGCCACATGGTCCACAGGACAGCATCCCAGCAACGGATTCTCAAAGCCCTGAAAAAAATAACCCAGCTCACAGGCCCCAATCTACTAGAAAGTCCCACTAAGTTCACTTACGTCACTACCATCAGGCTGGATACCTAAAGTCCCAACATGACCCATTACTCTTGCTGTGAAAACACTGCCAGCAAACATAGTCCCAGCCATTTATCTCACTGCAAGGCCCCAAAAGGGGTCCACACACAACCTTCCAACCACCTTTGTTAGAAGTGGCAAAGCCCAAAAAAAGGGAACAGCCGACTGAGACCCACACAAAAGAGCCCAGAGGTTCTCAACCCTTCCAGAAGAAGGGCGGGATCTGGAAATTCCACCTAAATTAGAGAATCCTTGTTCCACGACTCGTGCAAAGTCCCAAGGGGCATGCATGCATCAATGGAAACTTAAACCTAACTCTCCTCACAATTGCACGCAGCTCAGATAGGTGAAAAGGACTCCTTAACACGTTAAAACATCACGCTCAGAACAGAATAGACGGTCATCCCCAAAATTCTAATGCTCACTGAAATTAGTTTAACCCCTTCAGCGCGGCGCGGATTTCCGCGCCACGCTGAAGATTCCGTGCGCGGGCGGGGCCATGACGGAACGGTTCCGTCATAAGCACAGCCCAACCGACGTGCATGACGGAACCGTTCCGTCAAGCGCGTCGAAGGGGTTAAAAACCTCACCAATGTCATTAAAAACGTCTCTCACCACCGTCAAATCCAGATAGAAAATTTCAATCCCCAGTAAAACCATAAACCAGGATCGTTTTACAGGTGAAACAGGAATGGTACAATAAAATGCTTAACAAATGTGTTCTTCCAAGTTAACCTACGACCACAGCTCTTTTTCCTACAGGTCAGCAATCAAATTGTAAGTGGAGCAATGTTGCCGCAGCCCGCCGTTCCTTTAATCAGGCCTCTCAAAAGACTTTCAAAAGACCAGTCGCTCAAGTACTTCAGAGGTCAACTGACTTAGTAACTTCATTTTCAAGGAACAGCCAGACAACTACCACCCACACGGAACAGCAGACAATTAACAACAAAAGACAGTCCCAGACGACAGACATCTCTTCTGAAGACTATCCTACAAATGCTTTTTAAGTTATGTACCCCTATATTTTTGTACACACTGTCCTTGGCTCTCGAACTTCTCCGGAACCAAAAGTGTACGTGATTTTGTAAGCTCTACTTTTACATTCTTGCAATGCAAGAGCTGAGACCTGTCTTACCTCATATACACTGAACCAAACATTAGAATTCCTCACACACTACACAGTGCAATCATACACAATACCTGGTAGCAACATATGCCACATGTAGGCACACAAACTACGAACAAATCATGTTACATCGGTTTATTGATGCCTCACCGCATAGCCGCAGGTAGACTTTTAGTCCAGGAGATAAAACCCCTGAAAAAGCAAAATGCCTAGTCCATTTTTACCTATGTAGGATCAGGGTAAAAATGTAACCTAATAGAGTAGAACCCCGTAGTACACTAGTAACCATCACCCGGTGTGAGACCAACCCCACTGCACTATCTTTTCACGGAGCAGAGTGGCAGCCAATCCGAGGTAGACAAGATGCACAGAAAAGGTATTGTAGGGAAAGACACAGATTGGCACCAGGACTACATGCAAAAAAGGATCTTGTAGGTAGCACGACCACCACAGTAGGGCACCATCAGTCCCGGAGATCCCGGACATGGAATTCCAGTGCAGGGCCGCACATCTCAACCACGCCGGGGGATAGGTGTGGGGGGGGGGGGGGGGGAAGGGGTCCCGTGGGAGGAGGTCCAATGCCAGCACAGACTCACCGTGCCAGGAAATCTGGGATAGCGAGATCAATAGGTACACATGGTTGGAGGGGAAGGGGCAACCCCTAATTGTACAGAAACGTATGTTGTACTCTATGTTTCAGAGGTAAAGGAACGATACCATTGGGAAGCAACGAGAATTGCGGCACCATACTGCACATAATGGGTCTGAAATGGGGCACCTCCTTGTTGATGGATTTCTATTGGCATTTTGGTGATCTTGCCTACACACATCTTGTCACTGGACGGCTGGGCCTCTGTACCCTCTTGACCATACACACCCCAACCCTGGTCAACCCTGAAGATCTGTCCAAGTTGTCTAAACATCTGTTACAGTAGAAAACAATTCTGTTGCATCATGCTCAGAGGAGGACTGCTAATTATCTTGGCTGGGCTCAGTAAGGACATTCCAGAAGAATTCAGACTGTTCACAGAAGCTCAAGTAAACGAAGGAGGGTCAAAACCCTTGTTCACCACGCAAAAAAAAGCAAACACCCGCTGGTTACAAATAACCAGATGGGAGCGGATGCGAATGAGTAATACAGAGCTTGGCCTAGACGCCATCAAGAAAGAACTGCAAACTATCCCCCATATGATGATGTTACAACGGTACGTGCTGATCTTGATAACCGCGATGGAGGGTGGGGTGTGTGCCCAGACTGGTAATTCCTGTTGTATTTTTATTCCCGGAATTGACATGAACGGGACATTAGCCCATGCCATCCAAGATCTGCATAATCTACGAGCGTATATGAAAGAGGGAGGAGCCCTGCAGCAGGACTGTTTGCATAATATCTTTTTGTGGATCCCCTTATGGGTGTCTAAGTTACTGACATCTGTGATGCTGATTCTCCTTGCTGTACTTTTGTTATGTGGTTTCCTACAAATGGGGGTTTCTTGCTGTAAAAAAGCAGTCCTCAAATTAGGTACTATGTGCTTAGCTAGGGAAAAAGCAACCAACACTACATACACACACTTTCAAATAACATAACTGTCATGAGATACGAGGAGGATAGAGTAGTTGAGTCATCATCTAGAGGGGAGAATGTAGGAATGGGTGAATATGATGTCAATGACAGTCATGATATGTCCAGGCCAGCCAACGGCAACATCAGTAATTGTAATGTGAACGTATGCCATAGCCTGTCCCCACATAACCACGTCAATGTTCGTCAATGCAATGTCAATATATATCGTAACTTGTGCCGGCTCAGCAGCGCCGACATCAGCAATGATACCAAAGTATGTCATAATCCATGATTGTATGATAAGGAAAATGCTACTTACCAGTATGCATCTGTTCTTGGCATGTAGAGCTGTAGATCCGTATACTTGTGCATAGATCGCAATCTGGTGTTGGGCTCGGATGTTTGCACTTTGTTATTGTAGAAGTCTTTTTAGTCACAGGATAAGTGACTCCTCCTTTGGTTAGTAGAGCGCATGGGCATCGACTCCATCTCCAGATTGTTTTCGCCATAAAGGGTGATGATGGAGTTGGGAAAAAATAGAAAAAGATGTCCATGTGTAATGTATCTAAATAAGATAGTACTGCAACACGTAGGTATCCGGGGAGGCGTGTGGGCGTGTACGGATCTAGAGCTCTACATGCCAAGAACAGATGCATACTGGTAAGTAGCATTTTCCGTTCGAGGCATATGAGCAGTAGATCGAATACTTGTGCATAGACTATACAGCAGTACTCTCCATAGCGGTGGCTACCTGTATATGTTGCAGTGGCTTGAAAAAGTGTTCTTAATACAGCCTGGCCCATATTAGCTTGTTGTTTTGCTTGCACATTTACACTGTAGTGTTTTGTGAAAGTGTGGGGTGTAGAACATGTTCGGCTTTGCAAATGTCATCCATTGGGATGTTTCCTAAGAATGCCATGGATGCCTCTAGCTGGTGTATGGAATGCGCTCTAGGGGGAATGGATAATGTACGCTTTGCTTTTTGGTAGCATATTTGGATGCATTTAACAAGCCATCTGGCAATTCCAGCTTTTGATATAGGATTGCCCTTATGTGGTGGTGCGAAAGCTACAAAAAGTTGTTTAGTTTTCCTGAAAGTTTTTATCCTTTCAGTGGAATAAAGAATAGCTCTTTTGACGTCAAGCGTATGAAGAGCCCGTTCTGCTACTGAGTCTGGTTGAGGAAATAAGACTGGGAGCTCAGACTGGTTAAGGTGAAAAGCCAAATCTACTTTAGGTAAGAGTTTAGAGTTTGTCCTAAGAACCACTTTGTTGTGATGTATTTGCATAAATGGTTCTTTTATGGTTAATGCCTGGAGTTCACTCACTCTTTAAGACATGTGATCGCCACAAGGAAAGCTACTTTGCATGTGAGAAACTGTAACTCACATTCATGTAAAGGTTCAAATGGGGGACCCATGAGCCTAGTAAGGACAATGTTTAGATTCCATACTGGAGAGGGTGGAATTCTGGGAGGAATTATACTTTTAAGGCCTTCCATGAATGCTTTGATGGCAGGTACCCTAAACAATGACAAGTTTTGTCTGTTTTGTAGGTAAGCTGCTATAGCAGCAAGATGTAATCGTTTGGATGTGTATGCCAGATTACATCTTTGTAGAAGATAACAAATAATGTTTTGAATTGAAGCATCTAGTGGATTGATTGTGTTATCGCAGTAAACAACAAATCTTTTCCATTTAGCTGCATAGCATGCTCTAGTGGTAGGACGTCTAGCCTCTTTAATGACGTTCATGCAGTCTGGTGGGAGATTGAGGTAACCAAACTAAGACTTCAGGAGCCAGATTGCTAGGTTCAGTTGAGCTGGATCTGGATGTTTTATCTCTCCATGGTTCTGTGTGAGAAGCTTTGGGGAAAGGTGCAACTTTTGGTGTGGAACTACTGAGAGTTCCAGCAGTGTTGTGAACCATGGTTGTCGGGCCCATGTTGGAGCAACCAGGATCGCTGAGAGACTGATCCTGCGCACCAGTAACGGAATGAGCAGGAGAGGCGGAAAAGCGTACGCAAATCTGCCTGACCAGTTCATCCACATTGCATTACCTTTCGACAGTTGGTGTGGATACCTGGAGGCGAAGCTTAGACATTTTGTGTTTAAATGTGTGGCAAACAGATCTATGTCTGGGTGGCCCCACATTTGAAAAAACTGATGAAGAGCTTGTGGATGAAGTTCCCATTCGTGAATCTGCTGTTGTTGACGACTAAGCAGATCTGCAATCTGATTGTGCATCCCAGGTAGATGCTCTGATAAGAGGTGTATATTTTGAGGAATGGCCCATCTCCATATGCTTTGTGCTAGGCGTGAAAGCTGCAGAGTGTGTTCCCCCCTCCCCCGTTTTTGTACATAGTACATTGCTGTCATGTTGTCCGTCCGGACGAGGACAGCTTTGCCTACGAGGTGTTTCTGAAATTATTTTAGAGCGAGAAATATGGCCAGTAACTCCAGGTGATTGATGTGGAGGAGTTTTTGTTGAGGGGTCCACAGACCCTGAATGGTATGGTTTAAGAGATGAGCTCCCCAGCCGGTGAGCGATGCGTCCGCTGTTAGCACTATTTGTGAAACCGGGTCCAAGAACAGCCACCCTTTGGAAAGATTTTGTGTGTTCCACCATTGCAGAGAGCGATATGTGCAGCTGTCCACCAACACCAGATCCGTAAGTTGACCTGGAGCTTGGTTCCACTGTTGTGCTAGACATTCCTGTAATAGACGCATCTTGAGTCTTGCGTAAGGTACTGGCTATCCTGGCCGGATTGGGGTATGCAAGGGCTTCGGAAGTATCTATTGTTGCTCCTAGATACTGTTGGGTGTGGGACGATTGGAGATGTGACTTGGTGAGGTTTATTGTGAATCCTAAGTTGTACAGCAGCTGGATTGTGTTGTATGTTTGTTGTACACAATTGCTGCGTGACTTGGCTTTTATGAGCCAGTCGTCTAGGTAAGGAAACACATAAATGTGTTGTCTTCTTAAGTGGGCTGCTACCACCGCAAGACATTTTGTGAAGACTTTGAGTGCTATTGTGACTCCGAATGGAAGGACTTTGAACTGGTAATGTTGCCCGTCCATCACGAACCGTAGGTATTTCCTGTGAGCAGGGTGAATAGGAATGTGGAAGTGGTCTAATATTGGCCTGAGAGTGCCTTCCTTTTTTGGAATGCGGAAATAAAGGTAGTAAACACCTGTACCTTGCTGATGTAGGGGAACCAGTCCTATTGCATGCTTTTGCAAGAGAGAGAGAACCTCCTGCTTTAGAAGCGTGAGATATTCTGTGGACATTGGATGTTGTTCGGGAGGTAGGGGGGGGGGGGTAGAATTGAGTTCCAGGCAGTAACCATACTGGATACTTTGTCTCACCCACCTGTCTGTGGTGATGGAATTCCAGACAGGTAGGAAATGTGATAGTCTTCCGCCACCTGGCGTGGAGTGGTCTGGGGGGAGTGGAGGGTAGTCACTGTTTTGTGGTGGGGGAGTTGCGGGTGTTAGAACCACGTCCTCTCCCTCTGTTGTTATTGCCTCTGTAAGTCCCTCTAAAATATTCTCTGTTAGGGGAAGTTTGAGTGGGGCTATTATAAGTGGAAGAGGTTTTCTGTGCCAATGGTTTCGGAGGCGTCCCTATAAGAGGAGCAACGAAAGGAACCTCTACTAGTTGTTGCCTGTAGAGCCCCCATAGACTTGGCTGTTTCCGTGTTCTTATTCATCCATCTTTTCTAAAGATGTGTCCACAGTAGGTCCAAACAAGTGTTCCTAATCCAAATGTTGATTGAGGATGGTAGACTGCAGCTCTTACTTAAAACCAGATATGCATAACCATGCATGTCTGCGTAGTAACACACTTGTATTTTGCGAGATGCTGTATGCGCTGCATCCAGGGCACATTTAACCCCTTGGGTGCCAGGCCTTTTCCCCTCCTGTGCCTGGCGCTTCCCTAGTGGGTGGGTGTCATGACGAGATAGTCTCGTCATGGGCACAGCGCGACTGTGCTCCATGACGAGACCATCTCGTCATGGGCACAGAAGAGGTTAATAGAGGTATTTGTGATTAACGTTCCCTCTTGTATGAGATCATTTGCCTTGGTTTTATATTGGTCTGGGAGATGTTGCATGAGCTTTTCAAGCTCATCATAGTGAGCGCTGTCATACCTTGCTAGTAAAGCTTGTGAGTTAGCAATACGCCAAAAATTTGCCGCCTTTGACGCAACCCTTTTACCATATGCATCCAATAGTTTAGACTCTGTCTGGCGGAGGGACATCACCTGTGGTTTGGTAATTTGCCCGTTTATGGGCATTTGCCACTACTAGTGAATCCAGAGGGAGTTGACCCGTAATGTAAGCTGGATCGCTTGGAGCTGGTTTATATTTCTTTTCAATTCCAGGACTCTAGCCTTGACAGGATCTTTAAAAATATCAGGGTCATGTTTATTCATCCCTTTCACCATATGGAGAGTATTTGTTGATTTTTAAGGCTGCGATAAGGGCTCTAATAAAAAAATCTTCCTCCAAAGGGTCTGAGTGGCATTGACCCCCATGGTATTGTGCAGCTCTATTTATTAGTTGCGCAAACCCTAATTTGTCATCTGGAGGGAATGGCCTTTTGAGATATACATCTGGTTCAGGTACATCTAGGACATTATAATCATCCCAAGAGTCATGAGGTGGGATACGGTGCGTGTCATCGTCAGTATCATCATTATCATGTGGGTCTATGTCCTCATCCCCACCCCCTATATCCTCATCATCATCTTGTGGTGCAGGTGAAAGAGGAGGCACTGGAGAGCGTGCTGGAGAGAGTAATATGTTTGGAAGCTGTGGAGGTGGAGAGAAAGGCCTCATAGGAGAAGCGGCTGAGTCTTTTTTCTTTAAGAGTTTCTCAGGTGTGTCGGAGGTGTCCAATTTCCTCTTTTTAGGTGGTATAGAAGTGACCTGACCAGTAACGGGTCGATATGGAGTGTTTTTTGCTTCGGATCCGGTGTATCTGGATGAAACAGTTTTTGATCCACTGTCTTTTTTCGGTGCCGGAGACTTAGGCTCCGAATGGTTCTTTGGTTTGTCGTCTTTAGCTTTAGGAGGGGTTTTAGTCTTCTTACGCTTATGTGGAGTTTTCGACTCAGAAGGTTTGGAATGTTTATTCAGATCTGAAGCCTTGTGTTGACTATGTTTCTGTGCCGATGAGTCAGGTGTCGAGGGTACCTTGGGTTTGTGTTTCGCTGCCGAAGAGGATTTCTCGGTACCGTGGTGTGGCTGGCCCGATCCCGAGCTGCCTGAAGGCTTTGTGGACTTCATAGCCAGAGCCGGGGCTTCTGAAGTATTGTCATGGTGTCGACCAAGACCCGAAGGTGAAGGGTTTACTGGAGCCCTGTGTTTTTTCGGGGCAGGGGCTCACGCTCCGTTGACCTGTCTTCCGAGTCTGATTCATCGGCTTCGGAAACGCTGACTAGTTCATACCCCATCTCTGGTTCTGGATTATCGGGGCCTGCATCGAAGATGTTGTCCGGCGCCAAAACGGTTGATCTAGACATTTCGTGACGTCGAGCCCAGCGATCACCTATAGTTTTCTTGGACCTGAAAGAAGCACAGGCCTGGCAGTGTTGACTCGTGTTCTGGAGAGAGGCAAAGGTTGCAGACCTCGTGGAGATCTAGGTTATGTTATAATGGATTTGTATAGCGCACGTACACCGGATTGGTTTCTTGACGCTTCTTGGATAGGTGACGAAGGTATTATAAATCAGTGGGTAGGTCGAATGCCTGTTTGAAAAGCCATGTTTTTTGCAATTTACGGAAGGTCGTGATATTTGTACAGCTTTTGATCTCTAGGGGCAAGGAATTCCAGTACCTTGGGCCCAAGAAGGCAAACCTAGAGCCGCCAAATCGTTTCTGTTTAAAAGAGGGTATTGTTAGAAGGTGCAAGTGAGTGGATCTCAGATTCCGATTTGGAATATATCTAGTGATTAAGCTGTCAATGAATTTAGAATTTTTGTGATTCAGAGATTTAAATATGATGCAGCCCATCTTAAAGGCGCACCTTTGTGATATGGGTAGCCAATGTAGTTTCCTAAGAAGGGGGGAGACGTGTTGGCGTTTGTTTTCCAGCAAGATCAGCCTAGCTGCTTGGTTCTGTATCAATTGTAAACGGTAGTTAAGATAGGCTGGGATACCGAAGTATAAGGAGTTGGCATAGTCAATATGCGAGATCACCATGGCAAGGATAGCTTGTAATTTTGCTTCCTGTGTTAGGAACCGGCTAATTTTCTTTATTTTCCTTAGTTGGAAGAAACATGTAGATGACACTGATCCTATTTGGGCTTTCATGGAGAGATCATTACAGATAGTAACTCCTAGAGTTTTGGCATGCTTGGAGGGGATCGGTGGTTGTCCCAGTTCATTTGGCCAGAAATTGTGGCTCCAGTGATTTAGTGAGCCACCCGTGAGGATCAGTTCAGTTTTATCCAGGTTTAGTTTCAGTTGGTTGCTGTTCATCTAGTCGCGGATGAACAGCATAGTTGCTATGTGTGGGAATTTAGCCCCAAACTTCCATTTTTTTAATGGAGTCCTTTCCATATGGTGGTTGATGGCGTCGATCGGGCCAACAGCCCGCGTCGACGACCGGACTCAAAGATTTACTTGGTTTTTGGATACTCGTCGACGGAGATCGCAATCGAAACAATACCATCGAACGGTGAGAGCTTTGCGCTTCGAAGGGGGATCGAATACGACACCAACCTGGAGCGCAGCAAATCGCATCCTAACCCGATGGCGGAAAAAAACAATCTGGAGAGGAGTCAATGCCCATGCGCACTACTAACCAAACGAGGAGTCACCTATCTCGTGACTACAAAGACTTCTACAATAACAAAGTGCAAACATCCGAGCCCAACAACAGATGGTGATCCATGCACAAGTATACGATCTACAGCTCATATGCCTTGAACGATTATTTTTGCCAATAAGAACAGTGTCAATGTACGTTCAGACCAAAGCAGAAATAGCGTTGCCAATACCAGTAAGAACGATGTCAATGTATAAGATGACAACTGTATGCGCAATGTTAATAATGTTGATAAAAACTATACCAATGGCTGCCATATTATTTGTAGGAGTTCCAATGAGCTGCCATCATTGCTACTAACCCAAGGTGACCTACCCATCAACCCAGAGTCAGAGATACATGGGCAGGGGGGTCCTGCGACCCACACCTATCAAGTAACAGGTCACAGGTGGAGTTCCATGCACTAACAGCAAAAATACACGCAGAGAAAAACCCAGATCAATTCAACAGAAAGACAGTTGCACCACAAACAAGTTTGAGGTAACTGGCTCCAATAAAACACATTAAGCAAAAGGCTTACATTCCCCATAAATACCACAAAGTTAGATACACATGTAGATAAGTACACTCAACCAACCAGGACATGACATGACATGACATGCACGCCACATGTAGTGGTCACGCGCTCCTCATGATGTACATCTGGACACACACACACACACACACACACACACACACACACACATTGGCCCACATCAGCTCCCCAGAGGTCGAGAGCCACCTGTGTCCTTATCAGATGCACACATTTGATTGCTTTATGACTAAGATGCTCTTTGAGAATGTAGAGAACATTTTTAAGTGTACCTCATTAACTATATAAACTGACGGACAAAATTTTGTACATCGAGAGAGTTTGAGCAGACGCACTCTATCCAGGCTCTCCCGGCCGCTGTAATGAATTAAACTAACTTGTTCCTGTTTAGCCAAACGCCTCTTATCTTTTCATTTAGTTAAGGTCAAATTATATACGAGCAACAACAGAATAGGATAAAGTAGTGGAAGACATACCTAGGAACTGCTCTCTGGGCACTAACAATCCCTTGAAATCTCTTCCACAGGAACAGGAGATCTTCAATGTGCACTATGCACCGCCATGGGACCAGGGAGATGGCCAAACACCACCTAAAGTGACACCCATGACGGCAGATGAAATTGTGCAACCTGGAACCCCTCAGGAGAAGGCCAGCAAATCGAAAAATAGATGGGCTTCTTGGGGACTCTGACAAGCATAAGAACACTTGCGTCACGGGCCATGAATATGTAGGGAGCTAAATGTGAAGCACATAATAAAAGAACATAAATTGTAGTGAGCCACGGAGGCTATATCACCAGTTCCAAGTGGGTGGCGATCCCGAGAAGAAAAGCGACACCATTCCACGTTAAGGCATCGGCAAACGACCTAAGCAGCTATACGGCAGCACTGGGAGAGTGGGAAAAAGTGGCACTGGTTAGTGTATATGCTCCACCGGGACTACAAATGGACACACTGTGCAGATTAAGCAGCCAGATTGCGCAACTCAGCAAGCCCCGACTATCCTTGGTGGAGAATTCAACCTGGCACTAGATTCGGACCTTGATCGCTCTAGGACTAGTTGGTGAGCCCCGCTCCTGGCAGGGAAGATGCATGCCTTTGCACAAGCATCTGGCTTGGGGACATTTGGAGAACATTACATGGACTAGAGACGGGGATATTCATGCTACTGTAAGGCACACAGCACTCGTTCCCACAAGGACTATTTCTATACTCCGTAGCCAACTTTACACAAATTTATTGATGCCGACTACATGGCACAGGGGATCTCAGACCACTCTCCCCTCCTGGGATACACCTGAACACCCGAAGCCCTGGAGGACAGGGGTAATGGAAACGGCAATATGGCACCATGCCAACCCAAAAGTACCCGAGAGATCACCATGCACTACTTCATAGCGAACAAAAACACAGCGAAGGAGGAATCCACACTCTGGGAAGCCTATAAAGCCACGATCTGCGGTGTGATAAGATCATGGGAGGTGGGAGAAAGATGGAAAATGCCATCACAGCACAACTGGAAAAATTAGAGGAGGAGATCCATGAGCTAGAGTGGGACTACCTCCGGCAACACTCGATGGAACAGAAAACTAGATTACCGCTGAAACAGGAGAAGCTGGGAACAAAAAGCTAGCGATCCAGCATGGTGGACGTGCACTAGGCAAGCTCCGCAGAGCCAGTCTTTAATATCCGTCATTTATCCTGCCTCGTCGGTACAATTCTTGCCGAAAACTCCCCGCAGCGGTTGAGGGTCCAGTGGAGAAAAAGGCGTTTGGAAATTTGCAGAGACCGCTGCGTTTTGAGGAGACTGCTGGGGTGCGCGGCCCTGGAGGCCTAGCAAGCGGGTTCAAGGCGGAGCCGGCTGGGCGGCGGCTCGAGCTGCAGATGACGGGAGAGGAGCACTGAAATGCTCCAAGCGAGGAGAGCCTGACGGAACAGTGATTTGGCCCCTGGAGGCAGCCTTTGAACGGGGACTGCAGCGATTGCTGTGCCTGTGTGTACGGAGGCTATCGGCGACGGTCCGGTGAGTGCCTTAATTCCTTCCCCCCCCGCGTGCCCCTACTGGATTTCTATGGCCACATTGGGCCACGCAAGGGAGATTGGGCAGCCACACTGGGGGCCGGAGGTGGGAGCGGCACCATTTGAAGTCGGGTTCATCTGCGGCGGGGCCCACGAAGACGCGCAACACTTTGACTGGGTGTCGGTGAGCCGGCCCTCGCAAGGATTCATACTGCCTGCTGTGGTGCGTGTGCTGGTTATGAAGAGACAGGGGGTGGAGGGGTTGTTCTTTGGGCCCTACAGGCCGTTGAGGTCAGAGCTGTGGATGGCTGAGACGGCCATTTTATATACTGGGGTGCCCGACCCCGAGCCCTACCTAGACTGGTTCTTGCCGGCAGGAGCAGGGGGAGTTTTGGTGCTGTGGGCGAGTGGAGTCAGATGCTGGGCCCCAGGTGGCGAATTCTGGGACTTGCAAGCAGCTCTAGCAGATAGTGAATGACCCTTGCTACACGTGAGCGCAATCCCTGGCAGAGGCGGCCTGTGGAGACGTGGTGCTGGGGACGCTTGAGGCTTGAGTGGATCCCTGTGCGGGCTGTTGCGGGCGTTATCCTGGACATTTGGAGGAAGGGGGGGTGGGGGGGACACCTGTTAAGGGGGGGGGGGGGGTGAGACAAAACTGTCCAGAGAAGCGACCGGGTTAGAGCTCGGTGCGGCTTGTATGCAGGAGGTCTCCGCCCATGTTCTACCTCCTTAGGAGTCGTTATACTGGACCCGGTCACCACAGGGTGAGACCGCGTGAGAGAAGGTTTGCAGGCCCTGGACTTTGTTGGCATAGATTGGCCTGGGATCCTGTCTAGGGGCCTTTCTTGCTGTCACTTAGCGGGGTTCGTGCCTCAACGCCAGAATGACAAAAGATAAGCCAACAGGAGGCTCGGCTAAACAAAGCAAGATGGATCGCTACACCGGACCAGGGGCCTCAGCAGCTGGACAGGGGGGCACGCAGGGTGGCGTCCCAGACAATGCAGCACTTATGGCAGCAATCACGCAGTCCGGAATTGCCTTGAAAACTAAAATTGGGGAGGTGGGCTCTGAAGTTCTGCTCCCAAGACAGGACCTGCGGAACGCGACGGAGCGAATTACCGAGGCCGAGACCAGGGTCATTGGAGGCTATTACTAGAGGCCTGGCGTCACGGGTTGAAGATGCAGAGGGTAGGGCCAGGAGAAGCAAACTATGCTTTGTGGGATTCCCTGAAGGATGTGAGGGTGGGAGATATGGAGCAGTTCTTGACCAAGTGGCTTGTAAGTTGGCTTTCCCCGGAATTGATGTCTTGTTGTTTGGTCGTCGAATGGGCGCACAGGGCCCTTGTGTGGAAGCAGCCCCCTGGGGGCCAGCCCACGACCTGTCATTGAAAAGATCTTAAATTATCATGACCGGGACGTCATTCTGAAGCAGGTCAGACTTAAAGAACCTCTGCAATTTGAGAACACTCGTTTCCTTATATTCCCGGACTATACCAGACTGGTCCAGCAGCAAAGGCAGTCATTCATGGCGCCCAAGGCCCGCCTCTGAGAGCTGAACCTCCCGTATGCTCTCTCGTATCCTGCCAGACTGAGTCACCCGAAGATGTGTTTTTAATTGGACGGTTGAAATGGTAAAGGTCCAGCCACACACGCGCCCAGGATGGAATAAGACTCTTCATCTAGCGAGGTAGTTCGCAAGCCACCCAATTCTAAACTTAAAGGGACTAGGAGATCGAGATCCGGACGCTGCTCTCGGTCCCGTGGTGACCCCAGCAGATCTGCCTCAGCACCTCGGCTGGGGAATTCGGCCTCATAATCACACTGGAACTTTCTCATCTGGGGGAACTCTTGAGACTATTCGCTCTGACCGACAAAGCGAAGGTAGGGGTTAGTACCCTCGTTTGACTTTCAATAGTCCCGGGGAACGCCCGTTGACTATGGGTGGGTTTCGGGGGAACCATTGGCGGGGGAGGGCTCCTGTTGGGGCCCGCATGCCACCTTCGCCGCGACAAGTACTTCAGCAGTTTTGAGGTATGGGGGGGGGGGGGGGTAGTTGGGGTGTTTATGTTGTATGTTTGCATTGGAACACTGCTCTACAGGGCCACTAATTGCACACAAGATGATAATTGTCCTATGTATCATGGCTTGGGGAATTCTTGCTATTTAATTGCACTACACCACTGTTATTTTGAACCACTGCCTGCCTACTGGTTGTTCATTGTCCTGATCACTAATGTCAATGGCTTTATCGATGGCCGTCCCCACAGATATGTTGCAGACCCATGCTGGAGATCTCCGGATAGTGAGTTGGAATGTTAGGGGAGCATTAGACAAGGTGAAGAGGGGGGTTATACTCCAGCAGGCCAAACGCTATCGGGCCGACGTCCTGATGCGGAGACGCACCTAATGGGAACAAAGGCCCTATATGTCTTCATAGATATGGTTATATTCAAGTGTTCCATTCCGGGTTCACGAGGGGATCCTGTGGGGTCGCCATTCTCATCCACTGAAGGGTCCCATATAAGCACTCCAAGACGTGGGCGTATACTCAAGGGAGATAGGTCTTCTTCAGGGTCACTGTATATGAAGAGCAGGTGGTATTGGGTAGTGTCAACGCCCCCGCCATTGTCCTGGACATTGGTTGAGTGCCTTACGACCCTGTGGGCAGACATACCTGATGGGTTGGCAATTATAGGGGGAGCTTGGAATGATGTGATGGACATGTATTGAGATAGATGGAGACAAGGTGGATAACCTATTGTTTGTCAAACCACCAAACTACACTCCCTGGCATCCAGATTGGGCTGGGTAGATCCCTGGCATAGGTAGCATAGCGAGGAGCAGAGTTCTACTTACCTCTCAGCAGCACACAAATCATGGACTATATCTTTGTGTCATTAGGTGCAGCCGGTAGGGTGAGGGCATCAGAAATTCTCCCGAGGGGATTATCAGATCATTCTCCGGTCGTCCTCATGATACAGCTGGGCTCTGCAAATCCACCCTTTCAATGGCGTCTCTCCCCCTGGAATTTGCAGGATAATAAGAATAGAGAATATATAGGGCAGGCAATTGACCAATACTTGGACCTTAATGTTGGGTGGGTAGCTGCCGCCGAACCCTTATGGGAGGCACTGAAATAAACTATACGGGGCATAGATATATCGTATTGCTCTGCGGCACGTCGAACCCGGAAGGAGTCGCTACTGAGGTCAGAGGGCCATATTATGGAACTTGAACGGGGCAGCAAGGGGGGGGGGGGGCTGGTGTGCCGTCAGTTGCTGATGGAGAGACAGACTCATGCCGATCTTTTGAGGGATGAGGCCCGATTGGCGTCCCGTAGTAGGATTTAATAATTGGGGGGGGGGGGGGGGGGGAAATAAGTCTAGTAAGCTACTCCATCGTCTGTACCAGGAGGCCTTGCACCTCCTGGTTGTTCCCGGTATACCGGGCCCTGATGGGAAGATCCGCGGGGATCCTTCCTCGATTGTGGAGAGCTTCACACATTACTTTGCGGAATTATATACCCCCAAGGAATCTCTATGATACACCGCTTCATAGGGGATCTTCCGCCCCAGGCCCTTTCAGATGAGGCTCGTGCAGAACTGGACCTTCCGCTCACAGAGGAGGAGCGGAGTACGGCTCTAGGGGATTTAAACTCCGGGAAAGCCCCGGGCCCTAATGGATATCCATGCAAGTTTTTAAAGAACTATTTCACGAAATTGGGGCCTCATCTCTTTAGGGTAGTGGATGAGGCGAGATATTGCGGATGCCTCCCGCGTAACTGGAGGCATGCAGAGGTGGTCGGGTTCCATAAACCGGCCAACCCCCGGACTAACATGCCTCGTATTGTCCCATCTATTTATTGAAAATAGAGGATAAAATCTTGGCTAAGGCATTGGCCAACCGCCTCCAATCCCATATTACTTCCCTGAATCATCCACACCAGGCAGGTTTCATGACTCAGAGAGCTACGAGTCATAACATGCTTCGAGCGCATATTGCCATTGCCACTATCTGGGGCTTGGGTGAACAAGCCGCACTCCTACGGGCAGATATGGCTAGGGCATTCAACTCCCTTAGTTGAACGTATTTATTTGCCCTTCTAGATCGCCTAAATATGGGTCAACGCTTCTTGTCCTACTTAAAATTGATATATACGGACCTTACGGTATCTGTGCGTATTGCGGGGCTACCTCTTTCACATTCTCTATTGGACGGGGCACCCGGCAGGGTAGTCCACTGTCACCATTTCTTTTCTGCTTTGGCGGTGGTGCCTCTGGCGGCATGGGTACGGATGGATGCACAGGTGACAGGCTTTTAGTGGGCACAGGGGCTATCAGACCGCATCGCATTATATGCCAATGATGTTTTATTCTTTTTGACAGATATTAATAGGACGGGGCGGAGGTTGCTTCATATCATGCAAATCTTCGGGGAGTCGTCGGGTTTGTTCATGAATCCCTGTAAATCCACCCTGTGGATACTGGGGAAACAAATGGAATTGGGGCTGTGGGCCTCGGCTGTGAAGGTTACTAGGGAGTTTAGTACCTGGGAGTTTTCCTGTCCGACTCACCAAGTGTGTCCTGGGACAGGAATATTGTTCTGATGTGGGCGTGGGTGCGCGAGGTATTGAGAGCCTGGTCGCACATGCCTCTCTCTATTCCTGGTCGGTTGGCCATCTTCAAGATGGTATCTCTACCGCGTCTGCTTTATCAATTGCAGAATCACCCATACCCCATCCCCCCTCTGTGGTTTTGTCAGGTCGACTTGCTTTCAGTCAACATACTGTGGCCACCTCGGATGTCCAATCATATTATATGGCCTCGCACCTATTGATAGTGAATGAATGGTCGCATGGGGACAGGACGGACCCAGTGTATGCGGTGGAACAAAGCTGCATGAGTTCACCACTATACATACTATCTTATATTCAGCCTCCCTGCGCAATACTCTGCCGGCAGCCACAAGGGTGGTGTTCCAGGTGTGGAAGCAGGCTTTTCGGAAGATGGGATGGTGGGGCAGGTTGACGAAGGAGACTCCTCTGTGGTTTAATGGGAGACTGTCACAATTGGCTGCCCTATCGGGCTTCCGAGTTGGGACAACATACGAGTCTCTACCTTAGGAGATGTGATGCGGGGCACGGTTCTGAAGTCCTTTCAAGATCTGCAGCAGGAATATCAGATGCCGAAGACCCAAATTTATAAATACCTCCAATTTCGGCATGCCATCCTTCCCAGTATTACGGGACTGGAGCCCTATTGAAGCCAAAGTGTTCATGGGAGACCTGCAAGATCATAAAAATCGCCAAAATGTATCAGTCCCTAGTGACAAATTGTCCCACCACACTAGATAAACTTAGGGAGGCATGGGAGGGAGACCTAGGCCCACTGGATGAAGATGATTGGATGAAAGCTACGTTGTGGTCAGGAAGAGGAAACCTTGCTTCACACGGTATAGCAGTGTACTGCACTCACAAAATTCTGGTAGGGTGTTTTCGCCTGTCTTGCAGAGGTGTTGGGGTGGGAGCTCCCCTTCTCTCCTAAACTGGTGCTTTTACATATAATGGAGGGTGTCGGGGGAAATATTTATAAATGTCATCTAATGCTGCTGAGGCTCACACTGGCTAAACGAGATATTGCACGAAAGTGGAAGGCAGTGGCCCGCCTTCTTTGTCAGCATGAAAAAAAGTCTTGATTTTAGCATGGGATTGGAGATTCCTATATTTAAGGCAAGGGGGTTGCCTGCAAAAACATCCAAAGATCTGGAAGCGAAGGGCGGATTATCGAGGCCTCTACATGAAGCCCATTTTCTCTGGATATGCTACGCTCCTGGGATTACTATTCAGGACTGAGGAGTAGGGGGACCAGTGATTCAGTAGAAACTTTCATTTGATGGGGTGGAGGTGGCGCTTGGGATGCAGTGCAACGGGGGGAGTTATATTGTTTAAGTTTAATTGTTTCTTTCTGAAAAAGTATACTTTAAAAGTCAATGCTAATTGTTTTGCATTTTAGACTGTAGCAGATAGCTTCTGGGTTACAGAGCGCTGCATTGTATTTGACACAATAAAATCTGTTTATAAAAAAAAAGTAACAGGAGAAGCTCAGCACACTGTCCAAGGAGGCGGTCAAACGCACGCACACACAGAGCAACAAAAACGCATAAATGAGGCAGGAAACATGGCAAGAAAGGTCTTAGCCTGGCTTAGTGCCAGAGAGAGCGGAACCCTACACTGCTATTAACAGCCCCAGGCGCATACAGATCAGTGACAGTGAGGCTATAGCAAACACTATGGTGGTTTACCTGCAGGACTTCTATTCCGCAAAATCTACTCAGACGGAAGAAGCAGAACGAAATTTGTCAGCGAATGCCCAGGCAGGAAGCTAGTGGCCAATGAGATCTAACAAGCTCTCACCCAATTGCAATCAGGGAAAACCCCTGGGCCCTAATAGATTAAAACAGCCTGTGAGATTGTAGCGCCACTAAATCAAATGCCCATCGGAGGGGCATGCTCCCCGATGACATGGAAATAACAATAGAACCCATACCCAAGGCAGGCAAGCACAGAGAACGCTGGGAATTATACCAGTGGATCTTGCTACTCAATGCAGATACACAAACATTAGCAAAGGTCCTGGCGCATAGGGTACTGAAGCGGATATTGAATCTGGTACTTTTGGACCATAATGGCTTCATGCCCCACAGGTCCTAAAAACTTACCCTGCGCTGGGTGTAAAACAACATAACCATGGCAAGAGGCCCAACAGTACTGCTGGCCATCGCCTTCCTTGACGCACACAAAGCGTTCAACTCTGTGGAAGAGCCCTTCCTTTTTGAGACCCTCAAGAAAATGGGTTTCAGATCAAAATGTTTGCAATGGGTACAGCTATTCTACACAAACCCAAGCGTCTGGGTGAGAAGAATGATACCCTATCCCGGGCACTCCTGATACAATAAGGTACAAGGCAGGACTGCCCCCTCTGGCCGATGCTACGTGCACTGGCGGTGGAGTGACTAGCGGAATGGATATGGGTGCATGCCCAGATCTAGGGAGGACATGGATATACATTTGGGAGAAGCGTATCTCTATACTTGGCAAAACAATAAATGTACCTGGCTTGGGTGGGTGAGGTTGAACCCAACATATGGAAAATACTCAGAACCAAGTATGAATTAGGACAAATATCTAATTTTCACAGACACCATCAAGCATCCTATCCATCCACCACAAAGACGGTGACAGACCACTTTAAATACCTGGGACTATGGATCTCCAACGGGGACAAAATATATGTATAAATACACTAGCACCCCCTACTTACCAAATTAGACAGACAGAAAACACTGGAAGGCTTTGCCACTTTCCCTAATCGGTCAAGCGACTCTTTTTAAAATAATTGCACTGCCTAGATTCATGTATGTACTACAGAATAGTCCTCATGCCAAACCGCACATGTTCTTTTAAACACTTTAACAGATTACTGTCCCTGCTGAAGCAGGATTGACCACTGGGCATAGCACTAACTACGCTCGACATATGAGGGCAGCACTGCACAACTAAATGTCCGGAAATACAAAAGGCACAGGTTAATGTCGTAAACAACTTGGCGAGTGCCTTCCTAGATGACCTGGCATACAGACTGGACCGCACGATAGGTGAGAAGGGCTATTTCCATGCCCTCTCTGGCAGTAAAACGATGAACGATACATTGCTTTCCATAATCAAGGTAGTCGCCACCTGCCATAGATTTCTGAGAGAGATCTGGGTGGGGAAAGCGAAGAACACCAAAGACCCATCGATGGCCAGGGACCAAGCTGGCTCCAGTCAATACCCTTCTGAGATTCAGAAAAGAGATTGGATAGACCTTTCCACCCCAGAAGAGATTTGGGATGCTAATGGTATGGCTCCCTTTGATCACTTGAGACAGGAATATACCATGGCTTCAAGCCAGTTATTTAAGTACCAACAGCTCTGTTGCGCACTTCACTCCCAGATCTCCCCCGCAGAAGAGACCAGGAAGGAGTCGCCCCTGGAGAGGCGGCTGGTGGACAGCCTCATGACAATCAATGCAATCCCTCTCTCTCTCTCTCAAACTTATAGGACACTAATGGTGAACACACAAGGAGAACTGAGCTAACTAAGAGGGCACTGGCAGAAGGAATTGGGGCACATTGATGATAATGACTGGTGAGAAGCCTTACAATTCCCTTGAGAGGTGGCAAGGTGGCAATATAAGCACCCTTCCACTAACTAAAACTCAAAATACTACACAGGATTTACTATGCCAGGGCACTCTTTCACAAAATTGGATGGGCAGAACAGAATTGCCTACATTCTTGTGGCCAGTGGGGGTTCCTTTCTTCACACGCTGTGGCACTGCTCAATGCTAGTACGATTCTGGATGCGGGTACGGACCAGACTGGAAGCCGCAGTGGGCATACAAATAGACAGGCAAGTGCCCCTGGTGCGACAGGGAGTATGGAGGGGTTCCAAGATTACTCCATAACAGAAAGTACTAGTCATCCTGGGACAACTGTAAGCCAAAGGGAAGTTATACAAAAATGGGGAAGGGCAAACCGACTCAGAGTTCAGGACTGGTTGAGAGAAATTAATAGATGCCGCACAATAGAACAAGCATTGAAAATGCAATAGGTGTCTCGCGCCTTTGATTAAGTTAAAGCCATTTGCTTTGCTAATGGTAATGGTATTGTATAGCAAAGCAAATGGCTTTAACTTAATGAAAGGCGAGACGTATTGAATTTTTAATGCTGGTTAATGAATTTGTTGTGACTCCCAATCCATTTTTTTTCAAACTCAGTGCCAGGACACGCTTAAGTAGTAGCACTTTGTATGTTAATTGTCTATAGTATGAACGGAGCCAAAAAGGCAGGGGGGAACTGGATAGGGTTAAAGGCAAGGACAGCCCAGATGTGGCAAGGAGCTGGTTAATGCATTGTCAAGTGTTAAAGAGGTGCGTCTTCAACTCTTTATTAAATTGGACGGCGTCTGGGCGTTATTATAAATACAGGGATTATGTCATATCCACGGACGCAGGATGCTTTAGAGCTTCTTTAATAATGGCAGACCATGAGGACCCACAGGGAGTCGGTGCGACAGAACAGAGACTAAGAGCCAGCCAGTGCGACAGGAGGCCAGGCCCCGTGGTCAGCGTGACAGGTCTGAATTATGCGGCAGCCAGTTTGGGAGAAGCCTGGCTGCACAACCGGTGTAGCAGGGCCGCTGACATCAGACTCTGCTACGAGTGTGACAGGTGGAGTACACCAACTGAGTGTACAATCCGATGCTGGTGTGACAGGGTGCCGGGCTATGTAGCCTGCATAAAGTTGTTAAGCTAGGCTGCAAGTGTGGTAAGAAAGAGGTTGTGCAGCAGTGTGACGGAAGAAAGTAGAGAGATTGTGCTCTGAAGGGAAAGTGGATGCAGAGGCCAGGCTCCACAGCCAGTAAGGTCAGTTGTTTGTACACGCGAGTCCTATATCGGTCAAAGTTGTGAAGTACACGTTCTCTTTTGTTCTGTGTACAGGCATATTGTGAGTCACTTGTTGGAACAAGCAGACCGCAGAAACATCTGTGCAAAGGGAGCCTCCAGTCAGTGGACTGTCAGGCTGCAAGCCATGTACGTATACACAGAAGCAACACTGAGATCACGGCGCTGCCTGCTGCTTCCATGCAAGGTAAACTGATTATATGCAAGGTAAATTGTCCTCGCGTGCAGCTATAAAGTGCAGTCAGAAAGAGAAGGGAAAATGGTGGTAGCGGTGGTGGTTGCTTAGCAGAGAATGGGGAGATTGCAGTGGAAGGGGCTGGAAAGAGGGGCACAAATACAAGGCAGTGACCTACTGATCTAAATAGAAAGAGGAACAGGTAATCAAACAGGCAAGCAAAGGGAGGACAAAACAGCAGGGTATATGGATTAAGGACATTAAAGATGGAGAAACAAAAGCAAAGTCGGCGAGTGGAAAACTTCACAAAGGAACGGGAGAGTTGTACAACTTAACGGCAGAAAGTCAAATGTGCAGTTATGAAGCGTCACATGTTACAGAGACGGGGAGAGCCCCCCGAAGCGGAGACGAGTCAGGCAGGGTCAAAGGGGTGATGTGTATAGAAGAGGCGCCTAAAGGGAGAGGCACGGGTGGGAGGGGTCAAACGGATTGTGAAGAGTTGGGTCACGTCTGATCGAGGAGCGATGCACCACAGAGTACTAGAGAGGCCTGTGTGGAGGAGTTGTGAGGGTCCGCAGGGTACTCGAAGCCTCAGGCTTTTCACCCTTTCCTTTGTTAGGCGCTTTCTTTAAGCAACTTCACTGGGCAGAAGCAGGAGACGCTTGAAAGCCTCAATTACTTAACGTCAGATTGGCTATTTGTCTTTTAGGGCACAGACTTACAGCACAATAAGCTAACACTGCAGCAAAACCTACTTAAAAAGTAATCTACTTTCAGCTCCCGCTGGTTTCCAGCCTAGAGGGGGGCACTGACCTTAGAATACTGCTATGCCCCTCAGGTCCTATTTTAGTCTCTCCGACTCTTCCCCTAAACAAGTCATAGCATACAGCCCAGATCTCCAGGTTACTCTTTAAATTTGTCCCTTCCAGCGTAAACCCCGATAGAGGCCTTACAGCTACCCTTCCTGGACCAGTGCAGTTCCCTGGCTATAGGTCTTAAACAGCGAATGGCAAAGAACAACCCCCACCCCCCAAAAAAACCACTGTTTTGAGAGCGTGTTGGATGTAGCCGTTACACACCCAATAACTGAGGCCAGTCTCCCCGTCTGTTTAATCAGACTCGGAGAACACGGATGAGAAACCCGCCCGGTCTCCCAGACTTTAAAGCAGGTCCTGCCTCTACACAGCCCAGTCTCCTAGCTCACAGGCCATTCCCATGCCCGCTGAGATAATCAGCAGCATGCAGCCAGCAGCATTTCAGCAGAGTCCCTGATCACACTGAACAGAGACATCAAATAACACCAAATCTCTGCCCCCGCATACAACCAGCACCATTCACATTACACACACCAGTGACTGCTGCACATACGGACATTGCATCACAGAACAGGGTAGCTGATTTACCCACACAACTGCACGAGTGGGAAAGCGATCAGCTGTAGAGGGACCGTGACTGAGATGGGAAGAACAGTCCTACCTTGCAGTCTAGAAGGGGGGCAAGGGGGTACACCCAGGACAGTTTTTACACCCATGTGTCAAGCACCGGCTCTGCACCCCAGGGGCAGCTGCTGCCTCCCAGACCTGTTAATTCCATCAGGAAGAGGGGTCCCACTCTGTCACCAAATTCTTCCTCTGCTGTAATCGTGCTCGCAACATGGTATTAGAGCCAAAACTCACTTCAAAAGATTCCCAGCCCCCACCTCCCCAGGGCAAAAGAAAATGCCGGGACCACCCCAAAATACTATCCGGGTGGGAGGGGCTTCGTCTCACACGGCAATAGAAGGCACCGCTATAACCAGCTGCACATCCTTTTTCAAGGGGTTCACAATATAATTCATGCTAGATAAGATTCCCCTTGCAAAAGCATTTTTAGAGACTCTCCCTTATGCCCCACAACAAACACGTGATGATAAAGGAGGTGCTCTCTGCCTCCTGTCCCGTCTCTACGGCCCGTGCTCCAGACTGCTTTTAAAACCGTGGTTGCGGGCTCTTTCCTGCTTGTGAGTCACTGCAGCTGGGCTTGAGAGGAGTCTGTCCAAAGTCACCGAGCCCCTTTAACTACGGCGCAGGGGCCCACCTGTCACAGGCATTGGAATTAATGGAGTATGTTCTGTGTGCTTTTCACATCACATGATACCATGACAGGCTGTACTCTACCCAAAATCATACCAGAAGAGAGACTGTGGTAACCTGGGTTGGGGTGGCTAACCAAAGGGGGCGGGGCAAGGCATTGTAGGTTTATTTTGTTGTAATGTGTTTTTTGGATTGACTTGTGAACGACTATGCTTATAGTGAGGAGGTCACAGATATTGCAACATCTGCAAAATCAATAAAAATGTTACTCACATTTTTTTAAAAAAACAATAGCAATAATACAACACTAAAATCACTTATGTAACAATACAAAGTGGTTCAAGAAAATTTCATCAGGCGCCATGAGTTGGTGCAATTTTGCATTTCACGATAAGAATTAATCAGATATCATATTGTGGGTACAGTGGCTACTTCAAATTAGATCTTAGTGCTATATGTTGGAGGTCATTAGGATTACCACAGTACATTCCACACATACACAGCCCCGCCCCAGCCCTCGGGCCTAAATAAATGTAGCCGAAGACTTTGCCATCCTGAAATCCTCACAGTGAGTAGGGTTGGCCCCAGAAATGATTAGCCCACTGTGTTGGTTAGAGCATGCCAAGTCATTCTCACGCACAATCTTGTATCAGAACTAGTTTACTTACTATTATAACTTGTGCTTATATTATCTCTTGGCTGGAGAAGACCAGGGTCCAGGCAGATGCAGACTGCTGGGTGCCAACTGAAAGCTTGCGACTCGTAGAAGTCTTGGCCACCTGGGTATTTTCTACACTCAGTGCAGGTAGGTTCATAAGTTCATGGAGGGGAAGAGTGAGTGACTGGGGCGGGGTGTGGGGCCTTCTATGACCGCTAGTTGAGTCGAGGGGGGGGGCGGGGGTAAACAGATTCTGCAAATGGGAGGGATTGGGATGCGACAGTTCCTAGTACCGTTACAGTTTGAGGGGATTGCTCCCGTAGCCGGCTGATTATCAGGGATCCGGCATTGATTGAGTGAGATGGTGGTATACTATGTCTATGGGATCTAAATATAAAATGTTGACCTGCATGTGAGGGGTCTCCATAACCCAGTGAAATGTAACAGTCTATGCTTTAAAGGTGTAATTTCTATAAGAGACTCATACATTGTGCAACTGTGTTAACTGTTTGAGAAGACGCTGGAGAGGTCAGGTATATGCCGAATCTTACTCCGGATATGCAAAAGAGATCTAGATATGGCTTGCCCTGGGGATCCCGTTCAGATACACATCAACACAGATTGACAGAAACGGATGGCACATAATATTGGAGGGGGTGTCGGGGGTGGGGGGCGCTGGATGCTCACAAATTCTGCTTTATCAATGTGTACGCACCCAACATTGACGACTGCATGTTTTTGGACGTGTACTGGCGGCATCTCAAGGTTCCATGACTGCCGAGATAATTACAGCAGGAACTGTCTCGGGTGGACTGATGGATAGGGATACCCCCGACAGCGGCAATAGCGCTAGTGCGGAAGAGCTTGCTGCTTATTGACATATGGAGAACTCTACACCCACGTACCCTAAAGTATTCATGTTACACCCCCACAGCGAATACATATAGTAGGCTGGACTTTTTATTTTCCCCATGGGTGCTGCGCATACAATATTAGAAGTACATTATTTAGCTAGCTTAAGCCCGGTCTTATCAGGCTTTTCGAGCACGGTGGCCGAGGCTCTGGGAAAATATTTTGAGCTCAACTGGAATAGCTCCAGCACAGGGCGACTGAATGGCATGCCATGAAGATGGCTCTGTAAGGGTTGTGTGTGTGGACACTACGGTTGGTTTGTGTCGTATGCTGGAGAGCGATCTCACACATCAGGTAGCTAAACTAGAAAGACTGGAGAGGATCCTCTCTGAGGACCTGACAATACCGATGAATTGGGACAAAACGCCACAGGGTGTGTGACTTGTGGGATCAACAGGATAAATCGGGTATCTAACTGGCGCACTTGATTCGCTCAGACATCTATGCGACCAGTTCTGGTGCTTGGAGACCGAGGGGTAAATGTATTATATACTCAGAAGGAGATTAAGGATGTCTTTGCAGCACATCTCGGTGAAGTCTATACTGAGGCTCTGTACGCAGAGAGTTTTGACCAGCTCCTGGACTATTCATAAGATCTACCGCTACTGCAGATTTCTGGATAGGATTGAGAATTATTTGGGGTCCCACTGTTGAGGCAGGAACTTTTGACTGCAATAGATGTGCTGAAGAATGCTAAAATCTAGTGGGGAGGATACGGAGGGGGGATGGGGGGAGATGCAGGGGGAAACACGGACCTGGAAGAATGTCAGTTAATCACTCCCCATATTCAGTTTTATCATGGAATGTCAACGGTATGGGGAATAAGGTCAAAAGGGGGTTGGTGGCCGGATATTGTAAAAGGCTGAAACCGGATGTGATCCTCTTACAAGAAACACACCTTAAAGGGCACGAGATGTAATTTATTGGGCCGCAGACCATACACAACACTGGTGCACGCGGGCTTCTCCACTGGGGCACACGGTGGAGGTCGCTATATTAAGAAAAATCCGCCATTCAAGATAGAACACACGTGGCGTGACCCTAACGGAACATATGTAGCAGTACAAGGGCTTTGGGACAGGAGACATATTTCACTTATTAGCGTATATGCACCCCAAATTACAGAAGCAGACGATGGACAGACTGGCAGCCATTCTTCTTGAAGCAGGTTCCCACACCCACATCATAGGGGGAGACTTTAATGATGTGATGGACCCTACATCCTACATGGGATCTCACAACAGTCCACCAAGGAGGCCCTAGGGAAACCCCACTCAAAAGGTTTGTAGATACACTGACTCACGGACCTGTGGCAGAAACAGCATCTCCAGACCAAAGCATACTCCTTCTATTCCAGGGCTCATAAGGCATTCTCGAGAATAGACTACATATTTACCCTGACAGTAGAAGTAGGGGAAATACAAAGGATTGAATACCTAGCGAGGGGTCTTTCGGACCATTCGCCCCTATGGTTAACTACTGGTGTGCAGTCACAGCGCCAACCCAGAGACTGGAGATTGAATTCATGGGAACTACGAGACCCGTAGGTGACTGAAGAGCTTAGAGTAGACATGGAGTTATACTTCCGGGAAAATGTAGGGTCGGTGGATTCCGCCATGGTTCTGTGGGAAGCCTACAAAGCAGTCCATCGGGACAAGGCTCAAAACATGATCGCCCATAAGAAACGCAAAGAGACCGAGGAGGAAGATAAACTGGAAACGCAGCTCCTACAGGCCGAATCGCAAGCCAGCACAGGAGACTATGCTTTCAGGTTAAGAAAGCTGAAACTCTTGCAGCACGAATATCTTGCGCTAGCCAAAAAAAGACATTCAACTGTCGATAAAAGCCATGCATAGGAGACTGTATGGTGCTAGTGATAAAACTTGTAGATTGCTTGCCTGGCTCAGCCAGAAAGAGATGGAAAGCAGATGGGTAGCCCAAATACAGACTGAAGAGGGTCAGGTTCACAAGATCCCAGACGCGATAGCACATGCTTTCGCGGGATACTACGAGGCCTTTTATGCAAAACGACCTTTAGCAGGCACCGAACAGATACACACATTTACAATCTATGCAACATCCTCAACTAGAGTCCAGTGAAGCACAAGCGACAAAATTGACAAAAGAAGAAATTGAAGACGCCATAGGCCAGATGAAAACAGGTAAATCCGCAGGTCCCGACGGGCTCCAGCTGGAATTTTTTAAACAGCATGGGCCACTTTTTAGCACATATTTACTTCAGATGTATCTGGAGGCATGGGAAAAGGGTGCAGTTCCCGAAGACCTGAGGACCGCGACAATTGTGGTAATACCTAAAGAGGGGCAGCTGCCACAGAACTGTAGCTCGTATAGACCCATTTCTCTCAAACATGGAGACTAAGATTTTGGCCAGGATTCTAGCCAACAGACTAACCAAGGTTTTAACAGGAATTATCCATAGGGACCAGTCGGGTTTTATGCCTCACAGGTCGATGAGACTCAATCTTAGACGGTTTGCCAACTGGTTGGAGTTGGTGCAACATAGGACCGACCCGCACCTCATTCTGTCCCTAGATGCCGAGAAGGCATTTGACATGGTCCATGGGCCATTTCTCATGGCTGTACTGGACAGACTGGGTTTTGGTCCTGAGTTCAGGAAATGGATAGCCCTTCTGTATGAGGGACCATTAGCTAGGGTCAGAGTCAATGGGTAACATCCTGAAAATTCCCAATCGAAAGGGGCACTAGACAAGGTAGCCCCTTATCCCCTCTATTATTTGCGATAGTCCTGGAACCCCTGGCATGCGTCATTCGCGCACTCCCGCACATAACCGGCTTTAGGGTAAATGACAAGGATGGTCTGGATGAACCCATTTCTCTGTATGTGGACGACATACTGTTATATGTTACGAGCCCTGAAGCAACTCTCCCTAAGATAATGGAGAGCTGTGAAGACTATGGCAGGTATGCGGGGTACAGAATTAACTGGGAGAAGTCAAGTGTCTACCCGGTAGGGCAAGAGGTCGAAAATATTGTTTATCCCAGTCAACTACAGGTTTCAACCACGGGAATAAAATATTTAGGTATCCACATTACGCTTGATAGGCAACTGGCGTTGAAACGGAACCTGTACAAGGTACTGGGGGAATTCAGGTTCGACGCGGACCGATGGGCTTCCCTACCCCCAACACTGCTTGGAAGAGCAGCACTCTTCAAAATGATAATCCTTCCAAAGTTTTTGTATGTTCTGCAAAATACCTACCATTCAATCCCGGAAGAGGTGTTCAGCAAAATTGATGACATCCTGAGGAAGTTCCTCTGGGGAGGGAAGCCCCCCTAGGGTGGCACTGGGGAAACTGCAATGCAACCAATATAGCGGTGGCATTTCCCTGTTGGACCTACGGGCTTACTACTGGGCTGCTCAATTGATAGTAATAAATGAATGGGCCTTTGACGAGAGGGATCATCCGGCGTATGCGCTTGAGCACACACAGTTCCTCTGCAGGCCATACTCACACTACCTCTACGGAGACAAGGGTATTGCAAAATTGTTGCCGGCCACTCAAATAGCGATAAAGGCATGGAAAAAGGCGGAGAGGGGGGTGACCAGGGAAACCCCGCTATGGGTGGGAACACGACTTAGGAACTTGTCAAGTTGAAGGGCTTTCAGAAGTGGGATCTGGTGGGTATTTCCCAGCTTAAGGACATAACATAGCATAAAAAGCTGCTGACATTCCCACACCTCCAGCTAGAATATGACATGAACAAGACGCAACACTTTAAATATCTGCAACTGAGGCATGCCTGGCAGGCGCAACATATTGATATGGAGGGCCTCCCAGAGTATGCCCCGTTAGAAGGGCGACTCTTGATGGGTGACATTGAAGGGAAAGCTGTGTCGTGGACCTATAGGACAATTATGAACAACACACCCGACCCACTGCGAAAACTGAGACTACACTGGGAGACGGACGTGGGAGACATAGAAGATCTAGACTGGGAAATGGCCCTGATGCACCCGAGGGAGGTAGACATTAGATCTAGACTGCGGCTGATTCAATTTAAGTATCTACACAGACTGTATTACGACAGATCCAGACTGTATAAGATGGGTAGAGGAGAGTCCCTCAATTGCCTGAAATGTAAAACCATGGAAGGGACCTTCTTTCACACTGTCTGGGGATGCTCGCATGCACAGCTGTACTGGGGCACACTTCTGAAGGAATGGGAGCTTATATTGCAGGAACCAATACCCCCAGATCCTATGTTCATCCTGCTGGGTATACCCATGGAGATTGAACTCCCCAAAGTAAAGTTGGTGTTGCTCCAGCTGGGTCTGGTAGTGGCCAAAAGAGGCATGGCGAGGGCTTGGGGAGCGGCGACTAATCCAACACTGGAGGAATGGCGGAGAGGGATGGACATGTATATATTGAGGGAGAAGACAACATATAAAGCGAGGGGGTGCCCAAAAAATATTTGGAAAATATGGCAGCCATGGCTAACTTACTATGGCCTGACACTCACGGATTTACAGTTCGGGGGAAGGGGGGATGCATGGAGGGGCGTGAGGGGAGATGGGGGATTGCGCCGACAGACAATATTCGTTGTTGTTGATTATCTACGTGCTAAGATTGTTTGACCTCGCTCCACCTGTAATGAAAACAGAAACAAGATGCTTTGTATATCCAAAGTGGCTTCGCAATGTGATTAAGAAAATGCTAATAAATAATTCCCCCTCAAAAACAAAAGGAATGCTAAAATCACCGGGCAGGGATGGGGTTCCAGCAGAGTTGTATAAAACGTCTGCAGGAACTTTGGCAGATCATCTGTTGCCGGGGTATAATAAAGCCAGATTTTATGAAGGAGGCTCTTATCGTAATGATATCGAAGCCCAGGAAAGATCTTCGAGGCGGGCTCCCATCGCCCTCTCTCCATGTTGAACGTAGATTTGAAAGTTCCCAGCCATGTCCTGGTGTCTCAGTTGCTCCCACATTTATCTCGGTTGGTTCATATGGACCAATCTGGATTTTAACCCCACCGTAATACACTGCGGAACCTCAGCCGCTTGGCAAATGTGATACATGACCCAATCTTGCAGAGGATCAATATGCTCTGGCCTTCCTGGACATAGAGCAGGCATTTGATTCAGTGAGGTGGAACTGTGTGTCGCAGGTCCTGGATAGGCCGGGGTTGGGGCACAATTATATACATTGGATAAAACTCCTTTGTAGTTGTCAGCGTGTGAGAGTACTAACAGGCAAATATGTATCTGCTGAAATCCTATTACAGAGGGGCACCAGACAGGGATGCCCCCTATCCTCATTGTTATTTGCCCTGTCCATAGAGCTCTTGGCATCTCGCCTCCATCTAGCCCTACATTTATGGGGCATAAGGATTGGGAATTTGGACCATGTAGTGTCGCTTTATGCGGAGGATGATATGATATATTTATGCCACCCGGATATATAATGTCCAATACTACTAAATGTAATGCATGAATTCTGGGAATTTTCAGGACTTTGTGTTAATTGGGAATAATCATCTTTCTTTCCTTTGGGACATCTGCAGGGTTTGTCCCTCTCTCGGTTGACAGATATTGGGATACCGTGGCAGGTAGATAGTGTCAAATATCTGGGCATGTATATCACCCACAGGGAACTACCGACATAGGACCTGAATATGGGATGGGTGATTGCCAATCTGTGCCCTTCCATAGCATTTTGGAACACATTTAAACTGTCCCTGATGGGGAAAATATCACTCACAGATTGTGATACTGCCCTGTTGCTTATATGTCATGCGAGGGGCTGTATATGGAGATACCAAGAAGGGTATTCCGTGAGCTTGGCCGCCTACTGGTGGAGCTCCTGTTGACTGGTGGACACAGTACGGTGAGCCTTGAAACCTCCAGAGGGAATGGGATAGAGGAGGGATTGAAGTCCAGGTCTAGAGCTTTATTATTTAGCGACACAACTACAACATACAATACATTGGCTAGATGGTGAACACAACTGGGAAAGGGCCCTACCGGAAGGCACACACAATGGCCACCAACTAGTGGGGCTGCTGATGTGAGGTTATGCGTTGCCTGGCGTGTTTCCACATTTGATTCTTCTGATGGGCCTATTGTGGGAGGGTCCGGAGGGTCTTGGGTAGGGCGCCATATGCTCCAGATTTAGACGTGTGGCTAGTGCGCGCTTGTGAACAAATGTCCCATACCATGACAATAGAACGATGGCAGGAGGGCACTCGTCTAATGTTGGATTTGTATCCGGCTGGTCGCTTTATAATCTTGCCGGATGCAATAGAGAGGTTTGAGTTAGGACAAAGCCAATTGCTCCAATACGCTAAAGTAGCGGCAAAGGCTCGACAACTCTGGCCGTCGTTCCCCGAGGTGCCAAACTCCTCACAGACCTTGGCAATGCTCCTCTCTATGGCGGGGGGACGTTAGTTTATTACACAGGTATACCATGAGTTATATAGACATGTGACCATATATGGCATATTTGAAAATAACAGTATATTATTTTACAATATAGTGTTGTCATTTGCATTTTCAAAAGCAAAGTTCAATATAACAAACAAAAACGAAGAGCAGCAGGCAATGTTCCAACATTTATACGGTTGCATAGCTTCTACTTGAGTCAACATCTGGATAACTGGGCCTAAAGTGATTAGGTTTTGCTGGTGTAAACACACACTGCAGTATGCAAGATACCCCAATGCTTACCAGCGATTGATTAATGCCATGGCAAGGTTGTACACAGACACAAATTACCAACAAAACACATCAGACAGATCACTTGCATACATGCTACACAGAAAGGTAATGGCATATCGACAGGCATGGCCTGGGCAGCCATAGACTCGGTTATCTGAAGCCGAGCCAAAAGGCCTGCGGTAATGAGGATCCTGATCGCCCAGGCTTCTCGTGGAACCCAGCAGTTGGGGATGTGGATCCTCCATTCCTAGCCAGCCGCATTGGAGTGCTTGGTGAGAGGCCGAGACCCGCAGGGATGTGGAAGAGAGACGTGGTGGTTTTGCACTGGTAGCAGTAATGGCAGCCACCAGGGACACAAAATCTACACAAGAGCAGCCCCCTGACTGAGACAGCAGTTTCTGCAGCTTGTGTCTCCTTGCAGCTGGCCGATTCCAAGCCCAGCGGCTGGTTGGCGGTGGGCACTCGGCTGGGACCCACCTGGTTTTTGGAGAGGATCGCAGTGGGCCTGTGAGGATAGCGTCTGCCAGGGAAGCGAGGCCCGTCGTGCAAAGACCACAGCAGTGGCTCTCCTGTTTAGCCACGAAGCGGGGAGAAGGTCACTGTGCCTGTTGAATCCAGCGGAGGTTGGGAAGCCTGAGGGCAGCGTACACAGGCCAGTTTTGGGAGAAGGACTTAAAATAGAGGGTTTTGTAGGACTTGGCCCACGCAACACTGGGACTTGTCAGAGGTCCCGGAGGGGTGGGGTAGCAGACTGGTGCATCAGTGCGCCTTGCATTGCTAGGGGTGTCAGTCCCACCCCTACTACAAGGCCGGAAGACAGGGGATCCTGGTGGACTTGGCCCAAGAGGCACATGGAACTGCCAGAGGGGACATTTTACCCAGAACTTCTGGGTGATGACTGGGGGTATTTTGTCTCCTTCCAGGGGACAGCTGCAGCTGAATGGAGGGGCCACACTCCTTCTGGAAGAATGTCTGTGTGGGAGACTGTGTGGGCGTCCGGGATTGGTTGCCTGAGTGAACGCTGACCCCACTGCACAGAGGGTCTGTAACAAGCAAGGGCCCCCCGGCCAGGACGGACCAGATAACGACGCAAAGCTGAGAAAACTGCAGACAGAAGTGGACATCCTTGCAGCCAGACTGGAAAATGCCAAGGGGTGCTCAAGGCACAACAACGTTCACTTGTTGGGAGTACCAGAGCGCGCAGAAGGGCCTAGTACTGAACTCTTTGTGGGGCAAAGGCCTGTGGACACAGTTTAAGGGGCAAGTTTCAACCCTCTATATGGTGGAGCGGGCACACCGGGTGCCTGAGAAGCCTCTCATTCCAGGAGCGCACCCAAGGCCGATTGTGGCATGTCTTACATTTCTGGGACAATATTCTACAGCGTGCACACTCCCATGGGCCCTGGCAAGTGGGGGGCCAACCAGTCAATATTAATCCTGACTATACAGCAACGGTGCAGCACCAAAGGGAGACTTTCCTAAAGGTAAAGTGGCACTTGCGTCAGCTCAACATCAAACCCAGGCGACCCAGCCATTGGGGAGGTGGATAGTTCTAAACCCCCAGCACAAGTTGGCAGGGCGGGTGAGAAGGGATGGGGAGTGTTTGGGGTTCGCGGTATGGTGATTTAATAGCAACCCTTTTTGGTGATAACGATGTGCCAGGAAATTTGTATACGAATCCCTGCAAGGATGGAGACCAGGCCTTTGAACATGAGTGAACACCTCCCTCAAAAACATATCCTGGAATGTGAATGGGCTAGGCAATAAACTGAAAAGAGGGGTAGTGATGAAGTACCGGACAAAATATTCCCCACACTTTATTCTGCTTCAGAAAACAACTCTCTTTGGTACTAACTGTAGCTTTCGGGGCAGAGGGAGACATCAAACCCTGGTTCATGCTGGATATTAAATGGAATCAAGGGGATCGGGAATCCTAAAATGTAGATCCCTGCCATTCCAGGCAGCCAGAACATGGGCTAATCCTCGGGGATGCGGGACGGTGATGGAAAGCCTCTGGAATGGAGAGAGGTTGATAGTGGCATCCTGGTAACTGCCTCCAGGCAGGAGGGTCTGAAATGGTTGAGGGACTGACTGGTTGATATCCCTGATGCCCTGTTGGAGGTGGGTGGGGACCTCAATCTTACTTTACAAGGGGACATGGATAGGGCGCTTCAGCCAGCTGGGGAAGGGGAGGATATATGCCTCCGCAGATTCATGGAGACCCTGACGCGACTGACCTCTGGAGGGCTGCACATCCCGGAGTCAAGCAATACTCCTCCTCATCCAACGTCACCTGCTTCCTGGCACCACTGGAATTTTTTTTTAGTGGCACAGACCTTCCAGGATAGGTTTAGAAATACAGTTTTTCACCCAAGAGGCATCTTAGGTCACTCACCATTGACAACTGAACTCAGGCGGCCATGATGGCTGGCGGCAAGAACCCTGGGAGTTGACCAAATGGGCGACTCAAAGACATGTGAATGAAGCAATAAATGATATTTCCGTGTTAATAAGGATCAGTGACCTCAGAGGAAGAACTTTGGGAGACCTATAAAACAGTACTGAGTAGTTGTATAATCTCCCATGAGGCATGCAAGAGGCGGGATAGTCTGGCAACAGTACGGGAATTGGAGTAACAGCTACAGCAGGGGGAAGCAAGCCAGGACACTTTACGGGGACATTATTGGCTTGGTTAAGCAAGAAGGTGGAGGCCAGAGGTGGATTCACAGAATCCGTACTTCCCATGGTGATTTGGTTGAGACAGACTAGGGCATATCCTAAAAGTCTGTACAATATTTTCATGACCTATAAGCTCCGTGCCTTTCCGGAGGCCAACCTTCCTGTCACAAACCTGGAGAAATCTGATGTGCACTCCCTAGAGCAGGACATCACAGAATGGGAGACTGTAGAGGCCCGGTCCCAACTAAAAAGTAGTAAGTCTTTTGGGCACAATGGGTTTCCGGCAGAGTTTTTTAAATGTGCTAAGATAAGAGTGATTCCACCACAGAGAGCCTGGTTTTAAATCTCCAGGTCGCAGGACGAACTGCCCAGGGACCTTTGACAAGATCCCTTAGTGCTTAGCATTAAACCGGGCAAGGTGCAGGAGGAGTGTGCTTTATAACGGCCCATATCTATCCTAAACACAGAAACCAAAATATTGGGAAAGGTGTTAGCAACCCATCTATTGCAGGCTATAGACCAAGTAGTGGCCCCGGACCAGTCGGGCTTTATGTCCTGTAGGTCCACAAGGCATAACCTTTGACACCTATATGGTTGCCTGACCCATAGGCATCACATTCGGGAGCCCCCAATGCGCTTGCCACTGAGAAAGCTTTTGACTCCTTGGAGTAGCCCCATCTGATGGACCTCCATAAGTGGTTGGGCTTTGGGCCCTCATTCCTGTCCTAGGTGCGCCTCCTCTACCGCAAGCAAACAGCAAGAATTAGATTTAATGGTATACGCTCAGAGGAGTTCGAATTCGGCAGGGGCACCCAATAGGCGTGACCGTTATCGCCTCTCCTATTTGCAGGTGCCATGAAACCATTGGCGAACTTGATCAGGGGAGATCCCCAGTTGAGGGGGTTGCGTTGGGAAGGTGAGCAAGAGGATGTCATCTCCCTTTACGTGGACAAAGTCTTGCTATATTTCGAGAACCCAGGTGAGTTCCTGTCTAGGGTCCTGGAGTTCCTTAGGGTCTTTGGCCCCTTTTCAGGCATTACTATTAACTGGGGGAAATAGATTCCTTTTCCCCCTCACATCCTGAAAATAAAAGGCAGGGAGCACAGGCCCACTGATATGGGAGGAGATGGGGTTTACTAATCTAGGTATCAATTGGCGGATCACTGTAGAGAAAAAAGAAAAAAAAACGGATCCTGGCTGATTTCCATGAGGAAGTGGAGTTCTGGCATAGTCTCCCCCTCTCACTGTTGGATAGAGCAGCAGTATTTAAAATCATTTATCTCCCTACGTTTTTATATGTCCTGCAAAATGTGTTACTTGAGGTTCCCAACTACTTCTTTGAATCAGTGGAGGCTGAGACGAGGAACCTGCTCTGGAATAGAGGTGGCCCCCTTGTGGCACTGTCCGTCCTGACCAGACGGCCAATGGACCGGGGGGGGGGGGGGGTGGGGAGGGGGGGGGGGGTTAGGGGTTCGAGTTTCCATTTATTAAATTATTTATGCATTAATGGGTGGGCCAAATATTAGCAGTAAATGATTGGTCCTTTGCAGCTCAAAGGGAAAAATCACTATTGGCAGATAGAACACCAATGGCCTCCCAGTGCTATGTGGATCAACTATATGGGCCAGACATGGTCGTGAGCCAACCAGAGCCTTATACAGTGGTAATCCGGACTTGGAATCAGGTTGGGCGAACAGGTTGACTTTGGAGATGCCTTTATGAGAATCTAGAGCCATGCAGAGTTACATGAGGTGGTGGGATACAGTCAGTGGGATCTGTTGAGAATTTTAAAGCTTGGTGACTTGGTGGGAGAATGGAGAAGGCTGACCTTTGAAGAGTTGCAGAGACAATATGTTCTCATGAAGGGCCAATTCCTCCATTATATGCAGGTGAGAGCAATCATGCACAGACCTGTCGAAGACGTTCAGGGTATTGTGGATGAGAACCCTTTAGAATATAGAGTATGGTCTGTAATAGTAACCGCAGAATCACGGGGAAAGACAAGCACATGGAAAATAGATGTGCATGCTAACAGACATGTATACACAACTGCAAACAGACAAATACACATGCCAATACCCTCCACCCACTAAATTTCACTCCCACCATGATGAGCAAAAATTCACTTCTGCTTTTTCCAAGCAACTGTAAGCAGCAAGACCCAGGAGTGGGCCTGTATCAGGAAGATGGGGTCTAGATGGAGAAATGGGTGTATGGATTGGAGGAGGGCAATGTGGCACAAAAACGCAGGGTCCACATGCTATCTATCTCCTTGCTAGGAGTGCTGTTGGAGAAAAGGCTTTGCTTCTTCAGTCACAGAGTCTTTGGCACTGCCTGAAATGCTCCCTCCTCAACACCTGGGCAGGAAGAGAGTGCCACAGGAGCAGCAGTCCTGAGGCATAGGGCTACTGATGGGCAGTCTCTCACTAACCCATAAAGAGATGCATCCTTTTAGTAAATGCACCCACATCCAGCAGCAGCCCAAGTCATTGTTAAGCAGGAGTAGCAGCTCATTGAGAACTAGAAGTGCATCTCAGAGAGTTTGTAAAGGCTGAGGGAGT
The DNA here is from genome assembly GCF_964204655.1 of Triturus cristatus. NCBI lineage: Eukaryota > Metazoa > Chordata > Amphibia > Caudata > Salamandridae > Triturus > Triturus cristatus. Next base: position 333,055,888 of record NC_140584.1, read on the forward strand.
ATTTATAGTGGTGGTGAAATCCTCATGCTACAGGGGCCATGTTACAACTGTCTGGAGACATGGGGAAGAGTGTGAAGGGACAACTCCCATCTCAACTCATTACAAACATTTGGGAAGGAGCTCATTGTGAAATATCACAGTTGTCCACCTTTAACAATTGGAATGAGTTTCGCCTCAAACGCTTTTTAGGTTTCACCTGCACAGTGCTTTCAAAATCTCTTGAGAAGAAAAAGAAAGTCTTAAAAGGGGCTTAAAGCCCGCCCTTTTCTTACCTTTACTTACCATTGGTTGGTTCTCATGTCACTCTTGTTCCCTTGCTTCCTCTTCGGTAGGCGCTTGCTCCTGGGCTTCAGTCTTCGTCCCTGCAGTGACACACGGACCAAGTGCTGCTTCCTTTGGCCAGTGTTTTCCACTGGCTGTAGGCTCCTTCAGGTACTCTTTTTTTGTTTTTTTTGAAAAACCTTTATTGACATATCAAGCAATAACAATTATGGGCCTACAACCCCCCGGGGCCGGCCGCTAAGCAGTCAGAGCAACAGAGATCAAATGTTAACACAGGCAGCACCTCGGGGAGCAGAATCTTCATGCTAATATAGTCTGGCCAGTGAACAGCGCAGGTAGGACACCAGGATGAAAAAGGGTTTTCATTTTATAATGGAAAAAGACAGAAGGATCAGGTGCCGAACAATTTCCCAACAGCGATAAGAGGCAGGCAGAATAATAAACGTAAGCAATAAACAGCAATCTATTGGATCAATGGCGCAGACACAGGAAATTCAGGATGGGGAAGAATATCATGCCCAGTTGCGCCTGCAGTCCCCTGCCCTAAAGCCCAGAGAACACCCCGGAAATTGTGGCACACATGAAAAGGCAACGATTCACAACAAAGGAGGTGTACCACGCTGATCCCAGAAAAGAAAAAACAAGAAGAATCAGAGAAGAAAAAGGAGGCCATGGAAAAAGGAGATTAAAGACTAAAGAATCCCCTCCCCCAACCCCCCACCCTGCACCTCTGCAGATGAGTACGCCCCCCCCCCCCCAGCAGTGTGCCTGTCGCCCTGGAACCAGACCCGAAATATAGAAGAAACAGGGAAAAAGGAGTAAGAAAAGAACCCCACCAGACGGGGGGGTAGAGAGAGTATTAATAAACTGGAGGAGGGCCTTCAAAACATGCCCCCGGCTTCTCCCTCCCGCACATTATGTTTCCCCCAAAGCAAACAGTAAGCAACACAAAATCGACCATGTCAAAGAAAGATGGGGAGCATTTTGCACCTACTATACCGACAGTTATACCATGAGAGCACGCAACCCCGAGCCCGCCCGCCTATTAGCCGACCACCTCTGAAAGATCATTCTTATCCTTGGCCACTCTTGGCAAATCCGCCCATGCATACCCCTCGACCCGGCGCCATGTCCAATGCTACACGGTAAAGGAGCGTCCAAAAACGACCAGGAAGCGACGCACCCCGGTGGGGTAGAAGTCTCTGAGTACCAACCCAGTCAGCATTATGGAGGAACGTCTTTCCCAGTGCTGCCCCAGGATCTGCACTGCACACAAGGTCCAGGAAGGCGGAATCAGCCAGAGTAGACAACCGTTGCTTGAGTTTTCCCCGGGTCGCCGGAGGCCGCGCACCGGACAAGGCCACCCCCCCCCCACTCAGGTCCAATACCTCCGGGACAGATCAGACCCACAGCCAGCCGATCACACGATTGTAGACTGTCCGGAGTTTCCAGCTGGTCACTAGTCACAGGGGTGGCCACGACATTGTCGTCCTGAGTGCAGTGCAGGAAGTCCCTGTGTATCTGAGGACAGGCAGGCCGCAACTGTCCCAACGCTGACGCCACACCATCAAGCCTACTCCCCAATACCCAAACGCCATGAAGCAAGGTGGAATGAAGGGCACCGAGAGCCTCGAGAAGGTCACAGTACCCCAGCACCGCTCTCTGCGATCGCTCCGCTACGCTCCCCAGAGTCGCACACTCCCGATCCTGCTGTGACCTAGTGGACAGGATGGTAGACTTCATCGTGATAAGATGGCCACCGGGTAGGTCCAATCCGTATTGGACCGGGACCCAGGGGCAAGCGCATCAAGGTCCATGTCGCTGGCAAACAGGGTTCCGGAGGCAGACAAAAATGTATCCGTTATGTAGTCACAGGCAACAGTCGTCCCCACCACGGGCCAGCGCCCGCGAAAACCCGGGAGCAGCCCGCAGGAATCAGGGCGAGTTACGGGCGGCGTTCGGGCAGCTCACCGTCGAAGGCAGAGGCAATCACCGGAGAGTCGTGGAACTGCCACCCCGGGCATGCACTTGTTCCGCTCCGCTTAGTGGTAGGAAGCGACCACGGCGAAATGTAGGCCGATAGTCGCACCGATCCGGCAGTCCGACTCCACCCAGTCACCAAAGGCCGCTGTTGTTAAACTGCCACCCGGCCAAGGTGTCCACTCGAGGTCCCGGCTCCAGGGCCGCACAGGCCGCAAATTGCAAATACCCGTTTCTCCGGCGGTACCGCCGCCAGAAACTTCGGAGTCACTCGATCGGTTGCCGCTCTCATTCACAAACACGGGCGCATAGCGCAGGCTGAGGATCTAATGCAGGATATCCGTGCGGGATACGGAGGTTCACGGAGCCGGGAGTCTACGCTGCCGTCCCGGTCGCCATCTTGGCTCCTCCTCCTTCAGGTACTCTTTAACTTTTCACATTAAACACTGACAAAGCCAAATAGCTTGAGCAAAGCTTTTTGGCTTTCTTAAAGTGCTTTTAAAGATGACAATTTGGGGGGCATGGCCAAGATGGCGGCTTGAGCGGACGTGTTGCTCCGTCTCTCCCACCGGCGGCCCAGCATAGCACCAGCGACCGGCCATATTTAGCTGGCGGTCTCCTGCGGCCCTAATCCCGCGGGTGCCGGTCGCTGCAACGGAAGCCACGAGAGCAGCATTCCGGCACGGACCTGGCTCCCTGGGCCCGAGCACAAGGTGTGGAGAGCGGACCCGCGAGACTGAGGCCTGGTTGCGAGGAGGCGCAGCCTTATAGCAGCGGCGGCCGGGCGGGGACCTCTGGGTCTGGGCTACTGCAATGCGAGCCCCTGAGAGGAGGACTGGTGAGACAGGCCGAGCTGCGTGGAGGTCTCGCTCACCCCCGAGCAATAGAACTCTGGCGCCCTGGGCTCGACCATAAGGGGCGGAGAGCGGAGCTGCGAGACGAAGGCCTGGTCGTGGGGAGGCGCGGCCTTGCAGCAGAGGTGACCGGGTGGAGACACCTGGGGCGGGCCTACTGCAACGGGAGCCCCTGAGACGAGGACCCACGAGACGGGCGAAGCCGCATGGGGGTCTCACCCACCCCCGTGCAGCAGAACCAGCAGGTGAATAACCTGCGCGGCGGCCCCGGAGAGGCACAACGCTAGCCCGCCAATTTGAGGACGCGCTGCAGAGACTTGGCAGTCCCGGAGCTGATCGAGGGCCCGGTGAATCTGACGGGACCACCCCGCCCCAACACCTGACAGGCAAGTGACCGCTCTGGGGAAGAGAGCTGCTGTCGGCGCCAACGGCGGGGGGCTGAGTTGACAGGTGGGAATCGGCGGCAGGAGGCCCGAGGCTCCTCTCACTGGGCTTGTATCTTGGCAGCGACTGCACGGGGACAGGGGTCCGACCTCTGTACAGCGCCTAGGGGCCAGCGGACTCCGTGCACACGTGGCGCTCTGAAGGGGGCTCCTGCGGAGGCAGATTACATTGCGACGAGGCCAGGGCCCGCCATCTTGCAACGAGTGGGGGTCTCACCCAACCCGAGCAGCAGGACCAGTGGGTGAATGACTTGTGTGGTGGCCCAGAGAGACGCAGCGCCGGCCCGCCATTCGGAGGCAGCTCTGCAGTGATCCAGCAGTTCAGGGGCTGGTTGGGGGCCCAGCGCACCCGACGGGATCCCCGCCCCCGCACCTGACAGGCAAGTGACCGCTCTGGGGGTGAAAACGGCGGTCGACACCACCTGCGGGGGGACACAGTGGCGAAAGGCGGGGATCGGCGACGGGAGGCCCGAGGCTCCTTTCACGGGGCTTGGATTTGGGCACTACACGCACTGAGACAGGGGTCCGATCCATGTGCAGCGCCTTGGGGCCAGCAGGCTCCAGGCATACCTAGCACTCTGGAAGAGACTGGCAGGCTCCCATGGAGGCGGACTGCGCGGCGTCGAGGCCGGGGCCCACCATCTTGTGACGCGGCCTACCGATGGGTTGCAGTGCTGAAGGCCGAATGGTGACGGGCGTCATTGAGGAGACTCGTGGTGGGGCTAGCCACCGGGACGGGCGGTTCTGAGGTTAAGCGGGCCTTACCCGACCCGGGATTCTGCTGAGGAGGGCTTGGCACCGCTGGTGCCGTGAGACCTCGGCGTAGCTGGACGGCCCTCGGCACCCGGTGTGCGGCCTAGCACGGTGGAGCAAATTTGAGGAGTGTCATCAGGGCATAGCTGTAGGGCTGCATCTGTGACAACACTGCAAACCGCTGAGGCCCGACGCCCGGCGTGAGACCTGCCTGGGTGGACTGGAAGACGGTGGTGGTGGTGGAGCGGCTTGAGATAGACGAGCCACCGGCACTGGATCGCTACCTCTCCTCGGGAGAGCCGTGGGGGGGGAGGTGGGGGGCCGAGTAATGGTCCCCCCTAAGAGTCGTAAAGACAAGACATTGACAGAATTGTTCGCATAGGCACCGGTTGGACCTGCGCCGGGCGTCATGGAGGCGGGTGCGCCCAGTCCCCCATTCACGCAGACGGAGGGAGCTGAACCGATTACCAAGTCCTTTCTAGAATCCATGTTCACAGCCATGAGAGCTGACATTCAAAACCTTCAAAGGGAATTCGCAGCGGAGCTTAAAGAAGTTTGCAGGGATGTGGAAGGAATTGGGGAGAGGGTAGCCACGCTAGAGGACAAAAGTGACGGGCGGGACACGGAGCTGGCAGCGCTACGACAAGAGATCATCCGGATCCATGATCAGCAGGTTGACCTCCAGTCACACGTAGAAGACCTAGAAAATCGGTCTCGGCGCCATAACATATGCATCCGCGGAGTGCGGATAGCCGAGGACACGAAAGACCTGTTTGGCTTCACGAGAGAACTCTTTAATCATATCCTGGATCGCCCACCGGAGTCGGAGTTGCGGATCGACCGGGCACATAGTGTGGGTCCCCCGAGGCCCTCGTCCGTCACTCCGTCCAAATTTTGGTGTGCGTGCAAGACTGCCGCACTAAAGAAGACAAACTTCGTAAAGCTCGTCAAAAACACCCGGTGACGTTCCGGGACCACACGCCGGTCCTTTACCAGGATCTCTCGGCCCTCACGCTCCATAAACGTAGACTCTTCAGGGCGATCACAGCGCATCTTCAGCAGCGCAATATTCAGTATAGCTGGGGGCATCCTTTTCGCCTGGTGTTCCGCATTGACAACACGCTATACCAACTGCGTTCTTTAACGGAGGCAGCTAAGCTGTTGGGGGTAGAGTTACCGGCGGAGATGAGGGGGCCCCGATGGACGCACGGGCTGCCGGGCCTGGATGGCGCCAACAGGGCCGCTGTAGGCGCGCCAAGAAACCCTCAGTGGCGGAGATCCTCAGATGCCAGCAAGCAGCGTTAGAGACTGTCTCCGCAGGTCTGCGCAACTCCTCACCCGGCTGAGTTAAGCGATATTCTCAGCCGGATGGTCTGCTGGGTTTCCGGGCGCGCCGTCGGTGGGAGGAGGGTCTTCCCATTGTGGTACTTTATTCCACGTTGCTACCTTACCATTCACCGGAAGGTGGAGGACACTGGTTCTGGACTTTTTTTGTTCAAATGTTGGGATGTTTGGGTAGGGGTTGGGGGGCAATGGTCGGGGGAGGGCATGGGGTTCCACCATCATTGAGTGGGGTTGCGACAGACGCACTGGCACGGGGAGTACACAGCGCTCGTCCATGGCATGTTCCCCTCGCATGTGATGCGCTCCTTACCTTGCGTTCCGTGAGTTTTCTAGTTAACGTGAATGGCTCCCCACACACTGTATTAACACTCAATGTTCGGGGCCTTAACAACCCAGTTAAGCGCAGAACCATGCTGTCCTGCTTGGAGAACTCGCGGGCCGACATCTGTCTCCTTCAAGAGACCCACCTCCTGGCTCAGGACTGTTACCGGCTCGATCCCGCAAGCTCCCGACACAACTCTTCTCCTCTGGCCCCACCAAGGCCGCGGGGGTGGCGATCCTGGTGGCCCAGCGGTTCTGGGGGTGGGGGGGTAAGAGTTCTGCAGAAAGAGGCGGAAATTAGGGGTCGGCTTTAAGTTTACAGGTTTGCTCCGGGAGCCTCTACCTTCACCATCGGCTCTCTCTACGCCCCTAATGAGGGTCAGGAGCGCTTTTTGCAGTCCACGCTCACGGAAGTTACGGCCACAAGCAACCGCAATATTCTCCTGGGGGGAATTTGAATCTTGTTTTTGATAACATACGAGACAGATCCTGCCAGCGCACACACATCATACGGGCGCGCTCTCGACGGCAGGACTTGACCGCCTACGAAACCTGGGGTTATGCGATTTGTGGCGTAGCTTCCATCCTCAAGAGTCGGGAGTTCTCTTATTATTCTCATGCGCATAAGACATATGCTCGGCTGGATTATCTCTTGGCCTCTTCCACAGTCAGGGCGATGGCCTCGGAGGCTGAGATAGGGGCGGCTTCCCTTTCAGACCATGCTCCGGTGCTTACTATTTTGACTCTGCCTCCGGTGGTGCGGCCGGACAGGGTATGGCGCCTCAGGGACACACTGCTACACCGGGAAGATGTGATAGTGCAGATACGTAGATCTATCACTGATTTTCTCTCGCACAACGCCATTACCAACACAACTTTAGCGACACAATGGGCAGCACTGAAGGCAGTCCTCAGGGGGGAGCTTATTGATGTCTCAGCCGCCGACAATCTGGAGCGTGGACGTAAGAGGGAGGAGCGTACATGAAAAACTAAGGAATTGGAGCAAATGCACCAGAGGACAGGCGCCCCCAGGGTGTGGCGCCAGCTCAAAGCAATACGACAGCAGCTGGCGGCTCTTGATCAAGATAGAGCGGAGTACGCTGCCCTGCGTTTAAAACCTGCTTATTACACTGGGGGGGGGGGGGGGGGGGGGGGGGATAAGTGCGGGCACCTTCTCGCCCACAAACTCCGGGAGGTCCGGTGACGCCAGGGGGTCCGCGAGATCTGTCAAGAGGACGGTACGAGAGTTACAGAGGACAGGGACATAGCCGAAGCATTTTGTGCATACTATGCTAACCTGTACGCAAGCTCCCAACTGACCGCCGATAATGGGGCGGCTTTTCTAGATTCGGTCACGCTCCCAACTTTGTCCGGGCTCCAGGCGGATCAGTTGAACAGAGACATCCGTATGGAGGAAGTGATTGCCGCTATCTCCCGGTTGAAATTGGCGAAATCCCCTGGGTCGGATGGCTTCACCGCCATCTTTTATAAGAAGTTTTGTACCCTGCTGGCACCCCTTCTCACCCAGCTATTCAATTCCTTCTCGGCCGCGGGAGCGATTCCCCCGGACCTCTTGGGGGCTCACATAGCAGTTATCCCCAAGCCGGGGAAAGATCGGACTCGCTGTGGGGCATACCGTCCCATTTCGCTATTGAACGTCGATCTTAAGCTTTATGCGGGAATATTGGCCAGTCGGCTGGCAGCTTATATGCCAGGTCTTATTGACCCAGATCAGGCGAGGTTCATCCCAGAGCGTCAAACCCCTGACAACACGCATCTGGTTGAAAAAGCCTCCCGTACGACGGGAGAGTACATGCTGCTCACGATCGACGCTGAAAAGGCGTTTGACCGTGTCCACTGGCCCTATTTGGAGCAGGTGTTGCTAAGGATGGGTCTAGGAGAGAAATTTCGCACCCATATTTTTAACTGCTATAAATTTCCGTCGGCGTCTGTTCGGGTAAACGGACACACGTCCTCTAGCTTTCCGATAGCGCGGGTCACGAGGCTGGGGTGTCCATTGTCGCCGCTGCTTTTCGCCGCCTATATGGAACCCATGGCCCAGAAGATCAGGCAAAACCCAGGAGTCTCCGGAATTACGTTCGGGGGATATGTGCACACCATCAGCCTCTACGCGGATGATGTGCTGCTCTCTTTATCTAATCCGCGGGAGGCCCTGCCGGCCTGCATGGCGGACCTGGACACCTTCGCACGGGTGGCAGGGTTCAAGGTGAATGTGGACAAGTCGTTAGCCCTTAGTCTCGCCTTGTCTCCACCCACCCGGGAGTACTTGCAGAGCTCACTCCCCTTCCAGTGGGTGGTGAGTCGATCCCATATTTAGGGATTCAGCTGGCTTCTACACTTCCACGGGTGGTGGCCCTCAACTATGCAGCCTTGCGTCGTAAGATCCGCAAGGAGCTGGGACAGTGGAAGTATTATCCTCTTTGGTGGTTGGGCAAGATTGCGGCGGTTAAGATGACCATATTGCCACAGATTCTTTACCTATTCCGCACCATTCTCCTACATCCACCTACCGGATGGCTCCAGCAGACGCAATCAGAATTGGCCCAGTTTATTTGGAACGGGCGGAAGCCACGAATGAAGAGGTTGTGGTCTACTCTCTCACCTGAAAACGGGGGGCCTCGGGATTCCTGATCTTCAGTTCTATTTCCAAGCTACACAGCTACGCCACCTGGTGGAGTGGAGTCGCTGGGAGTCTGAGAAACATTGGCTGTTTCAAGACCAAGCGGTAGCGGCCCGGCCTCTGCAGGAAATTCCCTTTCTGCGTAAACAGCACAGGCCCCCTAACCTCTATGCCTCCTACATCACCCGCGTCTCTTTACAGATATGGGACCACACTAACGTCTCTCATGACTTCACCACCTTTCCCTCACCGCTTACGCCCCTGTTCGACAATCCGGAGTTCAGCCCCGGGATGGATTCGGAAACCTTTAGTAGGTGGAAGCCAGCTGGCTGCCGTTTCCTCTATCATATGTACGATGCTGATGGAGTACGCCCGTTTCAGCAATTCATGCAGGAATACGGGTTGCCAGAAGCAGAACGGATCCAATACTTCCAGGTTCGGCACTGGGCGCTTGACGGGCGGGTTCGCCCATCTGCAGATCGGAGGATTTCCCAGTATGAGCGATGGTTAATAACGCGCACATCAGATAAACAGCTAATCTCCGATCTCTATAGAATGATGCAAGTTCGACATGCACACACTTACAACTTGGGTAAGACACGATGGGAGAGGGAGTTAGGTAGGACTCTGACTCACAAGGAGTGGGAGGGAATATATTATAGCGCCCGACACTCAGCATACCACATGGGACTCTCAGGCACATTCACAAAGGTTGCGACCTATTGGTATTACACTCCGGAGCGCTTACACGCTATGGACCGGAAGAGGGACGCACATTGTTGGAGGGGCTGTGGGCAAATAGGCCCCTTGACCCACTTACTTTGGGAGTGTGAGTATGTCCGATCATATTGGTCACAGTTGCTCGATGAGGTGGACAAGCACTTTAATACTGCGATACCGCGCTTCCCGGCGTACACATTGTTGGGCCTCCCAAATCCTCTGACCTACCCGCTTAAATCGCATAAGGGGCGACAGATAGCCATAGAGCTGGGCTCAGCGACACAGAACATACTTACTCATTGGCGCACTCCCATCGCTCCAACTTTTACGGGGTGGTTACACCGGTTGTGGCATGTCCTAGGCATGGAAAAGCTCACGCTAAAGCTGGCGGGGGAGGGCTCCAAATATGGGGAGCTGTGGAATTCCTTTTTGGCGCTGTGTCTTCCGAATTTAGGGAGGTCACTTGTCCCCGCTACCTGCGCCTGTTGCGTTTATCCGAAGAGCAGAAGGCAGAGTAGGACTTAGGACCGGCAGAGGCAGCGGGTGGGGGAGGGGGAGGGGCGGATGAACGTGGGGAGGGGGTGGGTTAGGGTAAGGGAGGGGGGGTTTTTAGACTTCTTTAGTTTGTTCAACGACACCTTATTGGAACCCCTTACGGCATTTACAGGATGGGCAACGTTTGACTGGGACTTACAGCATAGGGGTAAGGGGCCCATCCACTCTTTCTGGACACACAAGGTGTTGATAATTTCCTTTGTTGGCGTTTTGCTGTGTATTTTGAAATGTCAATAAAAGATTTAAATCATAAAGATGACAATTTGACTGGTAATAGTCATCTCAAGGTGCTCAAACAAGACTTTGAAAGATACTTTGCAAGAAGATGAAAGTTGTACTAGTCTACCACTCGCCCCTGGATTGTATAAATTTTTTTCCAGAAAGGAAGGAGGAACATTTTGAATCTCTATTTGCAGTCAATGTTTACAGATTTGCATTAAAAAGGGTACTCCCAGATGAGGTGCGTTCTCATTGGAGGCTAACTATGGTCGTCTTTCCTTTTTCCTTTATTGGGGCAAGAGTGAAGGGGGATACAAAGTCATGTTTTGCGAACAAAGATGTAATATTGGATGCTCATGTCTGCACTAACTGATGATGCCAAATGAAGTAAAAGGAGCAATACCGAAATGAATTTCAATAAATACGACATGGGTACAATTAAATAGAGCTCTTCCTTTCGGAGGTATTAATGCCCTGCCCTTTAAGTTCCATATTAAGTTTCAAGTCGAGAAAAAGGCTAAAACTTGACAGCCTTTTTTTTTTTTTACTGTAGTCATTTAGGCTTCCGTTTTACATAGTCGGATAGGGGAGAGACCCAAAACCAGGCTCTGGTTGTGTACCACTAAAACAAAATATTTCGCCTTGCACTGTTAGCAGAAAAGTAACCGGGCAATGTCAAAGAACTGGAATTACACTACTTCAAATACATAACATAGCAGTACCGAGAATATAAATCAGGACTCTGATTAAAGAAGCATGAACATCTAAAGAGATACGAGTTTGCATAAACAAAGGTCAGCTCTAAATAAACTCACCAGATGGCTCTTCAGGCTCACTATCATTTTCTTCCTCAGGCAGGGCTTGTGGTTGAGGTGCTGGTACTTTCTTCTCTCTTTCAGCCTTCGCATTCCTCTCTTCTTCAGAATAATACTCATCCTCTGAAAGGTTTGCAAGACTCTCGTCCATTTCTCTGTACTCCACCTGCAAGAACCATACTCACATTTACATACATTCAGGTAACTTTGGTAATACTGATGAAATTCGAAATGAGTTTATGTCTTAACTAGCATACAAATTATTTTATTTTACAAGTTATAAAAATATAAAGCATTGCAATAAATTCGAATTATATTCCACACGGTTTAATTCTCTTAACCTAAATACTCATTACAATTATGAAGTTTTAAATACACTTTAAAAGAGAACACTTGATATGGAAATGCCAAAGACACTTTTGTTTTTTACTCACAATCTGGACTTGTATTGCCCTCAATAGCTTCTAGAGGGTGGTATGCCTGGCCAGGGTGATGGCATGGGATCTTCCCGGGTCTCCTACTTCACAGCACTGATGGGATCGGGGGTAATCGAAATAAACGCCACCTGCTATTTTTTGGGTCTTACACCAACTAAACGAAACAGTGCCAGAAATTGGAACGGTGACCACCCCCCACTACTGGGCATCTGGAAGAAGGGCATGGACTTCTGTATGGATCTAGAAGTACAGATCTTTAGAGCTAGAGGATGCCCACAGAAACATAAAAAATCTGGCAGATGGGCGGATTATCAGGGCTTGACACTTGAACCTCACTCTACGATAGACCGGCATCTTGATGTAAGGTTGAGATACATGCAATACTTTGTAATTCAGAGATTGGGCACAAGAGGGGTAGCTGGTGGGAGGAGAGGATGGAATAGATAGGTTATAGCGCAATATGTTGGGTTGCTATTTTGTATTTTTCTTCTCTTCCTTGCCAATATATGTAGTTCACGATTTGGACACAGAGCTATGTTAATGTATGAATGTCTACCTGTATCTTTATTTGTTCCACTGGGGCCATATTGTGGCAAAAAATATAATAAATATGTTGTGAAAAAAAGGGGAACACTTGGACAATAATGGACATCAGACTTCTTTGGATTTAATCTTAGTCTCTGAACATCTTTGTGCAATTCATTGCTCGAACATCACTTTCAAAGTTAGGAGTCATGAAAGTAGCCCTCAGTAGCATTATTCACAAAAGGAGTCCTTAAATTGATAAACACTTGCGTCTAACATCAACTGATTCAGTTACCTTAACCCACCGTGTGCGGTTCCTCTCAACGGAGCAGGGCTTAGATGGATTATTATGGGGGAACCAACTTTGAGTGTAGAAACTATTTTCTCATCCACACTTAATGTTTAATGCAGTAATATCCTTAGCTAACAATTGCTGTCTCTAGAGCTGCGACAATACACAAGAGATGGTGGAGACACAGCAGTGAAGCCATCTCAGTGAGAGGAACCAAATAGGATGATTGAGGATTTAAGGTTCCTGTTCTTCATCACCCAGCTCCTACGCTTTACCCAATTGCTAGTAGTCTATGGTGGCTGCATGGACTCAACCCATTGACTACAGGTTCCCCGGGAGAATTCCAGCCTGGACACACTGACCTGACCCACGAATATATTTTTGCAAAACTATTCCAGGGGTTACTAGAAAGGATAGGGCACTGAGCACAGGCTGTCTTTCCAATTGCTGATTTATGCTTCAAATACCTTATATGAATAACTTTGGTGGAAGCATTATTGTTTGTTTGCTGTATCTTACTGTACAAGCCCCGGACGTCCTTAATGGATGCCTTGACTATCTGATGACTGCTGTGTCAGTTTCTCAATCCATCAATAATAACAAAATTGTTGCAACGGAGGTTGGCATTGAAGGCGATTTAGGCCATGTGAGTATTTCTGTCCTACTTAAATTAAGTAATCAAGTCAATTACAACTCTTGAATACACTTGAAGATTTTTCCTAAAATTAGCCACATGGTCACATCTGAGACAGAACCAACCTACAACTAATGACAATCCTAACAGAATTGGAAAGGTTTCTGGCAGTGTTTGCTTACTTTGTGTGGTTTTAACAAAAACAGCCCTGCCCTTACCTGGAATTCAAGGACATTTGGGACGGGCAGGGAGAGGATGGATCTTCCAGTTACCCAAGAAACCAGCACTTAACTAAGGTAAATTCCTTCCTGCCGACACAACAAACACACACTATTTACAGACCTTTAAAGCACATCTCTTAACACTCAGACACTGTTATTTCGTTTCAAACATGCCTTTGCTAAATGACTAAGGCTTCTGCATCTCAGAAACTACACTTCAAAAGACTGCAGATATCTCTGGCTAACTGCATCAGAATATGTGCTCCCTGTAAGCGGAGGAAAAGAGCTGGTGAAACTCCAGTACCAGCCAGAACAAGTGGTTTGGTTGTGTTGTGCAAATCATGCAGCAGACTTGAGGCAAAAAACAATCCAACCTGGGAGAAGTAAGTGCCATGGGATTAACAGATCTTCGTAACACTACAAACTGCCCCTATTCTGATTTTAGTAGCTAAGAAGTGTCAGAGGGAACTCGCATGTGTCTCAATCAATCAAATCAATCAGTATTTATATAGTCTGGCCTATCACCCCGGTGGGTATCCAGGCACTGAGGAGAGGTGAGCCTTAGTTGAAGAGCCAGGTCTTCACTCCCTTCTTGAAGTCGGCGAGAAAGGGGGGAAGTTCGGAGGTGGAGCGGGAGGTTGTTCCAGGACTTGGTGAGGCAGAGAAAAAGAGACCTCCGTTGGGGTTCTGCCGGATGCGGGGACGTGTGCGAGAGCAAGGGAGGCAGATCAGAGTTGCCTGGTAGGCTGGTGGAAGGTCAGGCAGTTGTTGATGTAGAAGAGTCCAGCATTGTGGAGGGCCTTGTAGGCGTGGGTCAACAGCATGAAGTGGCATCTCTTCTGGATGGGGAGCCAGTGGAGGTTTCTGAGATGGGGCGTGATGCTGGTCCATTTGCAAATGTCGAGGAGTCTGGCTGTGGTGTTCTGTATAGTTTGTAGTCAGTTCAGGAGATGGAAGGTTGTTCTGGCGTATAGAGCATTTCCATAGGCCAGTCGACTGGTGACAAGGGCTTGAGTCACTGTTATCCAGGTGTTGACAGGTATCCATCTGAAAATCTTACGAAGCATGCGGAGGGTGTGTTAGCAGGAGAAGGCTACTGCATTGACCTGGCGCTTCATGGAGAGGTCGCTGTCCAGGATGATTCTTTGGTTAAAGGCATGGCAGGTAGGGGTAGGCGAGGGTCTAAGCACAATGGGCCACCATGTGTCGTCCCATGGGGAAGTGTTCTTTCCAAGGAGAAGCATTTTAGTCATGTCCGTGTTCAGCTTCAGGCAGTTGGATCTCATCCAGTCGAGAACTGTCATGGTATTCTGGAAGTTAACTCTGGTTGTGGCGGTGTCTTCAGTGGAAGACAGGATTAGTTGGTTGCCGTCAGGGTAAGAGATGGGGACTTTGCATATGATGCTCTTGGGTTCGGAGGCGAAGGGGGGTAGGCGGATTTTCTGTGTGCATCCTGTGAGGAAGGAGGTGATTGGGATATTTGGGATAGTCTGGTAATGAGGGTGTGGTGACAAAGTGTGTAGAAGGCTGCTGAGAAGTCTAGGAGGATAAAGGCTGCAGTCTAACCACAGTCAAGGATAGATCCAAGATCGTCAGTTCGGGCTATTAGGTCAGTCATGGCGCTGTGGTTGAAACGGAAGCCAGACTGGGTGGCATCAAGAAGGTTGTGTTTTTCCAGGTGGTCTGAGAGTTGACAGTTGATGGCTTTCTCCAGGACTTTGGCTGGGAAGGAGGGGGGGGGGAAGCAAGGTTGGGCAGCAATTCTTGAGCATGACTGGGTCAGCAGAAGGTTTCTGCAGAGGGATTTCACTTCTGCATGCCTCCAGGCATCAGGGAAGGTGGCTGTGGTGATGATGACCTCAGAAGATCGGTGAGAGCACTGCTGATTTCCTTCAGTCTCAGGTTGAAGGCGTGGTGGCATTGGTCTGTCGGTGCTCTGCAATGGATGAAGGCCATGATTGCTGTGGTGAGCAGTGTCCATACAGTGAGGTGGCTGTAGGAGTTGCCGGTGCGAGTCAGGAGGTGGGTGAGGTCGGTGGTCTGCAGATCGAAGTTGTGGCAATGTCTGCTATCCTATTGTGGAAGTAGTCCACTAGGGAGACGTAGAAAGTTTGGGGAGGAAGAATTGTGATCTTGGAGGCAGACGGGCAGGAGAACCTCTGACAATACTGAAGAGTTCTTGTGTGATCAGCGCTGACTTCGATGCAGGTAGCTAGGGTGTCCATTTTATCTTCCCTGAGGCGGTGGTGGTAGTTACTGAGGGCCGATTTGAAGGATGGCTAACTCCAGGTTGCTGGTGGTGAAGGGTCTGGCGGAGTTGAGGGCGGTAGTCCTTTGAGTCTCATGAATTTGCTCCAATTGTGACAGGCGTGTGTGGTGGGTGGGTCGTGGTGAGCTGCGAAGGCGAAGTAGACGATGATGTGGTCGGTCCAGGTGCTGGTGTGGCTGGATTGGATTCTGTCCCTGGCCGTGAAGTTGAGGTTCAAGGGGTATTGCGCCGCATGTGGGGTGGGAGACCAGTTGCACGAGTCCGATATTGCTCATACTTTCCAAGAGGTTGGCAGAGTTGGTGTCACTGGGGTAGTTGAAGTGGAAGTTGAGGTCACGGTGGAAGTTGAGGTCACAGAGGAAGATGTAGTGCTTGGAGTCGATTGACGAGGATGAAGAAGCAATGATCAAGGCTTTATCACAGTCGTGCCCAAGGCTTTGCCATACTACAAACCCACAAGGAGGTTATATCATGGTATGGCCCCTGAACCAGAGTACACAGTTCACTAAAGATCCACCATAGGGCAACTAAGTCTTCGATTTATGGATACAAGAAAAATAGGCAGGCAGGTTTGATTGACAGGATTTGGGGTTCCCCAGAGCAGTCGCGATATGGAAGAGACATATATGTTCCAGACTTCACACTGTAAAAGGAGGGGCCGGTGTCTCCTAGCAAATCCAGTTCCTGTGTGAGACACACTGCACTCAAAGATGCACACTGCCAAGATAGGCAAGATGAATCACTCAAGCAGAGAGAGGGCAGGGGGCATGGCCCTCTAGTGGGCTACCAATCAAGGGAAAGATGCAAGGATCAATTGAATGCCTGTATTTTAAGAAAACACCTGGGACAACAAAGAAGAAAGCACCTAATAAACCACCTTCTTGACAATTATCAGTATTTTCCCTTTCAGGAAAATATTGATTTTTTTCTAATAAGAAGTGACAATTTTAATACGCAAATTACCATGGGCTTACAATCTGGGATAAACCGAGGGCTATAAAAGAAGACCACATTTCAACCAAAGGGTCTGCTAGTTTTCACATTTATTGTTTTTGGATCCTGCCAGATGAAGACCAAGCTTTGGGGAAAACAGCCTGTTTGGAAAGATTCGGCATTGAGCAAAACGACTACTCTGAAGGATACATGCAGAGACCTTATTTAAAAGACTTGTGAAGCAAAAGCTCAAACAGGCAATATCGAGGCTACCCAGGAATGATGTGAAGCTACCTTTTTATCATCAGCACTTGTGTATACTTCTGCCACCAACCTGCGGATGCTCACATTCTCAGAGTTCATTTTCTCACTAACTAAAACTTTTGCCAGATGATGACTCAATCCTATGTCGAATTACACATCGCAAAATGACCAGCTCCTACCTCATCAAGACCTCCCTACCTGCCAACAGATTAACTACAACAGACCACAGACCACCACATGAATCTAAAAGTTGCCAGGCAAATGTGGTCTGGTGTCTGCCATTGGCACTGGCCACCCAAAAAGTAAATGAGTTGCTAGTTGTGATGTCAGAAACCACTCTGCCAAGCATGGACTACACTACCCATCAGTCTTGGGGCAGACATCTGGGTGGGCCCCGGTAATAAAAGAAGGATGTACCCGTTCCAACCACATTCAGTATTCCAGAACGCTACAAGACTCAGAAGCAGCAGTCAACCTCCTTATTCCTTGAAGCATGTGTGTGGACTGCAGTTCTCATATTTCAGGGTCTGAAATTAAATGAGCATTTACTTGCACAGCTTCGCTGTTGCTCAAGCTGTTATTTCCTCAACTAAATATTGTACTTTTATTGACAGACCCTGTGTGTTTGTTGTTACCTGAGCAAGTGAACAGAGGGATGAAACACACCTGGTATGCCTAGATAGGTTTTCTTTGTTTGAATCGGTTTGTTGAATTTTTACAAATCAGTATATGCGGTTTGCACATTTGGTATAACAGTTTGCACAGTATACATGAGCGTATTAATTACGAGAAGTAAGCACATGTATTTCAGATTGTTACACTATTTAGTTGTCAGTTGTACCTAAGGAGATGTACAGGTAGTGGCGCTTATGAAGATGTCAAGTTGCAGTTTATTATTCCGGATAATCTGTGTGCTATAACCAATATTTCACTGCGATGAGGCCAGTTGTGTAACCAGCAATAGACAGGAACTGAGTAAATTGAAAAATAAACTACAACAAAACCTTGGCATCCCCATGGCCCGTCTCAGGCCTCCCCTCAATAAAGTCTTTTGACACACACTTCGCACTTTCTAAGCACATCAGTTCATTGTTGAGACTAGATATTAGCCCGCAACCCAGTGTGAGGCAGGTAGGGCATTTCTCAAACAGCCCCAGCAGCCACTGAACCAATTAGTGAACAATGTCGTCTGTGGCGGCGAGTTAGTGCCAGCGCCTGGAGTCGAATGAACAGCGGCACGCAGCTCAACCAGGATAGCTTCCCGGTTGGTCGCTATTGGGTATTTATGTAGCCATAAACTATCTTCCCTGTGCAGGGTGACACTTTCTGCCTGAACACAGATCATATTCGATTGTGTCCAGGCAGCAAGCGTGGGTGTCTCCCAAACCTTCCAACTACGAGTAATAAGGAGTTTGGCCGCTATTAGCCCTAAATCAAGGAAGCAAGATGTGACCTTATTTTTCTACGTCCTGCAATAGAGGACGAGGATACACACCTCTCAGGTGTGTAGCTCCAAGCGTCCCATGCAGGCAGACAGCTGGGTTGTGATACCCTGCCAGTAATACTGCAGGTGTTGGCACCTCCAAAGCATGTGCAGGTGGTCGGCATCCACTAGAAAGCAACGGGGGCAGGCGGTGTCCATTTGCTGGAAGGATTGGTTGATTTTTGCTGTGGGTCGGCATGGGAGGAGAGCTAGTCTGCAAACCAGTGGATCTGACGTCTGCCCAGTCCCATTACATTTAAGTATTGCATAGTGAGGCGTGTTGGTAGTCCCAGTGCCATGTCACCCCATCTGCTCCCCATTGCGGTCACCAGAGAATTATATAGAAGGAAGTGGCCTGGTGGGAGGTTGCCCTCCTCCATCAGCGACTCGTAGATCAGGAGACTATTAATCCAGTAGAGGTCTCCTATAGTGTGGATGCACGGTGCATGCCTAGCGGTTAGTTCTGCTGTTAACGTAATGGTGTGTCATTTGGGCGTGCCGAGGTATCACCGGGACATAAGGAGTCACTGTACGGGTTAAAGGGCTCAACGATAGCAGCAGTATGCTACCCCCAACAGCAGGGAGCTAGGTATGGGGGTACATGTGCAGGGGTGAAACTGAGTAGTGCATCCAGCAGACCGCAGGCTGGTGCAGCCTTGGCTGTGTCCACAAGCTACAGGCCTGACATCCATTTGGCCACCCTTTGTAGTTGAGATGCAAGATAGTAATGCTCAAAATGAAGCACGCAAGGCCACCCCGATTTGTGGGCAGATATAATTGCGACAATGCAACCCGGCAGCAAGAATTGTTCCATATGAATTCCTGCATTATTTTATTATAGGGAGCGAAAGAAGGGGTGGCAATATAGAGGGGCAGACTGGCAAAGTAATAAAGAAGGCGAGGAAGTTAGACCATCTTAAGGAGTGCTATGCCTCCCTCTACGGACAGTAGCAATGTATGCCAGAATGTTATCTGCGTTCTCAATGAGGCAATAGCTCTTTTTAAACTGGCATCATACAAGTCCTCAGACGCATGATGAACCCTGATGCACAGGTAGCAGAACATCAAAGCCTGCCAAGGTACTAGGGCCTGGTTGAGTGTAAAGTGGGGATTTGCCAGCGAACAGGTGACAGAAAAACAGGATTTAGTCCAGTTGACCTTAAGGCAGGACAAATGAGCAAAGCGATCAAGCGTTATGGAGACCGCTCTTGGATGCAGTCAAGGTCCCTTAGGTTAATGAGATAGTCTACTTACAGAGAGACAGAATACAAGCAGTCCCCCAGCGGAATACCCCACTCTGCACCTCCAACACAGAGGGCAAGTGCCAACATTTCTATGGCCAGTAAGAAAAGTAAGATCGAAAGCAGGCAACCCTTGCAAGTGCCCCTCTGAATCTGAAATGAGTCTGATGCCAAGGGGCCGAATTTTACCCTGACCAGTGGGCAAGTGTAGAGCAGTTTGACCAGCCGTAAATAGCAGTCACCGATACCAAGGCGTGCTAAGGTTTCCGAATAGAAAGGCACATTCTAGTGAATCAATGGCCAGATCCAGCATCAGACAGTCTACTCCAGGCCATCATTTTCATGCATACTTATACGCAAAAAACACGTCTCAGATTCAAAGTCTGGTCAGGGTGCACCAGCATTGGTAACTAAGGTGCAATTCAACAGGCAAGCCATCAGGGACAGTTTTCTTGCCTGTGGTCAGTGCCCTGTTCGCTTCTTGCATTCCATAGAGTGATTGGGTCATCAAGCTCCGCTTTTTGATCAAATTGAAGCAGGGCAGGAGAATCACATAGAAGGCTTCAGTGTCTGGTGGGAGAGCAGTGAGCCTAGACTGGTACAGCTAGGCGTAGTGGTGGGTTAATTCTAGATGGATGTCCTGCCGGGTGTAAAGTAGATCACCAGCAGCAGGTCTTAGTGCCACAATAGGGTGCCGGGGCAGTTCCAACCGTATCAGCCATGCCAATAGTGTGCAGTATTTGTTTGCAGTGGCATGTGTATGTGCCGAGTGGCCCACATAGTTCAAGCAATGCAGACTTTCCAGGAGGAAAACAAGCTCACTTTGCACCTCCAGCAGGCGTCAAGAGTCCCTTGGACTCCGTGCTGTGTCATTCTTGTGGTGCAGGAGTGTACGCTCTATGGGGAATATATCAGTGGCAAGCTACCTGCGGACATTCCAGGTAAACCACAGGCAGTGGTCTCTGCCACCACTTTGAATGCATCCCACTCAATCAGTCTAGTTGTTGCTGGCCCGTGATTATGTTTCTGAATAGTCTTCGAAAGCTGCATGTAGTGAGGCACGAAATGGGGGATCCTTGAGCGCCACTGATTGCAAGCGCCATATCCAGACAGGAGGTAGGTCGGTGTCCCAAGTGAGCTGGAGGCTCTGTGGATTATGATCTGAGTGGGTGCGGACTAGGTAGACAGTGTGCGTCACAGAGGGCAGTAGGCACGCCATGCCAACAAATCGGTCAAGCCTAATGTGCAGGTGGTGTGGTGAGGAAAAGGAGTACACTTTCGTATGTGCGTTCCATTGTTGCCAAATGTCTACCATGCGCCAATGCCGAAGCTAGTTGCACAAGGCCTGTGTGTTAGAGGCTGCTGGGGTGCTGGGCAGTGAAGGGAAAGATCTGTCAAGATCAGTGCTTTGGAAACAATTAAAGTCCCCACCCAGTAGCTATGAAATTCCACCCCAACGAGAGTACTTTGATGACCAACTGAGGAAATGGGGTACGTATATACTGCCAAGAAGAATTGTCAGCAATCTAAACGGGCCTTGACAAGGACATAGGGGCCCTTAGTGTCTGCCACCACTTCCTCTGTGGAGAAAGGGACCCCCAGGTTGGCTCCAAAGTAATACCCCTCTTGCGAAGAAAAATTTGTAGCGTAGACCTGATCACGCCAGTGGCATTTGCTCGCTTCTGCCAATGTGAAGTGTGTTTCATGGAGCATGGCCACCTATGTGGAGCGGCGCTCAAGATAGGCATAAACGGCATATCGACAGGAGGGGGTATGCATTCCCCTCATGTTCCAGGTATTTAAAGTAGAACGTGTCACGTCAGTTATTTGTATACAGGAGGAGGACAGAAGACATGAATGGCGCTAGGGACTAGGCTTGCGATGGCGGTAGTAAAGATTAGGGTCGAGCACCAGATGAGGGCTTCATAGGGCATAGACGCAAGGCCAAAACCAGGTGCAGGTGTGAAAGAGGAGATGCAACCATTAAATGCTGATAGGACATCGAACCAACGGGTTTTCCACCCAAACTGTTGAAATACCTATGAGAGATACAGCAGTAAAGCCTGTAACAGACGGTTTTACCGTGGGGAGTTGCAGCGGCCAAGGGTGGTGTATCCCATGCGGTGTAAGCATGTGTATTCCAGCCAGTGTTAAACGTATAATAAGGTGGCTGGGTGTTGTGCATGGTGCAGGAGTCAGAACTGTACTAGGAGATCAGTTATTGTGATCGCGAGACAAAACAACAGTGCATAATAATGCTTCATCTGGCAAGAAAGGAAACAAGGAGAGTGGTGTGCATGGATAGGAGCAGTTCCGATAATGTCATCAGCTGTCTGCGGAGTCACATCCAGTGGTGCCAAGGCATCTGCAAGCCAAACGGTGAAGGAACCATCTTCGCTCGATGACCGCACAGATTACTCACAAGGGCTGGTGTCAGGTGGGGTATCACTCATGACCACCATGGACTGGAGATGATATCTTCTTTCCTGTATGACCTTTTCCAGGTGTGGCACCGCAGCAGGTCTAGGAGAGAGTTGCATCATAAGCCGGCACCCGCTGTTGGCTCCGTCCTCACGGCCCTTTGGGAAGGAACGATGCAAGCCAGACGTCTCTAGCCATTTCCAAGGGTCATTCAGTGAGTCAAAGAAGTGCGCTTGTGACATGAAGATCTGTGAATATTTCAAGTCTAGGTTGCGAAGACAGCTTTTGACAGCCAGGAAGGAGGCCTTATGACATTGCGCTGCCACCGTGTACTCTGGGAAGAACATGACGCGGGGACTGTCTACCACAATTTTGTTAAGTTACCTGGTTTCGCGCAGGATGGTATCCTGGTCGTAGTAATGCAGTAAGTGAATCTGCATGGGCCTGGGGTTTGAGCCTCTGTATTGGGATGCGGTGAGCCAGCTCTATCGAAAAGAACTGTGAGCAAGACTCAGCCGGGAGCAGGTCCAGCAGCCAATTGTTCAAATATTCTACAAGGTTCCGTCCTTCAATGCCTTCCGGAAAGCCCACTACACACATGTTGTTTCTACGTGAGCGACCTTTTTTTCCTTCCGCCCTGGTCTCCAGGGTATGGACACGATTCATCAGCAGTTGGACAGAGGATACTAGTTCTTTGGACGTCAGCTAAAGTTCGGCTATGCTTTGCTCTTCAGTACGTACTTTATCTACTAGTTTACGATGGTCAGCATGTAGCAGATTATGGTCCGTTGATATGCTGCCAATTTTGTTCTCTAAAGAGACATGGGTGTCCACCAGGGACGTGCGGGTTCTCTCCACGTTGTCTAGTACCACATCCAGCTAGTCTTCCAGCGGAGAATAGTGAGCATGGGCACCCGCCGTCTCGGAGTAGCCAGCCACCGCCATGCCCCTGCCGGGTGTCTTTAAGGTGGCTCCCTACCGGAGGCAACCCATCCTGGTGGTGTCTCAGTAGGCCCAGAGCAGTCACAGGCGGGGAAACAGTCCAAAGGTTGGGCCAGCTTGCTAGTGCCTTAGGGGGTCAAGCAGCTCAGATGTGTTCTCTGCACTTGCGTCGGTCCCTTTCTCACAGAGGCCCCAGGGGCAAGCAGCTGCCACTAGACTGGGACGGATCACTGTGCTACAGTGATATGATGCACAGGGCAGTTGGTCAATGGGCAGTTCAGGCTCGTTGCTTCAGCGCTTTTGGCACAGCGTACAATTCCCGATTATGACCCCAGGCACATCACAGTGTACGGGTGCGATTGTATTCCGAGGTTGTGGTTCCCCTTCTCATGGAAGAAACTTCCCCTGTGACAGCAGTTCCCAGCACAAGTCAGGCAAGCAAATCAGAAGCATCAATGAGGAGGCCGCATCAGTGCGCCCCCAGAGTTCAGGGCCACGCGTGCTTCAGTAGAAGGGGCAGTCCAATGGGTGTAGTTTCACCGAGGGCCCATCCAGGGAGGGGGGAGCATGGGTCCAATGAGTGCTGAGCCACAGCCCCTGTGACTTGCTTCAAATGGGCAGTGCAGTTACAGCTCTTTATGCCACTTGTGTAAGGCCGCAGCAATAGGCCTCCTGCTTATTCACTCTGCAGCAGGTATCAACTGTACAGCAGAACCATTGTGCTGGGGGCAATGCTAAGGGGTAGGACCCGGCAGTGTCTGAGTGCTGCAGTTCAGGGCCACGGACCACTCTGCAGCTGGACACCACACGCCCACGAAGGTCACCGACGAGACAGGCTCAGGGGAGAGGCAGTGGTGACCACTAGTGATGTGATCAAGAGAAGTTCCAATTCCCCGTCCCGGTGCCCGCAGAGCGCCCAGTCACTAAAAAGGCCCAGGCAGGTCAGCGATTAAGTGGCAGCTGCAGTCGCGTAGGGCATCCCCCATTATTCCAGGTGGTGGCCAGGCCAGAGCAGCCTACAAGGCAGCAGTAAGACCTCCGGCTCCAATCGGGATGACGTTCCGCCAGCAGCCGTAGCGCTTCCGATCGGGTCCCCAAAACAGCACAGGGCACTGGCCGGTTAGACAAGCAGTTGTCCAGCCCACAGCGCAGTCAACTCAGGATCCACTCTGTTAAGACTGGGCTGGTGGCAGCGAGGCAACGGCTACCATGGGTCCTCCCCACAATCAGCTGGCATCATTGGCTTGTGGCAACCAGTAGGCAAGTGGTCGGAATGCATCAGGTGGCCATTAGGCGGCTGAAAACATGTTGAATTTGGATAATTGTGGTTTTCCTTGGCAGAGCTCCTTAGAGCACATCCACCATCTTGGCTGCACTAGCCACGCCCCTCCCTGGTCCATTCCTAGTGTGTCTAGATATCTTAAGCAAGTAAAACACACTAGATATGTGGTGAACTATTGAACCTTGAGTGCTTGACATTTGAACTATTGCCACTTTGAACTACTGAACTACACAATCACAACAGATCCAGGTTACTTTGCTTGGATTTATCGCATTCTGTGAACTTTACTTCCTGTATTAGCTCAGTGCTATACTGCTTCCGGTTCTCCTCTTGCATGGTGAAGTTAACCAAAACATCAAGATGACACTGTAGAAAGCATTGCACATCCATTCTGGTATTTTAGTGTTGTAGTTTAATTACAAAACATGAGTATTGTGTCATCTCTGAGGACACTATAGGACCTGACAGAGAACCATGAACCACACTGTTTAAACATTTTTCCCTGGGACATTTCCACACTATGCTTGCATAATGGGAATGCCTTGGGCTATTAAGGCCCTCACTCACAGCATTGGTTATCTGTTTTTATTTTGTTGCACAAGATTGAGGGGCGCTAGAGGGCGCCTGGCAAGATGGCTGCACTTTAGTGCAGCTCTGCCCGGCTGATTCCTAATCCACCTACAATCCGCCCAAAATCGTCGCATAACTGCCTAAAAAAATTGCTGCCCTGCACAGTGCCCACATCCAGAGGCTAGCGGCGAAATTTTGGCTCTTCGTGGGCATTGCGGCGGCTACAAACCGAGGAAAGTGAATGGCGAGTGGCAAGATGGCGCCTAATGCTGAATCTCCTGCTGCCGGCGTGCTGTGCGCAGAGACCTGACAGAGGGCTGCGGGTCCTGCCTGTGTGGTTCCTGCGGGCCGGAGAGCATTGTGGCTGTCCGCCTACGACACCCTGGGAGAGACGGGGAGAGCGACTCCCATTCACGCCATTTCCCGCTGCCAGCCTGTGAGCGGCCACTGCCACTGCTGGGGAAATCAGCAGCTGTGATCATCGCCCTCGCCTGGCGCGGTGGACTGGGGTCCCTACCTGAGACTCCCACAGGTCCTGTGGGCCGGTGGGGCCGCGGCTCGACTCGTTGCACACTCGTTTGAGGCTATAATCCCTTGCTGTCTCGGAATCTCCGCGCATGGTACTTTGAGTCTTGCCTGGGGCTGGCCATCCTTTGTTTCTCTGCTGGGATTACCTATCCGCATGGGTGATCAGGTTTGGCGCGGTGATCTACTGCGCAATAGGCCTACTTATACCACCAGCTGTGCTTGCGCCCCTGGGCCAGTCTTTGGAGGAGTGGGGCCCTCATTTATTTTGTCACTGATAGTTATGGGGAGAACTGAGAAGTCGCAGCCTCACCTCACTTTTGAGGCGTGAAAGACCACTAAGTCGCAGCAAAGGGCTGCTTCTGACTCCGAGGCAGATGCCCAGGGCGAGGGCTCCTCCATGCTGGAAACAACTCTGCTTGCTATGCAGAAGAGTGTCCAGGCTATCGAGGGGAATAGGGCGGCGATGAATCACAGGCTTGACCATGTGGCATCCCAACTGGAGAAGAAGAATGCGAGGACGGGGGAAGATAGAGCAGCGCGACTCCATAAATGAAGATGGCCTTAGCGAGGTGGCGGACAAAGCGCTTCACATGGAGAAGGTCCTAGCGCTTGTTCAAGCGAAGAATGATAATTTGGAAGCCCGGTCTCGCCGCAATAACATCCTCATCACGGGCCTGCCGGAGTCCACCAATACTGGCAGGATTCAAGTCAAACTTTAGCATGGAAACCGCACTTCTAGAAGTCTCAGAGACCATCAAGGAGACTCTAGATAAAGGTGGGAAGGCAGTGTTGATATTACTGGACCTATCCGCGGATTTCGATACCGTGCCCCATGATCAGCTCCTCCTGAGACTTCAAGAGTGCGGCTGCGGGGGCACGGTACATCGGTGGTTCACCTCCTTTTTGAAAGACCGCAAACAAACGATCTGGGCTCCGTCCTTTGCAGCATCTACTCCTGTTCTAAAGGTGGAGGTCCCGCAGGACTCGATTCTGAGCCTCACCCTCTTTAATCTTTATATGACCCCCCTGGCTTATATAGCCGAAGCCCACGGAGCCAAGATAGTATCGTATGCTGACGATACACAACTTCTATTTACCTGCGACAAGGAGGCAGTCTTTAGAGGATAAGTGATAAACACCTGCCTCACTGACGTATTTTCTTGGCTCCAATCACATCAATTGAAATGTAACTCTGAGAAATCGGAGAATATTTTTTGGCTTCCCTATTGATAATATCTGGCGTAATTGGTGGCCCCAGAATATGTCTCCCCCCTACCTCCTCAGTGAAAGTGGTAAAAAACATAGGTGTCAGGCTTGAGGATAATCTATCAATGAACTCTCAATTTCAATTTGTAGTGGACGCCTGCTTTGGAGTACTTAAGATGCTCAAGCAGTTCCTTCCTCTGTTGTCAGTAGTACACAGGAAAATTGTGGTCCAAGCGCTAGTAACTTCTAGGCTGGACTATGTCAATGTTCTGTACTTGGGTATCCCTGAATACCTGCTAAATCGACTACAGAACGCAGCAGCTAGGGCGATGCTCCTGCTCGGCCCCAGGACTCGGATGTCCTCCCACCTGCACTGGCTCCAGATCCGCAAGAGGATAACTTTTAAAGCAATGGTTTTGGCCTTCAATGCACTCCACGGCTCGGGGGCCCGTATTTTAGGAATAGAGTGCAATTTAACCCCCACACCTCGTGCTCTGAGATCTTCTGCGCTGCATCTCGCGCGTATTCCTAAATTCCATCGGGCACGTATAGGGGTGGTCGCTCCTTTCAGGTACATGCAGCGCACCTCTGGAATAGTCTCCCTCCGGCACTTAGATTGATGCAGGACCTTCTGTCCTTTAGGAAGTCATTGAAAACATGGTTATTTCAGCAACAGTATTCTCATCTCAGCAAGCTTAGTGCCTGTTCGTTAGCCACGACCAGGTTGTCTTAGCGCTGGGACAATCAATCGAGTAGCCGTACGCTCTATAAATCCCAAATAACATAACGATGGAGGCCTTCATTGAGTCCCTGCTCAAGGATATTTTTGGTCCTGAAAATCTGTACCCTATATTTATAGTAGAGCGGGCCCATCGTTCGTTGGCGGCGAGACCGGTATCAGGCGCCCCACCTCGCCCTATAATAGCCCGCATCTTGAACTATCGGGATCGAGATATTATTTTGAGGCTCGCGAGAGAAAAAGGCGCAGTCAATCATCAAGGGAACGGCTGTCTTTCTTTCCTGACTTTACGGTGGCGTCTAGTCAGACAGGCAGGAATTTGGCGCAGTTAAAGAGATTTTTGCAGGCTGAAGGCATTCCTTATGTCATGTTGTACCCTGCCCGATAATGCGTGGGTCAGGATGGGGATTGTAACATTTTCACCTCTCCCAAGACAGCAATGGATCACGTCAAAAAGCTAAAGCGTAGGAGAACTGCATCAGCCACGAATCAAGACGACGAGGAGCAGTGATTGTATGCCTGGGGTGTCCTATTTGTATGGCCATTGTTTGGATATGTGTCATGCTTTGAATTTTATGCTGCGACTCTCCGCTCATACCGATGTCTGGTCGCTCTTATGTTGGCCACTTCATACTGGCACTATTTGGACTGACTATGCTCTAAGTGCTCATTCTCCTTAGTTGCAGCCCTGGCTGCGTCCGGGGGAGCTGACTCCGCCCCTGATTTTGGTCTTCTTAGTGAGCCGGCTTCTACCTTCACAATCTGTGATGTGTCCTTCTCCATCATGGTCTGCCTCTCGGAGCTGTGGAATGGTTGAGTGGTCATCGCCATCTTCCCAGGACTCTCCTGATGAATGGGTTCAGACGCTAGCTGCATATATGGCGATTCCCTATTTCACTTGCTCGCTCGTCCGCCGTGTAGATGAGTTCTGACACAAATCCATAGTGGACCTCGAACACTCATACTAGCTGTCTTGTAGGGGCAGCAACAAACTTTGCTATGATTGTTTATTGGTGCATTGTTTACTGGTACATGTTTTTACATCCTCGCACATGTTTTCAACCTGATCAGCCACCTCCTACTATGTGGGAGGCTAGTAGCACTCTGGTGTGTTCCCCCCCCCCCCCCCCCAACGGGTGATCCCCAAAAAAGTTATGTATATTTAGTCCTCCACGTTGGGGATTGTTTACATTGGGATGGGATAGCTTTGGCAAGTTTGGGTCGCTGAAGTGGGTGAAGGTTGTGGGGGGAAGGGCAGGGTGGGACAAATGGCACTTGTTTATTGGACCTTCCTTGTACCTCTATGGCCCGTTTTCAATAATTTACCTCACGCTACTGATTATATCTGATTTTGCATATCCATGGGTGGTAACAAAGTTCCTTACATGGAACGTGCGCGGTTTAAATGCTCCCAAGAAGATACGATCTGTGCTGGCACATTTAGACAGACTGGACGTCCAGGTGGTGTTCATGCAAGATACGCATCTTACGCAGCTCTCAGGGAAGAATGTCGGCACCTGCTGGGCGGGGCTGAGGGTCGCTTCATCTTACTCTTCTTACGCTAGGGGAGTGAAGATATTGGTTAAGAAAGGGGTCCCATTCACTATGCTTAACACAGAAACAGAAGCTCAAGGCAGAGTAGCATTGGTCCATGGTAACCTTGGCAGTGTGGGGGTCCTTTTGGTGAATGTCTATGGCCCAAACGTCGATGACCATTCTTTCTTCGCAGATGTATGGCGCTGCATCTCCAAATATCCTCTGGCAGAATTGTTCGGGGGGATGGGGGGCAAGGGGGGTGGGGTCAATACCTGCCAGACTGGGCAGCGAGACACAGACAGGCCACTGATGCATTATTGGGCTTTTTAGATGCAGGGGATGGTACATGATAATGGCGCATGCGGCTTCCAGGTAACCGTGAAAGCACGATTATTTCCACTGTACATGGCACATGGTCCCGCTTGAACTATTGGCTCCACTCCGATATTGCATGCACTTGGGCTGTGGACGTTCGCCACCTGGCTAAAACGTTGTCGGATCACTCCCCCGTGATGCTAGAGATGAAGGCTCCCACTTGTGAGCGTCCCCCCTTTCAGTGGCGTTTGCAGCCTTCCTCTCTTACTCACCAGGTGTTCAGGTGTACAGTAGGCATGGCCATTAGTAACTTTTTTAAAGAAAACACAGGTTCTGTGGACAGTGCTGGGGTTCTATGGGAATACTATTAGAAAATCTAGACGAGTGTCTAGAAAAACAAGTGCACTACTCGATGCCCAGGTGGGGCATATTCGTATTTAGACATGAAAAAGTGGCCTAACTGTAACAAATATCTTATTAGAAAGTAAAATAATTATTCACAAAGGACACCATGATGCAACATTGCAATCATCAACATAGTTAATTCTCCGCACTTAGGAAACAAATTGATGGCGAAGCTGGATCCATGTGTCTGTATGATTTTTAATCAGTGACGAGAAAAAAAAGCTTGACAAAACGTTGCTTATTCTCAGCAAAAAATCACAATTTCAGAAGGCAAATCCCAATGCATTTCGGGCTTACAATTCAGCCCTTCATCAGGGGAATCTATAGAAACAAACAATACATATATCAATTGTAAAAAAACATCATAAATTGTCGTACTGAATAAATACAGTTTTGCTGTTCAAGGAAAACGCAAGGGGATAACATTATGGTCATTGCAACAGAAGCGTAGTACCACCACCAAAGGAACCAAAAGATCAAGGTGCTATATGCCTAAAAAATGTGCGAATTAAAGAAAGCCATCGGTGCTCAAAACAAACCTAGTTCATGCCTACAGAAACTACTATATGTGTAACACCATTAAAATACCACCACCAAAAGAAACCAATACGTGAAGACACTACGTAAACACACTATCCTATTTTCACAAAGACAATGCGTACCTGAAAAACTACGATGGGTGAAACACGAATGACGTGCCAGAAGCAAAGAACTAAATGTATCTGCAACAATCCTGGAGTTACGCTGTGAAAAATAAGTAAATCAAACCAAAAGCCTCATGGTAACATCACATCCACGTAAGTGCAGAATCACCCATAAAACAAAGCTTACCACTATTTCTCACTAAGATGTGGTTAATCCAAATTATCAACCCACGGGAAGTTTTCGGATACAGCTGCGGTCATAACCAACGTGCTAACTCTGAAAATGTTGAAACGCAAATTTCAGCATACTAGTCAAACGAACGAGTTTGTTGAGAGTCTGTTTCAGAAACAAAATTGTCGCTTACCCAAACCAACTGTGCTCCACCCCAAATCACCAACAACGCTGGCTCCTCGAAAAAGCCGCCCGCGTCAGCGTGTTTTAACCCGAACTAATCATAGAAACAGGACTGGCATCTCCACTGTACCGATACGGTATCCCATCGAGTAGTGCACTTGTTTTTCTAGACACTCGTCTAGATTTTCTAATAGTATTGTTGTACTCAGGTGGCTGGCAGTGCCACCTTTCAGGTGCACACTAAATCAGTTGAAGTGTCATTTACTTTTGAGTGACATTGAGATTACAGTTGGAGTTTGATATAATTGAGTGCATACTTTGCTGCTTTTGTTTAATCTGGGGT